>NC_049172.1:76146990-76453228 GCF_009769625.2 Cygnus olor | reverse complement strand
CACAGTTTGTATTTTTCCTTTAAACCCTGCCAGTCCCGGCCCATGTCACCGCAGGGTACCTGCCCCTAAAGCCAACCGCTGCGACAACGCAGAGTCCCTAATGCCCCTCGTCCTCCCCTTCCATCTCATTACGTGGCAAATGACAGTGCTGGAATATTAGGAGGGTCAGGAAATGAACTAAAAGAGCATAAAATCGACATTGTTAATAATTCTGATCTGAAATGGTGCATTGCATGCGGCCAAGAGAAGCAGCTCTGGGGGCAGCCGTAAAGTTTTGAAATAAAGAGTTGTGAACTTAACGCACTACACAACCTTAAAGGAAGGCACCCAGCACTAGTCTACAAATCTTCTCGAGATTTGTGTTGTTTTTTTTTTTAATTACATCCAATACACGAAGTAGCACACTGGTCTCCACAAGGTCGCCGAGACCGAAGAGGCAGAGAACAGCCGGTGGTGGGATGCGCCCAGGAGGCGAAGCTGGTGCAGCTCCATTTCTCTCCGGCATGCAAAGCTCGGGACTCATGCACGCTTGCATTCGCAGATGCATTTTCGGGGCGGGGGGGGGGGGGAACAACATCTCGTTACACAGTTCAAGCGGGAGCTTTGTGCAGGCAGGGCATGTGCTGGGAAGTGAAGCCACCCTGCAAGGGTCAGCCGTTCACCCGAGCATCAGCAGATCCTAAAGGCAGCAGGCTCACGACATCCAAGCCGCTGGTTCTGCGCTGGCACTGCTCTTTATAACACCACAATTTGTAAACGATTTTCTCAGTGAATCAGATCTGGCAAAGGCAGATGGCTTTGAACGAGTCACACAAGCCTGTGTTTTCGGCTTGGGGTACCTAAGTGAAGCATTAAGGTGATCGGGACACGGAGATGACAGTCCCTGGAAAGCTGGCAGTTTATCAAACAGGGGGCTGAGTTAGCTGAGCACAAAACAAACCCCTTCAAATTCATGTAACCGATTAAAAAAAAATCTAAGATTTTTCATGCTTCAGTCTCCCTAAAAAGAGCCAAAGGGAATCTGAAATGTTCCAAAAAACATCCAGCTTGGAACTGAAAATAAGGATAACAACCTTATCCCAAAGGCTAATTTGCTAATGTTATAAGTGCCCAAAGACACAGGATTAGAGCCGAGCTGCTTTCCCAACAGTAACAAGATAGCTTGGAGCAATTTTATTCAGCAAAATAAGTACTTTTTTTTTCTTTCTTTCTCTCTTTTTTTTTTTTAACCAAAGCAGGTCGCCAGCTGCTCCGCTGCAGGAACCAGGCAGCAGTCGTGCTGCCAGGAAGCAGGGTTTTGAATCAAACAGATCAGAGGTGCTGCAGTACCAGGAATTTAGGAAATAACCAGCCTCACGCAGGACATCGATTCCTCCTGCAGCACTGCGCAACTCCAGCAGGGTTCAAAGCACCTTCCCAAGAGGGCTGAGAGCTCTGTTCCTATTTCACAGGTTATGCAGGGACATCAGACGTGCTGCAAGCAAACCTGTACCTTGGGAAACCTCCACCCATGGCCATCCATCACTGCCTGCCGCAGGGAGCTCGCAGCAAAAAGCACCGAGGTTCTGCCTCGGTAATACCCACAGGTAATGCGAGGGGAATTCAGAGCAGAGCATCCTCTGCCTAACAGCCCTCATCCCGGGCAGCTTTTATCCTCGGATAAAGCTTTTATCCTTGGATAAAAGCTCGTGGGATCTGCTCAGATGTAGATTTATTTCCACAAAATGTTTGGAACAAACCGCTGGGTTGTGTGCAAGAAACCCTTTGGGCGTGCTTCCTGCCGAGGGGGTTGTTGGATGACTGGGATGGAGCTGCGGGGATAAAGCATCCGGATCAGGGTGCACAGCCCCGAAGCTGGAGCACGTAGGGCTGTTGTCAGTGCACCGATCCCCTCCTGAACCCGCCGTGCCTGAGTGCCTGGCAGGGACAGGAGGTATCTCCGGGCATCGTGTGGATGTGGAGCACGAAGCTGTTAACAGCTGGATTTCCTTCACGAATTAACTTGCCTGCAGAACATCAAATCCTGCAAAAACTAGGGGTGCGTGCGTCCCCACTGTGTGCAGTGGGCATTCTCCTCCTACTCCTGAATATCTCACATGTGCACACAAGGTGAGACGGCTCCTCTCTATAAAGAAAAGGGTTACAGAACTGCAAAGTGCCTACCAGCCCTCCAGAGGAGCTGCACTAGCCCTGCTGGCAGGGAGCAGGACTGGAACGGAGGGTATTTGCTCAGGGCTCACGGTGCCTGCCACCTCCCCGCAGGCTCGGGGTGTTCGCAGAGCAAGCCCGTGCGTGCCTGCCGGGGATGGTGCAGGCGTACCCTCGAGCTCCAGGTCCAAAGGGTGTTTCTCTGGGTGACGGTGTCAGCACGCAAGGCTCCCACTTGTGTTACTGCAGAGGTTTGGGGTCACGGAAGCGGTCTGGATGGAGAAACACCCTTCCAACAGCCAGACTTACCCCATGCCACCCCGGGTTGGCGTTGGGATTGGGGTTACGAATTCTTTTCCCCTTTCTTTTCCAGCCCTGGGCCATAGGAAGCGCCTGGCCTTTCAGGAGCTGGAAGGCACGGCCCCAGACAGAGCTGTGCATCCCGACGCCAAGAATATCAGGTTTGAAACAGAGAGGCAGCGTTTTCCAGCAGCTCCGTGGAGGATTGACACTTTTATTCCTTTAAGCGTGTGCCTGCAGAGCCCTAGGACAACCAAGCCCGGTTTTATAACGTGGTCCCTGTGTGTTGGCCCGAGAATTAAAAGTAAGAGGAAGGGAAAGAGAGAGCTCAATGCTGTCCCCACCCCGTCAACAAACACCGCCTTAAATAGAGCCAAGCTTTGTCTAAATTAATCTATAAGAAAAAAAAAAAAAAAAAAGCAACACAGTAAAAACTCCTCTTTTAGTTCTAATTAGTGCATTTGAGACGATAGAGTTACCGGAGGGAACCATTTCAAAGGCAGCTTGCATTTAGATCATTTAGTGCTCCATTTAAACCAAACAATAAAGTCACTGCGAGGTGAGGGTAAAAGCCCAAGCAAGCAGCATACTTACACTCGTGATATCCTACGAGAGATGTGTGATTAGGAAAAGAGATAATCATGAGAACAAGTTAAAAAAAAAAACGCATGAGCGGATCAGAATTTCACGGCGCCCTGGCGGCAAAGCTCAGCTACGTGCGGAGGGGGCCGGGGAGCTGCTCCCGACGTGGGGACGGGAGGAGATGTGCCTAAAGCTGGAGGCTGGCTCTGTGCAGAGACTTGGGGGCGATGGACAGAGACTCCCCAAAGGGTCTGGAGTCCGACCAGGGTCAGGGAAGAGCCTGGAGCAGCACGCAGGCAGTGCCAGGGATGCTGCGCCGTGGGCATGCAGGTGCCAGGCCGGTGACTGCAGCGGGGCTGGGGCTGGGAAGCAAAGGGGCTGCACCTGATCGCCCTTAAAATGAGTTCTCTTTCTAGGAGAAGGCTGGCAAGCCGAGCCAGGGCTTGTGGCCTTTTAATGACACCGCTGAGAGCGGATGCTGCACGATCCAGTGCTACCTGGGAAAATGGCACGGGAATGGGGGATGAGAGCGGAGCCAGGGGTATGGACCTGCCTTCCTGCTCTGCGCTCCCAGTCCGCAGCTGTGACCCCAGCTGGCTGCCTGTTTCCAGCCCTCTGGTTAGGTTATTCTGCCTGCTTCATGTCCAAACTTTATTTTTTATTTTTTATTGCTAGCTCTGAATATACTGCACACTTTTACGTCACGGACGTGGGGTTGCAAACGTTGCAAATAATACAACACATTGCACAGCAGATATAAACACATCTATAAAATAATGCTGTAATGTCTGAAAGTGCTTTACACACACCAACTATTTCAGTTTTGTCCCTGTGTACCAGACTGATATCATTTGGATGCCATGAGTTGATGTGAAAGTGGCTACTCTCGTCTGTGGGAGAGGAGGTGGGGCAGTTATGTGGACTGCAGACAGCACGGATGCAGCTGCAAAGCTTAGGAGCACACCAAGTTCAGTCTTCTAAAGGTTTAAGTCCAACTCTGAACTGGTGATCTTCTCCTCTACGTTGCAACAGAGAGAGAGTATTCCAAAAAACAGCTCGAATTCAGCCCAAGGATCTGATTTCCTGTTAAACCTGAACAAATCGAGCTGCAAGCTCACTTATCCTGCCCGCTTCTCCATGCGAGACCTATCAATGGAGCGGCCATGGCAAAAGCTGCTTGGATTACTAATCATTACTTTTGGCAGGCTGTTCTATCAGATAAGCAGTAAGATTTTTCTATCAGGCCTTTTCTATCTGATAAGCTCTCTGGCTTTCTACCAGAGAAAGTGACATCTGGGCCACCTCCTTCCACGGGCAGGACAAGTGACCTGGTGGCTCCTGTCTCTGCCATTATGTCCTGGAGGGTTACAAGTGAAGCGAATCCCACTCTTTGGGACTGAAGCCAACATCTCCTTCCACGTCTGAGTGCACCGTTTGGGCTGAGAATTTCAAAGCCTGGAGTTTTTGACCCCTGGTGCTCCCGGGCGTGCATTCGGTGAGTGCCTGCCATAGCTCACGGGCTCGCAGGACTGCCACCACCCTCCCCGCTGTGTTCTGGGACGGATCCCACACCTCTGCAGAGATCCCGTGGAGCTGATCCTGCAGATCTGCTGGTCCTCAGCACAGCCCCAGGGCTTGGGCTGATGCCCTGCAAAGGCTTTGCTTGTGTACACACTCCTGGGGCTTGGATGCACCCTTAGCAGGGGTCCTGTCCTCCCTAAGAGCAAGCCTTGGAGCACACGGCCACCTGGAGACACTGTCCCTGTCCCACAGCTGGGCTTTTAGCACGTGGTCTATGCCACAGAACCACAAAACAGAGCTAAAAGTGCCTGCGAGCTAGCAATTTTTGTATGAATTTGGGAACTAGCTTGAGGTACACCTCTGTACAGTGGAAGTCTGCTATGACACAAGGAAAACTCCGCATAAAATGAAATAAAAATAAAAGGCCTTAACCAAATCAACACTTTTTGATACAAATACTATAGTTCAGGGTAGTGGGATAAAAGAGGGTTTTGGTAGCACTCCCACTGCCCACCCGGGGCAGAAACCTCTGCCTGCAGGCCCCGCAAGCAGCTCCCGAGGCTGCTCCGGGCAATGAAAGGAGCTCCTAAAACATGCGCTGCCCTAAAGGGAGATGGGGCTGGAAACGTCCCGGGGCGCCTGGGCCCGCACTCACTTTTCCAGCAGGACGAGGGCTGTGGTGGGGTTCACCCGGAGGTACTTGCACGTGGGTTGCCCGTAGTCAGCCAGGTACGTCGACCAGTCCCACTGGATGAACAGATCCAGGAGCTGCAGCAGAGGCAGGGAAGAAAAACAAACAGATTTTAAAGAGCTGGCGAGCGAGCAGGTGGTTTAACTGGAGCCTGGCAAAGATCCTGGGCAGGTGGTGCGAACCAGAAAAGCCATGTTCTGCAGCAATTACCTCCTAGCCATAATGCCTGCTGCACTATCGCTGTTTTTGGGAAGAAATGGAGGTACAAAGGATGTGCGTGAGGACTGAGACACCCCCAGGAGGTCGGTGGCAGAGCCAGAATAAGAGCCCAAGCACCCTGATGTGCTAGAGCAGGAGGGCACCTCTGTGCTTGAAGTCACCATGATTTTTTTTTTGCCCCCAGCGAACCAGGGGCTGCATTCAGACGGTGCCACGAGGATTTCTCATCCCGCCTGCTCCCTTTCCTAGCATTTTCCAAGTGCTCTGTACGTGTCCCCAGTGACTGCAGCTCCCCAGGGACACATCTAGGAGCTCAGTGGTTTATCCGAGGTGAACTCAGCCACCGAAGGAGACCCAGGTGGTTTCCAGACATTCATTAGAGGAACCGCTGCCGTCCCGGACTGCCGCGGGGCACGCAGGAGGTAGAGGCAAGTCCTGTGGTAACCCTGCTCCAGCCCTCAAAATCCACACCTGAGGCCATCCGTCTCCACAAAGCAAACCTGCACGCACCGGGCACGGACACCCAGAGCCCCCCCGAGCTGATTTGGGTGGGGAATGAGCCAAGAGCCCCCCGGGTGTCCCCCCGCGCCTGCCCCAGCCCTGCACCGCGATGCTCCGCACCACGCTCTCCTCCACGCTGCCTCCCTTGTCAGCACTTCCAAGGGCAGCAAAGCCAAGGGAGAGCTCCCACATCTATCCGAGAGGACTCGGGACTTGCTTCCCCACCCTGCCACCGCTTTTCCCCCACGGGGGCACAGCGGAGGACGCCTTAGTGCGGGCAGGCACCGCGCGCATCCCAGCCGTATAAAACATGTTCATTAGGAGCTGCTGCGTTTCTTCCCCACCCTCAAGCCTTCCGCCCCGGAGAGCTGCTGTGACTGCTCTATTGCAGGACAGGCTGCCAAACACGGGGACATCTTCATCGCCCGTGCCTGGGCGTCCCGGTGCCCACCCCGAGGAGAAGGGGCCCCGCTATTCCGTCTGGCCGTGACCGTCCCCAGGCGAGGCGAGGGCCATAGAGGGCTCATTGTGCCCCCGTCTCCATGGTTTTCCTGGAGGCTCCAGCACTGTTTAACAACACAGCCCGCCCTGCAAAGACGGGGATTTGGCTCCTCGAAGACCTCGAGGTCCCAAACAAAAATGTGCAACAAGATTCTTTTTGACTATGTAGGTCAGAGCAAAGAAAACAAGCTGTCGGGAACAATCCCCCGCGCTGGCGGGGGGGACGGATTAGCCGGGACCTCAAGAGGGCTTTTCCAGCCCGTGGTCCCGCGCGGCTTTGTGCGGCAGGTCAGATCTGGGGCCCTTTGTGCCAACTACAAACCGGGGCTGAACATCATCGGCGGGAGTTTTTTTTTCCAAAGGGCACCTTAAAGCCCCAGCCCGGGATAGGATTTCACGTGCGCCTTTCACACGGCGCAGCGGGGCCAGAGCTCTTCTATCGGGTTTGTCCGCTGCTCCGGGAAGGGCTGTACAGGCTCAATGCCTTCCCCCAGACCACCAGAGTCCTCTCGTTGGCAGTCTGAGGGGCTGAACGTGCCTTTAGCAAGCCACGGACAACGGAGCACAAGTTATTTCTGCAGAAAGTGCATGGCTGGACCGTCCAGGGACCAGGTAGCAGTTCATGTGGGTTAGAAATAAAGTCCCAGAAGAAAGGGACTAAAAAAAAAAAAAGACAGACAAAGAAAAAGGGAAAGATTAGAAGTGGGCTATGGGAAGATTTGAATAAAGCAGCCTGAGGAGCTGTTATAAACAGTACGGGGAGGCAGCGGGGGCAAGGCAGAGGCTTGGGGAGCTCTACAGGAGCAGAGGGAAGGGCTTGGGCAAACCTCTCGTGCACATCTCTGAAAGAGAGACAGAAATTCAGCCCTGGGATAGTTTAAAGCAGAAATGGAATGAACGGGCATCTAGGACAGCTTGCTCCCCAGCTCAGGAGCCCGAGCTGAGGTTTGCTGATCCCACTGAGCCAGGTGACAAGTGGCCGGGATGGCGCACGGCACAGGGACGAGCCGTGCTGGAGCCGGGCTGGGCTTCATCTCCGCTTCAATTCCAGCCGCTGGGGCTGGGTTGAAGCAACGCAGCCACCATGCATGAGGCTGCACACTGCAGCGGGTGCCCTCTTCTCCTTGTGCCATGCTTGGGTGCTCAAGCGTACTGCCAGCGGGATCAAGCCGAGGCACGTCACCCACACCGCTGGGACCTGCCAGCGCTGGGGGCACTGCGCTCACGCTGGCATTGCCCTGATGGGGTGATGTGATAAGATGTTTTATCTTAATCTCATTTTTCACTCAGTTCAGTATCTCCAGGTGCACACACGGCTAAAAGAACGAAAAGAAAGCACAGAAACCCAGAAACCCACTAAATAAGCACCACCCTAAACCCAAACCCACCCAGGTTGCACCTTCCCTGTGTGCCCGGAGAGCCACACTCCCGCGAGCCGGCTGCTGACACTGACGGATAGCCTGAGGGTTTTACAGCTGATGGCCCGCATCGATCTTGCCTGCGAGGCAGGATCAGGGATGCTCAGGGCCGAGCTCAGCACCGCCGGCGCTTGCAGGGCTCTGCTGCAAGGCGGGCGGCAGAAGCGGGCTGGGGCTGGGGGAGAGAGGTCCTGCAGGAGGAAGCCTGCACGGCTCAGGGCGAGCTGTCTCGAAACGATTTATCTGTCACATAAATGCGGTTTTATTGGTTTTACTGTTTCAACTTTTCACCTCTGCTGCTAAATCTGAACGACACCGAAAAAAAAAAAAAAAAAAAAAAAGGAAAGGAAAAAGTGGCTGCACGGCGGCGCTGGGCAGCCCGGCCCCGCCACGGGCTGCAGTGGCCTTCCAGGGGAGATTCCAAATAAAATATGCAAATACCATTAATTCTTCAAACCGGAGTCTGCTTTTCAAGGCTATAAATCAAACTCGACAGCACATACGCTGGGAGAAAGGAAAAGAAGAGGGGAAGAAAAAAAAGAGGAGCTTGTGCTGCGCTACGGGGAAGTGCGGCGAGCCCTGAGAGCTGCGGACGTGCTCGGGGCCGGCTGCACCCGTGCGGCTGCCCGGGGGCACGAGGAGAACATTTTCCACAAGAGGTGTCCGTGTTCAAGTACGTATTTCTAAAAGTGAAGAAATGGAGAACGGCTCGGGTAGGGCTCCAAAAGAAAGGTAGTGGAAAAAAAATCTGTTTTTATACACACGCGCAGACACATACATAAAACCACAAGCAACACAGCTGCACCGGGAACGCCCTCCCAGCGCCCCGGCACACACACTTTGTGCCTCCGAAACCAAGAGGAAACCAAGCCCAGGTGCTCGCTTACGTCCCCATCGCCACCAAGAAGGGTGGCAGGGACATGAAGGCACACTGAAAGGCAGCACTGCTGTCCCTGGGGACCCAAGGGAGGGCGTCCCCGGAAAGAAAGACCCGAGCTGGGAAGCAGCGCCCAGCCCTGCCACAAACTGCCCGTGGCGGGGGCAGAAAAGCACCTTCTGCTCACCTCCCGCAGTTCCCCCTCAAAAACTGCTTCCTTTTCACTTCCCTTCTAATGTCACCGGCTCAAACTCTTCAAAGAAAGAGATATTTTTTTCAAAAGAAAGGGATGTTTTTCACGCCACGTACAGGGAAAGGATGGCTGCACTGCAGTTGTGGGCTGGGGCACGGCGGGGGCTCTGCACGCTTCTCCCCTGGGTGCAGAGCGGAGCGGGGCAGCCTGCTCTGTCCGACGGGAGACGGCAGCGCTGAATCTGGATAAACTTCTTTCAGCCAAGCCAGAAATAATGTAATGTGAACCCAAACTGATTCAAAGCACAGTTTGGAAGCTTTGCCAGCGCCCCTGGGATGAGAATAAAGCAAGCACCAGCACTTCACGCTTGTGCCAGAGTTACCGTGGGCTCTGCACGGACCTGGGAGGCGATGCCTGGTGGCCAGAGCAAACGGAGATGACAGGAAGGGGAGATCCACACCTTCCAAGGTGAAAAGCAAGGTAATAAAGACTTGTCCTATCTCCAGAGAGGTCGGGAGGACACTGCAGGGCTGACTCGAGATATGGGACCCTTCTGGCCCCAAGGACCTCTCCCCACCTCTTCCCCCTCCACAAGCCCAAGACCCAAAGGTCAGGTGTTATTCCAGGCCAGATGAAAATTCCTGAATTCCCTGGCTTCATACAACACCCGGCTCTTCTATTTTTTTTTTCTTCTCATGAACTGATGGTGCAGTACCCCCCTGAGCATCCGCAAACAGGGATTTGCAGCCAAACTCTTCTGACCTGCAGGGAACTGCCACTTGAGATGCACCAAATGCTCCGAGTTCATGAAGAAACCTGCTGGAAGAGGAGAGCAATTGTCCCCTAAATAGCAAACACAGAGGGAAGAGCTTCCCAGGACAGAATTGCCTCGACACGGGACACGATGCTACATCCACTGCAGCACGAAGCAAAATGTCAGAATTAGAAGTAAGGAGCAACCGTCCAAGAGCAGAGCTGCTCCAAGCCACGAGGGCAGCCTGCAGGTCAGCCAGGAATGGAAACCAAATTGGCAGGCAAACGTTTTGTTTTCTTCAATCCCCACTGAAGGGACGCGGTTGTGAAAGAGACATGCATTTGGGTTCTGTTACGGTCAGATGTGCTATCGCAGCCTCTGCACTCATGGTTGTGTCTTCCCCTGTACCCCAGCCCCTTTGCTTTTCAGTATCCTAGCTCTGCAGGGCCGAATTCACGCACAAACTATTTGTATCTATCAAACAACCACTGCCAGAGGAGATCTGGCACAAGAGTCTCGCGGCGAGGCAGTAACCAGATGGTGAAAGGAAAACCAACCCATCCTGAAGATGAACTCTTGCTTTATTTCAGGGTCTACAAAAACCAGCTTGATGCCCTTAATATAGTAAAAATACGGCACCCCAGAAACAAAAATCCATCTCCCTCCTGTCCCCTGCTGTATTCACTCTCAGTGACAAGAGAGAGCATCAAGATGGTCTGAAGAGGACTCTCCTCTGCCATCAGAGCATCAGCAGCTCCGCCACCAGTGAGACGGCGAGAAGGCTGGTAGGAAACATCTGATAAAGCACCAAACCTCCCCATAAAAGCCCTGTTTTGGGAACTCTCACGTGCCTGCTGCTCATGCCCTTTTAATCCCTTTTTCCCCAGGCACCCGTATGCTTTTCTCCATCAGGAATTGCGGCTTTCCGTGGTGCTCAGGGCTCACAAGGTGCTCTGCAGAGCACCTCCTGCCAGGAAAAACCCAAAGCAAACGCCGTCAGCACGCGTGCACACACGCACCGGGGGATGAAAAGGGAAGGACGACTCGTGACCATTAGCTGGCACATCTTGCAACCTGTTTGAACAACCTGAAAGGCAATTATCCCGGATTTCTCACAGCGAACCGAGCTAAGGGAACCGGAGTTAACTTGCTGCATCTTCAGGCAGGAGCCAGCCGGGCGGCTGCAGGAGCCTGGGTCGAGGTGGTGCCAGCAATGGGTGCGTGAGATTTTCCTTGGCGTGGGTTTTTGCGGGGATTCAGATCAATGCCCAGGAAAGCAGCACGGAAGAGGTGGATCTGCTACACATAAAACGCAAATTTATGTCTCCTGGATGCTGGGGGGCTGAGAAGAGCTAACAGAGAGAGATTAAGAGTACATTTTAGGGGTTCCCAACTGGAGGCAGAAGTCCTGCCCTGAAACCTGCCACCAGCCCATGCCCACAACCAACAGCTCTTGCTTTCTGGGGGGAGAAGGAGCAAGTATTTTCAGAACCCAGCTGAACTCAGCTCTACAAAGCTCTGTTAGCACGTTCCCTCCCGTCCCTTACAACCTCCAAGCCTGGTGCTCTTCCCCAGTACCGGCTGTGGGCAGCGAGCGGAACAAACCGCCTTTGACCTGACACCTACAAACCAGCCGTGTTTCAGTTTGCAAGAAATCATACCGTTCGCTTACAAATCTTCCAAGATCTTGTCTTTAAAAACCTCCTTTCGGTGGCTCACCACCACAGCTCTGTTGATAGAGGTGACCACGAGAGCCGCAGCGCAAGGCAGCGCCCAGGTCCCACCGTCACCACCCCTAAACCCACCCAAACGAAGGGTCGAGCCCCTTCCCGAGGGGCCAGCAAACACTCAGGGGAGACTCCTGGGTGCAAAAGCACGAGAAACTCCTGGATCCAGCCCAGTGCCAGCTCCAGTTTGCCCACGCCTAAGCTTGCCCATCCCCACCACCGGCCGAGCAGCCCCTACCGCCAGCCAGCGGGGAATTGTTACCGAGCACAAAAGCCCAACGAGTTTCCAACATCGGCAGCCACAGACAAGTACATTCAAAATAATTTATTTTGGTGAGGTTTCAATTATGCCTCGTGGGAAAGAAATACTGAAAGAGAAAGAAATACTCTAACCCATGGGGAGACGTGGGTTTGGACAATAGCTTTACTAAGAAGAAAAGGCACCAGGAATTGGAACATGATGTTTGCTCGTCAACTTGTGAAAGACACAGAGGGTAAAATCGTGGCTTAAATGAAAGCAGGAGGAGATTTCACTGGAAACTAAGATTTTCTCTAAGAACTGAGGGCAGCTTGAGTGAGGGGATAGACAGCACCCGCAGTAACTGAGCACTGGACTGGATGCAGAATCCAACACGATGCTCAAGCCAAGGGACCGACGCACATGGAGGGCAGGGAAAGTTAATCTTATGTGCTTATCAGACCTGCCTGCAAGAAAGAGACAGACTCCTAGGAGTTAATTTAGATCGGAGGAGCAGTGTGTCCAGCCTGCTCGGACCTCTCGTAAGGGAAAACAACCCCATGCTGGTGTCCCCTCCAGGTCCTTCCTCCTCAGCTCTCAGGCTGAAGGGAAGAAAACCAATGCCATGCTCCTTGTCTCCCATCTTAACTGGGTTTATTTTGCAAGTCAAGGCAGCAATTTTATTTTTCCTTCTTCTGGTTTCTTATACCTGTAAAAGTGAAGCAGTTCTTGGAAAAGAAAAAAAAAAAAACAAAAAAAAACACGAGAAGAATCCAGAAAGATTTATGGCAGAAGGGACAGTATGTAACAGGGAGGTTTGAAACTAACAAAGCCTTAATTTGTCCAGTCTGGATTATTTTTGGATTCGTATTATTGCCTGTTTATAGGTTTGCATTTCTTACATCGGATTTCCAGGGGAAGGTCTCCAGAAAGCTCTCAGTGTGTGCAGAAGGGTCTTCTGGTTTTCCATCTGCAAATGTTCCCTGGTTATTAGGAGGAAAACCTCTGGCTTTCCACTGACTTTGAAGTAATGGTGCAATTGCACCGTTTGACTTTTCTGCTCTTTTAGAAGATATTTATTCCAAAAGGCTCGTTAAAAGCTTACAAACACACTGCAACGTTACCCAAAAGATGCTGCCTTTCTGGTATTAGCTCAGCTCTGTGCATATGGCAAAAAAAAATCAAAAATCAAAAATAAAAATCCCTTTAGGGCTCAAAATGGTTTTGTCAGCCCGACCCCAAACCACATGAAGGAGCCACAAAACGCCGTTGGACTTCAAGAGAACTGATGCAAAGCAGCACAGGAGCGGAGGGTGGGGACGCGGCGGATTACCGCGTCACGGCACAGTGACAGTCTCGAAGGCTCCTGGAAAGTCCCTGCCGGCTTCGTTTCTGCTTCCACCAGCTCTGATGATGCACAATCGTGGCCTTAGTCACCAGCTGGAGTTTTGCCCGCAGGGAAAGCTGAACTGAATTCTAGGGAAATCCCGAGTTTCTGCAGCCATCGCAAAGCACCATGCAATGCCAGTTTTAAAAATAACAAAGCGCCAGAAATATTTGGTACAAAAACGCTGGCATTTTAGCATTTCAGAACAAAATCAGTTGGTTTCCGTGATAACTGCCTAGATGGGGGATTTGATGAATGGCTAAGAAGAACACAAGGGAACTCTGCAACGCTGGATTTATTAGCCAATTTGCACTCAGAAAAATAATTATTTATGCTCATCAAATTCTTCCTGCAGGTTCACAACTTTGCATGGTGCTTTCCGCGCAGAGAAGATCAGAGGGTTTCTACCCTCCAGATCTTACAATCTGCGTAAGCCAAAGAGACAATACTGGGCAGCGGCCAAAAGAAATGAAAGGGTCTGGGGAGCCCGCTCTCGAGGGACCGCTATTGAATAGCACTTTGCGTTCCCATTTAACAGCCACAAAGAGGGATTCATTACCGAAGCAGAGATGTCTCCTCCAGAAGCATCCCCGCGGTACCTCCTTGCCATTTTCAGAGCCCTTCGATGGATGGAGCTCGCCCGAACGGTCCCATATGGGTGCTCGGGGTCAGAGTCTGCGGCTATGGGGGCTGAATTTAGGGCACGAGGCTTGGAAAATGCTCAGCTCAACTTCTTGAGGTTGTTGCGCCACAGATAGCTGTTCTTAGAAGCGATGAGGGTAAAAAAAAGCGTTTCTGAAGCTGCTACTGAATGGAGAAGAGGAGCTGGTTTTGGTACTGGTAAGAAAAAAACCCACGCTCTGTGTTGAGATGACAGCACGGAGCACTGGTGTACCCTCGTGTACAGAAACACCCTCCCTGCCTCTACAGCCTGGGTGGGAAAGGAAGTGGATTGTGCCAAAGTGCAACGAAATAATAGAAAGTGAACACACACATATGCACGTGGTCAGAAAATAGGGAAAAAAATAAAAAATGCATCTTTCGGAGGGGTCTTCCCCCCTCCCCGCCTCGTGCCTCGCATTTTTCCTGCAGCCTGGAGGAGCCAAGGCGCTCGCAGAGCTGCTGCTGGCGCTGGCGGAGCAGCACCTGCAGCTCCCAGCTGACAGCCCCGGCCCCTGGCTGCCTTTCCAGCCCGCTCCGGCACAGAGCGGGGCTGCATCAGCAAAAAGGAGGTGAAGGTTGGAAACGAGGATTTACGAGGAAACCCAGCTCGGGGAAGCTCAGCCTCGTGCATTTCTCGGACTTGCCCTGCCTGACCCGCGGTGCAAAACGGGTTGCTCTGAGGAAAGCCTTAAGAAATAACGTGGAAAATGCGCTCTTGATAGTTCGGCTGTGGGTCAGGACACACAGAAACCCCTGAACGCACAGAAGCTGGTGGAGAGGGCAAAAAGCAGCAGTCCTCCAAAACAGCCCGTGTACGAACCACCTCCGTCATCAACTCTACAATCTCCGAGGGGAAAAAAGTCCTGCAGAGTCATTTTTCTTGGGTCAAGCATCCCAGATCACCGTACAGAGCAGCCGCGAACAGCCCCAAGGCGCTGGGCCAGGAGCAGGTCCCGCTCCCCATCCGCTGAGGGCTCAGCACCAAAGCCAGGTGCAGATGTGCAGCATCACGGTGTCTGCCCAGAAGACAACCAAGACATTTTTTTTAGGTCACTGCAGCCCCTGCAGCCAGGACGGGATGCCCAGACACCCCGGTAAGGGGCACGGTGTGTCGTACCCCACGGGGACTGTCCCACACAAGGCACGGGGACAGCAGTTGGGAGCAGGGCCAGGCAAGACAGCGATGTCCTGCTGAGCACGGCAGTCAGGGTCCTTCCTTTCCCCGCTATGAGAACGTGGTGACACGCGAACGGCCCCGCTGACCCCGTCCCTGACGGCACCGAGATCTCTTTCCCTCAGCCCCGCAGCCGGGGGCTGGCACTCGCCGGGTACTGAAGCTCGCCACAGTCATCCTTCCTGTTGCTCAGCTGATGCCAAGTCCCTCGCAAGTTGCATTTTTCTTTTGTTTACACGTTAAAAAGGGGAAAGGAAAAAAAAAAAAAAACCACGAAAAAAAACAGGCGACCTCTCGCTAACCCCAGGCGGTCTGTGCGAAGCCGCCGCTGCCTTCACCTCCGAGTGAACTTTCAGATTATCTCAGACAAGATTCACCTTGCGTTGAACTTGTACCCCGCGCTGCAGCACGCGGTCACGTACCCTTGATTAAACGTTACGGCGCAACGTGGCTATAAATTTAGGGAGCGCTATCGCCGCGCTTCCTCCCCTCGGCCTCGCGCAGGGGGGAGAGGGAGGGAGACGGAAAGGCCGTGGGGCTGGGAGCCGGCCTCACGTGTGGCGGCACACCTAGGGCAGGACGCGGGGAGGGAAAAGAGGGAGAAAAGAGCAGCCCCCCCCCGCCTCCCCCTGCACGTGCGATGAGCTGCGCGCAGCCTCTGCAGCCGGAGCGAGCGGCTCCTGCCTGGAAGTGAGTGTTTGGAGAGGCTCAGTGAGAAACGGCCTCAATCGGAGAGCTCATTGCATAAACACAAATAACGAAAGCCACACGAGCGGGCCCTGGGATGCTCACAACACCCAGGAAAGGGTAAAAAGCAGAGAGGGCCGAGCCTGGCAGCGGGCACGCGAGCGGGCAGCGTGGGAGGAAGGCTCCCTCGGGGCCGCGGCCTCCTAAACTCTGGCTGCCCCCTTCGCCATTTATTTTAAGCGCACTCCGTGACGGGAGGCAGGGGCAGCCCCGATCCGTCCCACGGCTGACACAGAGCACGAGGCACAGCACCACGGCTCAGCACCCGCGCTGTCAGCGGAGATTCATGCGGCCGAGGTCGGGAGGAGAGCGTCTGGGCAGCGAAACGGAGCCGCCCGGAGCCGCCGCTCAAGTTCAAGTGCTTGAAATACCTTCTTTTTTCTTTTTTTTTTTTTTTTTAACATTTGCTCAAAACTAAACTAATATAGCCTCTGCTTTTCATGAAAACTTCCTCCTTATCCTCGGCATTTCTGTTTAGCAGAAAGGACAGGATCTATTGTTCCCGGCGAGCCTTGCCCTGGGGTCCAATTTGAGTGCATTCTCATTTTTCCCCTATGTAACTGATGCTTATTTCTTTAAGCTCTACTGTAAACAGAAAACACACTGCGGTGCCCTTGCCTGGCTTTGCAGCAGGCAGGCTCAGACCTGGGCCCTTTTTTTTTTTTCCTTTTTGGAAACAAAAAGCTTGGGCTTTCTTGCTTCCCAGACCCAACACCTGCGGAAAGCACGGGGGTAAGGATGTGGCCGTGGGCGCGGTGGTACCCGCACATGGCCCAGGCTGGTGGTGGGGCTGCTGCTGTGCCAGCCCAATGGCCTTATTCTGCTTGTGAGGTTGGAAATGAACATTCAGAGCTCCTCTTCGAACTTATCCCACCTTGCAGTGAATCCTTTCAGCCCAGGTACCCTGCTGAACAGGGGCCACAACAGGCCAGCCACGGCTTTACCATCCCCTCCAGAACCCCATCCTAATAGAACAAACAGCCCCAAGTAAGACCTCTGCAGAAGGAAACACACCTCGGATGGTCCGAGGAATGCAGGAGGAGAAGGGGACTTGGGAGGGACCCATGGTGGGAGCACCTCGGGCAGTTCTGTGCTTCTCGTCATTTCCTTGTCGTGGCGTTGGTCCTCTCCCAGTGAAACGGCCCCGCTACAGCTGGCAGCAAAGGTGGGGACACGAGCTGCTCATACTGCAGTGCCAAGGAAACATTTTCACCAAAAAATAATGTCCCTTTCTCCCAGTTTGCTGCCCTCATACATCCCCTCTGCCCTGGTTCCTGCACTAACCTGCCAGGAGAAGACCTACCCCAACACAGCTTGGGGGAGCCTGCCCAAAGCGAAGCGGCAGATTGATCCAGATGGACCAACTCAGCACCAAACCAGAAGGAACTGGTGACACTGGGGTCTCTGCCCGGGGGACAGAGGAGCTGGGTTGGGTGCTGCACCGGGGGCTTGGGTGCTGCCAGCTCCCTCTGACCCACCTGGAGGGTTTGCTCAGGTTTAAGCAGCGCTTTCCAAAATGCACCGGCTGCCAGGGACGTCCCCACACGGGTGCGAGCATTCCCCTGTTTAGTGGCGTCACCTGCAAAACTAATTTGGCCCACGGAAGGACCTGGCAATTTGGGTGGCTTATTAGAACTATTTTTATAAGGCTGCGGGATATATATTTCCAGAGTCTGAAATACTGTTTGGAAAACAGCGAGAGCCATTTAGAGCCATTTAGAGTATTCTACAGAGAGACAGACACACAAGCAAATGGATATTTAAAACAGCTGTGAAGACAAGACTGGTAGGAAACATTTGGCTAAAAGCAAACACAGAAATAAAATAACTTTGCAGAAGGTTAGAAATAAGTGAGTTTGGTAACGCCCTACTTAAGTGAAAAATTGTACTTCTTCAGCTTCTAGAGACTAATAAATTACCACAAAAAATGAAACCCTGATTAAAAACCATTATTACACCTTTTATTTCCATCTACGCTGTAACAGAGTGTCTTTTTCAATTGAACGGACGCCACCCTTTGGATGCCTCTTCCACTCCTCTCAGCATCTCCAGGACAAAGCAGATTTTAAACCCCAAGGCCATGAAATTGCTGGGCACCGCCTGGCAGCGATGGGCGAGTCGATGCTTTTTGGGCAGCTGCATGCCCTGGAACTCCATCCATCAGCCCCCTTCCCCCAGAAAAGTGTTTCCAGAAAGGGTGTAAAGAGAAGGACTTGAAATTCAAACCTAGGTAAGGCCTGTCCTACAATACGGCCAGCTATGTCTTGCCCTTTTCTGCAGAAAACATCTTCTTTGGAGAAAATCGTGAGCTTTTTGTCCCGATCCTGCAACTGCTCGCTTTGCTCTGCAGCGGGGCAGCGCGGGGCTCCGCCGGGCACGGGCAGCAGTAGCAGGATTTATGGCTATTTGTTGCAGATAAAACAAAACCTCAGGAGGAATCTGAAAACAAAGCAAGGACCTTTCCTTGCACGGTGTCACACTAACCTCTGGATGGCCTTGCGCTTATTGTCAAAGCCCTGGAAAGGTGTAAACAAAGCCAGATTTCAGATGCCAAGAGCTGGGATAGGCTGACCAGGGGAGAAAGGAGACAATCTGCTTGCCGCTGCCGCGAAATCACCTTGACATACAAGGTCCAAATGCAGGGAAGTGATATTTTATGGTCTGCACACAGTGTTATCAATGCATTATAAAGCAATTTGCGGGGAAAGGAGGTGAATGCTGGGCACGGCGCCCTGCCTGCCCAGAGGGAGCAGGTCTGTAGGGAACAGCTTAAAGCTGCCCCCAGCTCAGGGCACGGGAAGCTGTGCCCAAAGCTGCTGACCACAAAGTGCAGCAGAGACGAAGTATGAAAAGGTGGGAGATGTGAAGGGAGGGCAATTTGTATCACCAAGGACTGCAGTTCCCTTTGGGGCTTGGCATGCTCTCTAAGCCTGCAGGTTCCCAGCAAGGCTGCAAAGGGAGGGTTTGGGGCAGTAGCTGCTCCAAATGGCTGAGATGCATCCAGAAAGGTGCTGTCCTTCTGCTCTGCTCGGCACTGCTGAGGCCACACCTGGAGCCCTGTGCCCAGTTCTGGGCTCCTCAGTGCCAGAGACACCTGGACATAGTGAAAAGAGCCCAACATTGGGCCCCCAAGCAGGGCCTGGGGCACCTCTGCTGTGAGGAGAGGCCGAGAGAGCCGGGGCTGCTCAGCATGGGGACGAGGAGGGCAGGGGGATCCCGTCCGTGTCCGCCAAGCCCCGCAGGGAGGTGCAGAGAGGCCGGAGCCAGGCTCTGCTCGGCGGTGCCCAGGGCCAGGCCCAGAGGCCGCGGGCCCAGCCCGGAGCCCCGGCGGCTCCCCCTGCCCCTCAGGCAGCACTGCTGGGCCGGGCGGGTGCCGGAGCCCTGGCACAGGCTGCCCAGAGCTTGGGGGGCTCCTCCTTGGGGAGCTTCAGCAGCCTCCGGGATGTGGGGCTGGGGGGGACATGGGGGGCCCTGCCTGCCTCAACCATGCTGGGGCTGGTCTGGGATCCCGTCCTACTTCAGGACAAGTCCCACAGCAAGTTCCCCAAATCTGCCTCTCCCTGCCACCCCACAGCAGCTAATCCTGACGGTCAACTGATTCTTCAATAAAGAAAAGAAGCTTTCTATTGCAGAACTTTGGGGGAATTTAAAATTCACCAGGACAAACCTGCTCCAGGCACTTCAAAGTAGGTTATTTCCAGAGAGACAGAGTGATAGAGACAGAAAGGCAGAGCGATTTCCTACAGAAGTCCCTTTGGAGGAGGGGGGATTGGCCAGAGCAGAGGAATGATCCTGCGCTGAACCTGCTTCTCGTTGGGGAATTGCTGCTCAGGTTTCGGCACCAAACCTTCTCTCTGAAGTCTGAAGGCTCCATTAACCTCACCTACTCCAGTGTGGCCATAGGCAGTGAAAACCTTCCAAAAGCTGCAAGACCCTCATGAATTTGGCCAGCTCACACAGCTTCACTAGCGTCAAACCCAAACCAAGCACGGCTTCAAATCCAGAACCGCAGCTCCACTCCAAAGCTGGGCATCCCCTTTCTGAGCAGCTTCTGCTGCAAACAGAAGGCACTCGGCCGTGTGCGGGCATTGTACAACACCGCGCCACTCGATTTCCTTCTATTCAAAGCTTTTCTTTTTCTCAAGGTTTCTTAGACGTCAGGGTTTACACATAGGTAGGCGCATTTCCTTCGCTGTTTTGCTGCCTCATTCACTTATTTCCGCACCGTTATCCTGCACATGTGCATGGCCAGACAGCCGGGGAGCACGGAGCTGGGCCAAGCCGTCTGCTCGCCGTTTCCTGTGGTTGGATGGCAGTATTTGAGGAAGGCTAGAATGACATGGATTTGTCTTTATTTACACCGAGCTGTTTACTTTCTTCTTTCTTTTTATTTTATTATTGTTTGATAGGAACATAAAGCAGAACCCCAGCAGATCAATGCCAGACACTCGGAACCAAAGGGCTTCTTGCAAATTTCCTTTTCGTTGTTGTAAAACTTGTGTGGGGTTATGAACTCCTTAAACAAACAGCTGAGGTCATTGTTAGCTACAAAAAAAAAAACAATTTAAATAAATAAGAAAGCAAGACTAACGTTACAGCCACGGTGGAGGCTGTGAGGAAAAAAAGTGAACCAAGGTGGTGCACAGCAAAAGCCAGGACAAAAGCATCCCTGCTGTAAAAGATAACGAATCCTGGATTGTGCAAACAGGGGACACACACGCATATATGAACTTTCCATTGGGCAAATTTCTCTTTTTTTTTTTTTTTTTTACAAGAAATGTGGTCTTGCAATGGCCATATTCTGCACTGATGCAATGAAGGGATGTGACTTCCCCGAACTCCAGGGAAGTTTTAATCCTGGAGCAAACCGTTGCCTTTCCTTCTGATGTATCATTTTCCCCTTCTGCTCCACAATGATGACACTGCATCACCTCCATCAAGCACAGCACCATTAGCGGTAACTAGCACCAGCTCTCTGCTGGCCTAACCCCTTCTATATGACATTAAAATGATGAAACCTGGACGTATTTTGAGATTGTCCCCATCTCAACTGCCCTTCTGAGGGCTGCTCCCCTGCACAAATCCCAAAACCAAGCCCCACTGAAGCTTCAATTTGGATACATACAAAGTCCTACTATGCACAACTCCATCCAGAAGTATTTTTACAAACATTAAGGCCCTTGATGGTGTGAGAGGAGCCATTTACAGAGAGGGAACCCCATGGAGCAGGCAGAGGTGTGACGGAGCTGGGAGCTCTCCTGGACCAGCCCTGGCCAAGAGCAGTCCTGGGGCTCAGTTTGCCAGCTCAGCCCTGCAGTCATCCTCCCTTCCATCCAACCCCACAGCCGCTGATGGCTTGACAAAGAAGATGGAAAACATTTTTTCAGTGAATCATTGTAGCGGAGCTGACCAGGCAATTCTCAACAGGCCTGGAAAGCAAAACGAAACAAGAAACTCAGCTCCACACCTAGCAGGGTAATCAAAGCTTTTCCATGCCGAGAAAAAGGCGAGAACAAATGTTAACTTTGCTTCGCCACATGCATCCTGGAGACGAGGAACTCTCGGTGGCACTACGGCTGTCCTTCCAGGCCCTTGACACTGTAACACATGGTGAGAGCAATTGCAGCCCTTCCACAACTGGTTCTTGAGATCGTTTGTCCTCCACCTGCTTGTACACAAAAAACATCAGCAAGGCAGCACTCCATGTCACTTATCACAGTCCCACAGTTGCTGATTTCAGGGATTCAAGACTCTTTTTTCCAAATATCAACATTGAAAAGTGGCTTCCTCGATGCAAGCTGTGTAAAAGCTACACATTATCCCCAGGACACATCCGAATCTCTGGGCAGAGGGACGGCGGCAATGCAGCAAACACCCGCACAACGCATCCTGCTTCCAGGTTCACTGCTTTGCAAGCAAAGGCTTGTGTCCAGAGATGGGAGAATTTATGAGACTTTGTAAGATCGCTTCGAGTCCTGAAAGAAAGAAATTCTGCTGCTGGGTACGTCTGAAGAGAAGGTCTGGTCAGCGTGAGGATGACTTCACCAGGTTTGGGTGCTGCCCTCCGCAGATTAGGACAGTGGCCTCAGCCACCAAACTATTGCAGGAGATGGCTGGTGCCCCCCAAACTCCCACCTGCAACTGGGACAGCTGCACCCACGGCAGAAGGCTGCCCGCAGCTAAAGCCCTGAGTGTTAATAAGAAAAGGAGTTTGGGAAAGGAAGTGGAAGGAATGCAGACACCATTATCATGGAAGGAAATAAATCACCAGCAGGGCATTCATCAAAAGCAGAGGATGACTGAGTGACCCTATCAAAGGCAATATATGAATATCAATAAATTTAGACAAAGGGAAGGAATGGGATCTAAGCACGTTGCAACAGAAAACAGAGAGGCCTCTTATTCAACCAGAAAATTTACAGTTAGAAGGAAGAGTCGGCCTGGCTGTCTCTACACCCAACCTATTCCCCTCTCTTGCTCCACACGGGATAGAATTACTCGCACATCCCCAGAGGCAACTGCATGCAGGGTTTCATTTCAAATTGCCAGCGATACTACAATTTCCACTCAGCAGGATTGCTCTCACCCTTTGGTGAACTTCGTATTTTTGGAGAACCGGCCCAGAGTCTGCAGTTGCCGGCTCCCAGGAGGCTTACTGTAAATCATACACGAAGAGCAGGATCCATCTCTCACAATTCCTCCTCACCTACGGGAGCTGCAGTCTGCCCAGCCCCAGGAGAAGGCGAGATGTTCGGCGCTTCTCGCACCTTTGAAACTTCAAACCTCCACCACGAAATTCCCGTTTATATTCTGCTGCTCATCTCTTTGCTGCTAACAAGCGTCTCTCTGAGCCTCATTTGTCATTCCTGCCTTAATGCTTTCTTCCACATTTCTTCCTCTTGCTTTGAGATTTCCCTCCCTGAGCACGGGCTACGGCTGACGCTCCTTCCTTTTTTGGGAGGGCTCATTTGCTGAAAGGCCCAGAAGCATGAATAAGTTAGACTGTGAACTCAAAAATAAAGAGAAATTAAAAATAAATAAAAGCCAAGCAAGCTCGTGGCATGCGTTGAACTTGCCTTGTGCTCTAATACAAATTTTTCATGACTTCTCATCACTTATTCAGACTGCGAAGTCGGGGGGTCCGTGACCTGCGCGCCCCACCGATGGCTGAGCAGTGCCTCTGCCACCGACACCGCGCAGCCCCCAGCAAGGCCTCCAGGAAACTCAACCACGCGAGCACTTTATGAAAACACTCCAAAAAAATACAATTGCTCTGAAAAAAAAATAAAATCATTGTAGATTGAGAAGGAAGAAAGATTCAGAAAGATACTGCAGTTGAGATGGGAATCATATGGGTTATTCATCATCCGCGTGCTTGCAGGCTTCATCTAATGCCTAAAGCAGAAGTAAAAAGATGCTAGGATGTGCAAGAGGGAAAACAATGCTGCCTTTTAGCAGTGCGGAGAACCTCGGGCATTTGATATTCTCCTCCTCTTGTCCTGCATACATGTGCAGTGTTAAGTACGGCACAGCTTATTGCCGCCTTTTTAACGTCCCCTGGGAGCCAATGCACGGAGTGACTCAGACAGAAACTCTCTAGGCTGTGTCTGCCTGGGGGGTTTAGCCCTAAAGCATGTAAATTCATCGTGCAGGGCATTTTATCAGTGCCAAAGGCGCTTCCATAACTCTATGGCAAGTTTATTGCTCACCTAAAGCGACCTCGTGGTGACGGCGCAGCACGGCTGGAGCTGCAGCATCCCCGCGCGCAGAGCCTGGAGGTGCTGGCACTCTGCACAGAGCACCAACGGGGGGAAAAATCCCTCTTCTGCAGGCTTTGACGAGGCGTCTGCAATCCCATTGCAAGGCGCAGATGGGAACCCACAGGGATTTGTGCTTGGAAACCTCTGGTATTAGCCACCGCTGGTGGCATGGTGGCTGCCAGCACTGGTGACACGGTGCCCAAACACTAAAACCCCGCATGCCATCCTGCCCTCCACCAGCATGTACAGCTCAGAACAACCTGATTCAAGAGGCCAAGTGAATTATTAAGACAAAAAAAGAGAATTTAAATTAATTACGGTACAAGCTGCCACGGCTGCCCAAGCAGAGCCGAGCCACGGTGCTGTCTGCTCTCTGAATTATTCAGCCCGAGTTCGTAACCAGCAATCGATAAACCGCAGCTCAAGGTGATGGCACTCGGCACGTCTCTGCCTCCAGGCTGTCAGCGCTGCCGTGGCGAACACACGGCTGTGATGGAGCTGCCAAGGGTACGAAGGATCCGTGGGAAATGTTGCAGTATGGTCATTATCACACCTAGTGCGATGCTACTGGGGGGCGAGCTAAGCCCTAAAACACACCGGGAAGTACAGATGAGCACACAAAGCCCAGAAATAAACAGCCTGCAGTTTCCAAGACGTTGAAAATCAGCAATTCCTTTTTTTTAAAAAAATAATTGGGCCGAGTGGGACTTCAACGTCGGGTCATTCTCACAGTCAGCCAGTGGCTCACCCGTAGCCCTGGCCAAGTGTTTCAGTCAGCACCAAATTAAGCAAGCGTGGCATCCGCTAAGTTTGTGTCTTGTGAAAAATTGGTTTGGATACAAGGATGAACCAGCCTGGTTTGAACCTTGTCCCATCCGTACAGCCCTCCTCGCGGTGGGTTCTCCAGGTGTAACCACGCACAAGCTCTGGGCACAGCCCTGCTCCGGGGGTGACGCTTGCTGGGCTTCCCCTCTCATCCATCCTGCTGGCGATTTCAACAAAGCTCCTTGTAATTTAGTAACGATCCACCCTCGGTGAAATCTCAGTGCGCTCTTTCAGCGTGTTCAGCAAGTATTGGGAGGAGGAGAGGGGAGGGCGAAAGGCCCAGACAAAACCGGCAGGCGACACGATTGCCTGGGTCTTGTTTTCCTTTGGAAAGGATTACATTATATATAGGATTATATTGTATGTTGGATTATATCTTATATTACATATAATAAATATCGCAGGCAAATTTTATGAGCATCCCTCTTGCATAGGGGCATCACAAAAGGCGAAAATAAAAGGTTTAGAAGATGGAGAGACAGTGTATGAAGCTGTAACTGCAGGGAGCAAGCAAGAAGTGAAGAGCACAGAAGGTTTTCAGGTCAGGATTTTAGCAAAAAAATGTGACAAGGGAGGGTTACAGAGCATGTGCCAGGAGACAGCAGCCGCAGAGTGGGTGAACACCACATGTAATGGGAGACGAACCGCATGCAGTTCCCTGGGGGTTAAGGAAGCAGCAAGGAGTTCATTAAGAGCACCGGGAAGGATGCTGCTGCACCGGGACCTGTTGCCACAGCCACAGACATGGACTGCAGCCACTGAAGGGATCCAACGGAGACAGATTTATTGCAATAATTAATATTAATTAAGATCTAGGATCAGAAATGGGATTAATCTTTTTTTTTTTTTTTTTAACTTGGAACAAGCAGCAGAAAAAAAAAAAAAAGAAAGAAAATTCCCTCATTCATTTCAAATCTATGCACAAAAGTCAATTTAACTCTGGGAAACTGAGCGAGCCCGGAGTTATGAGTATAATTTAAGGCCGATAAGGATCTGACCCATCCTTTGTGGTTTATGGAGTCTGAAAGGAGGTAGTCTTCCTCCGCCCGCGCTCGGTGGAGCGGCCCGCTGGAGGCAGGGCAGAGGGGAGGCTCGGCTCCCATTACTCCCCCCCAAGGCCCCGCTGTAGAGTTTACAATTTAATTTTCTGCATTTGTAATCTGTAGCCCTTGTGTATATAGCGTCTAATGAAAACGGCCTTTTTTAAATTAACATGGTATTTGGGGGGGGGGGGGGGGGGGGGGAGAAAAAAACCAACATGTGTTTCTATTTCATTATCAGACTACATTTATAAAAAGAAAAAAATATATACTTGAGCAGAGGGTGATCGGATTTAGCTGGCAGGGCGACAGGATGATCAGAAGGCAGAGATATGCCCGTGGAAATGCCTGTGTAGCATCAAAAGGCCTTCGGGCTCACTTCTGCTCTTGACAAAGCCCACGGAACCCCTCTGTTAGCCAGGGCTCGGTGCGCTGGTGGTGTCGGGGGCACCGGGCTCCTGGCAGCCTCTTGCCCCCACGCCTCCCCTCCTGCCGACAGCCCAGGAGGGGCAAATCCTCGCCACGAGCCCCGCTGCTGCTCTTTGCTAGCCTCCAGCCCTTGAGGATGGCTTCCTCGAGAAAACGCGGCCCGTATGGTTGTTTCTTAATTCGATTTACTCCTTGTTTTGAAGCAGAAGGGTCAACGACAAATAGAAGCTGGCAGGTGGGGACCTCGGAGCTGTAAACACGCAGAGCCCCAGCACACGTGGGGCTGGACGGGGGCTCTGGCCTCCATCCCGTCCCAGCCCCGCTCGAGGCAGGGCAGCTGCTCAGGACGCCGTCCAGTTGGGTTTTGGGTGACTCCGGAGATGGAGACTCCGCAGCTCCTCGGGGCAATCGCACCGTGTGGTTACTCAGAGCAGATGGCCGGGGAAAGGAGACAAGACCGTACAAGAGAACAGCTCAGCTCTGTGAGACACCAGAGAATCCTAGCAAGGGTGAGCCGAAGACACCTGACTTCGTAGCGATGCTGCGCACAGAAGGGTGGCGTTTCCCCGGCTCCAGCCATTTATCAGGTGTGGAAAAGATGCTCGGCAAATCAACTGTGCATCTTCCAGAGGGCATCAAAACAACCTCTTCTCCAAGAAAGCTCCCACTGCCTTTATGAACCCACTACCCCCTACTTCCTTTTTTTTTTCTTTTTTGCATATGCACATTTAATTCTTTCTTACAGATTTCTCCTTCCTTTTGCTACAACTATGTCCCTATGTCCTCTGGCCCAGATCCTTCTTGCAGACACCTTTTTCCTTTCCCTTCCCTTCCCTTCCCTTCCCTTCCCTTCCCTTCCCTTCCCTTCCCTTCCCTTCCCTTCCCTTCTCCTTTCTTTTCTCCTTTCTCCTTTCCTTACTCCTTTCCTTTCCTTTCTTCTTTCCCTTCTCCTTTCCTTTCTCCTTTCCTTTCCTTTCCGTTCCTTTCTCCTCTCCTTTCTCCTCTTCTTTCTCCTCTCCTTTCCTCTCCTCCCCGGCACACCATATGCAGGCAATACTTCATTTCCACAGGGCCCTCAATGGAGGGAAATCCTCGGGGCTTTTCTTCACCCCTATTGCTTCACTTCTTAGCACAGCACCTTCCAGAGGGAGGAAGCTATCCCGTTTTCCTTATTAATCAGAAATCTCTGGCACTGACCACAAGAAAAGCTTCCAAGAACATTGAACTTTTTGGTTCAATGCATTTCATCATAATAGAGCTACCAGCATGCAGAGTTGATTTAGTTTTGCAATTTTCTGTGGAAATACCTTCCAAGCACTCTCCTCGGCCTGCAGAAACACTTTGCTGCACTCGGAGCAGTGGCAGGAATGTCCCCAGAAAAGCATCTGCATTTTTGGTAGCTACCAAATTCCTCAAAAGAGTTGGTTAAGCCACGGTCGGGACCTTTACAGAGCTTGAACCATTTGGAGTTGGAAAAAAATGGTATTTCCATCCAAATCTTGAACAACTATTGTTAAAAGCAGCCTTCTGGAACAAAAAACTCAACAAATTCTGCGTTCTTCATTAGGCACGGCTATCTTCCCCTTCTTGCAAAGGCCACGGAGCAGCGGTGGAGCAGCACCACGGATGCTGGCAGCTGACTTCACGTTGTTGGGAACACAAAGCAGCAGCAGCACCATCCCTCCACCAACGCCTGGAAAGCACCGACCATGACCTAAGATGTTTTCCCAGCCGAGCGGGTTACGAGCTGTTCCTCCAAGCACACTCATCGGTGCTGGAAGTTCACCTGGTGTTTACAGTGTTTGTTATGGCGGGGCCGATCCGGGAATCATTTATCACACTTGCGTTTCTTTAGGAGAGTCCGGGTATGGACAAATCCAGCTCTTCTGGTCTCCTCTCTTTATGAACAGAGGGCTTTTCAGTGCATTTCACCCCATTTTCTCCAGAAAAAGAGCACCCAAGCATGTCAAATAATGAGGCTTCCATTTTCCCAGGGGGATTACTTCACCTGTTAGTAACATCTAGGCACCCCAACTTGCACCACCATCTCTTCCCTGTCTCCTTTGGGACCGTAACTAAATTCTGTAACTAAATTCTAAATTTTCCTCAGGCGATTCAACACCTTTCCAACACTGGAGAGAAGCAAACTGGTGCAAATGGGCTCTCCACCACCAACCAACACCAACACAAACGCCCCATAGGTGAGGACAGAAACAAGAGATGAGTTGGAAGGGGTAAGTGTGTAGCTGCTGAGTTTGCACCATGATCGAGACATCGGCCACGTCCAGCGGAGGCTGTGTGCAGCACACCGTGAGGTTCACCTGTATGCAGCTACAGCCACCCTACACCCATCCAAAATGCTAAAGCTTTATGCAGAACAGAGTTAAGGTGCAGAATTAGCATCCACATGAAGACGCACAACTGAGACACAGAGACAAAAAGACATTCTGGCTAACTATTTGACACATTTCCCAAGGTGTAGGGCCTGAAGCCACCCTTAAACTTCCTAAAATTAAATATATATATATCACTTTATTACTCTCGAGGCTCTCAAGGTGAATACCTTGGGAGATGAGGTCCCCTTGCAGCAGGCTGCATTGGAAGGGCTGCAGGCTGAGAGAGGTCTGTGCTCTGAGCTCCCTTGATTTTATCAGGGTTCACTCAGACGAGCATGATTTCAGATTGCCTTTGGTACCTAATAGTATTTCAACACTGGATCTGACCCCGTCGAGGCGCGAGCTGTAAGCTGAGTGTTCCTCGGAGGTTACGGCCGCGAGATGGATCGGGGCGGGCGACGGCGGCCGGCAGGGAAGTAAGTAATACATTTTTCTGTTGCGGGGCTCGTGTAATTCCATTCAATGCGATTTATTAATTGTTCTCCCAGTATCTCTGAAATATTGCGTATCGCCTGAAAGGGGAGTTATGCAGAGGGCACAAGGCACAGCACCCTGACGGGTAAGAAACTTCATACTCACAGCCCACACAGAGACCAGGGACAATTAGAGGGACTTTACCCCAGCATACAGCACACACGGAATGATGAGAGACAATTACAACTTTCAGAGTTTGTGATCTGAAAGTAAGGCTCCTCAGTTCACGTCTGTGCACATCAAGCTGCTCCGATTTTGCAAAGAGCAGGAGCCTGAGTGTCCCTGGCGTCCCAGACACGTTGCAGTCTTAGCCTCTAAATCCACATTCCCAAAATAACTGGGGTTCTGAGCGGAATCCTGCAAACTTTGGATTCCTTAAAAACAAATAAACAGAAAACCACAACACCTGGGAAGAAAGCACATTTTGCATTAGCATCGCAGCCTCATTTTTCCTGGTATACTCTTCTGAACTTGTCTTTGGAAGCGTTAGCCAGTCTATGTTTTAAATTCAGCCACATCAGCTTTGATTTACTATGGCAGTGAATTGCTATGTATTAAAAAAAGGGAACTTTTTGTGATTCAAGTTCCCATCCCTTTTCAGTTTAAGAGTCTTTAATTTCACTACCTTGTTCCCACTTGATGGGACAGAAGGAGAAGCAGAACCGAATGGCTTTTTCTTCCCTTATGTTTTTCTACTGGTTTTCAGCTCGTTCATCCTTTCACCACCAAGAAAAGGACCACGACCATTTCTGGTTTTGCAGGGCCTCAGCTACTAATATCTTTCTACGGCACTTTCCCCTTCTGTTCTGCATTACAGTTCAAAGCTCAGTCTCCGCATCAACAACTTGTTTGCGGCAATTCCACATGCTGCTAAGTAAACTGAGTAGATAACTCGGTTAGAGAGGAGGTTAAGGCAGGGCTTTTGCTGTCAAAGAAAAATCCTTCAAGTCCAGGAAGCCTGGAGAGAAACGCAGGGACTGAAAACAAGATCAGCATACTCAACTCTGAGCCGACTGAATGCCACAGAGTGATGGTTTGCACGATGCCACAGCCCGAGGACATCAATCCTGCATTTAAATCCAGGAGCTGTTGGAGGAGGAGGTCTGAACCTCACCAGCTACGCCGGGCCTGGTGGCACGAGCTTAGCTCCTGACTTTTATGGCTGCTTTCACATGAATTTCAACTTGCTGCGGGCTAATGCATGGTGATGTGTCCTGGGATCCTCTGCTGCAGCTTTAGCCAACGATTCCCTCCCCATCTAGCTCAGCCACTTTCCTCCTGCACAGTCTAACAAAGCATTTCAAAACACATCAGGATGTTGTTTACAAAACCTAATCTTGTTTTAATGGCCTCTTTTGCCAAGGAGATTTTGCTATGATTTCATACCCAATATTTTTGGCCATACAGATGTCTTAAATTTTCTTCTGAGTTTATTTATTGATAATATAACATTGATAGGATGTTCTAGAGATAACTACAGACCAAAAACAATTAACCTAGCGTTGAACTTCAGTTCCGAAAAGAATCAGCATATAGCTGTGCGTTCGACTGGATGCAAGATTCCTGCAGTCAGTCACAATATTGGTTACCCTGTGGTTAACAATAAATGCAGATTGCTCCTCAGCAGGCTGAACCCTTCAGTTGGATATGCTTCCAACAGACTCCCTGGTGGACGTGCCATCGTCTGACACAATCAAATATTTCTGAACTGACCCCACTCATTTCTTCCTTTGGGGACCCAGGTCGTTGCCTCCACATGACAGCTCCAGGACACGTTGCTGTCCTTGCCACTCTAACGGAGGTGAACAAGAAATTGGAGCATAACCAGCCCCACAACCCCACACCGACGGCGTTTCTCACTGGGAGCGGGGAGCCAGCAGGATGTCTGTGCTGCAAACCAGACGTGTGACTCAAGTTCATGCCGATAAACCCCGGGAGCCCTTTGTGCCCGCGGCTGCTGGGTCATGCGAGGCGATTTCGGAGAGGTGCTGTGCCCTCACGCTGCCACCTCGCCCTTCGGCTGCCACGCTCGTGAAAGCAGAGCTCAGGGCTGCAGCCCGGTAGCTGCTCAGAGCCTACAACATCAGACAGATGACAGCGTCGGTACAGAAAGGTTTTTCTCGACTGCTTTTATTCCTCCATCATTACCTGCCACCTTCTCAGGGATCTAGGAGAAGCTTCGGGGTTATGAGCTCTGCAAGTGCTGTGCTTCTTCACACAGTGTGACAAGGAAGGGTTCTGCAGAGTCCACATCACCTTGGCACTAAAACGCACTGCCAACACCCCATGGACACCCCAAAATCAGGACCTGAATTTTCTGATCCCCTCCCACCAGGGACAGATCCAGGGTGAGCGAGGACTACTCAGCCTTCCCCCGTGGCTGACAGGTTTCCAATGCATCGCTGGGTGCTCATTCCCCTTTCCTCTCCCCCTCCTAAGCCTCTGAAATATAAATTACTTTCGCAGAAGAAATGGAAACTTGATCATTAAAATGAGATAACTGAACAAACTCACAGCTGGGGATGGGGACTGCTAAATCCAAAGCCAAGATCAATTTTGCTAGGAAGGAAAACTGTCATTTAATCGATAGCATGTGCAACCTATTATTCTGCTGTTTGCCATAAGCTCGCAAACGGTGTGTTAACAAGGAGACCTTACACAAGCACAGGTTTGGCTGCTACTGGGAATACTGATACGATACAATCTGCTAAGCCTTTAAAGCCGGGGTGACATTTCAGGTGACCAGCGAAGGGTGGAAGTGTTTAATTTAGGACACTTTCCGGTACAATTGTGGCAATAGGAGATCTAATAGATAAGTTACACTCACCAGCATATTTTGGAGGTTTTTTTTTTTCTTCCCCTTTTGCTATCTGTTGGGACAAAGGGGCCTTTATGATGTTTTTAGCAAGTCTGTTTATTTAGTACATATTGCGACTGATGTGCTGTTGAAATATCATCCATTTCCCTCCCCGGAGAGATACTCAAAGAGCAGCAAGTAATCAACTTTAAACAAAAAGACCATCTAAATATACAAAAAGTGGAGAACAATAGCAGCATTAATTACAAAACAGGCAGGCTGGTTTCCAAGGGGAATTCATATGCACTGAATTTGTTTATGCACAATTTATTTCTCTTTCTGGGGTTCAGAAGAGCTGTGGCCACTCAGAGAGGGCTGAGCAGCGCGTTATCGCGGGGGGAGGATCGGGAAGAGAGAAGTGTCCAACAAACTGTACCCAACACTGGCCAAAACCAGCAGGAGAACTAAAGCCACAGCATTTTTAACTTGGAAAAAACAGAAGTATGAGGTTGGTTTTTTTTGTGTGTGTTTTTTTTTTCCCCTGCTTGATTGTTTCAGACACTAAATAACAAAGGCAGGGTTTGGTCCCACAGCTCTGTGGAAAAAGGGGACATGCTAAAATTTTATTTATCACTTTAATAGTAGGACCAGCTCAACTCCCCTCCTGCTGCTGGCCCGGCGGCCTTGGAAAAATCTCCCGGATCATGCTGCAGCTGGGCGCTCCAACAGGAGCTCAGGGCTGAGCTCCAATGAGCACTGCAACTTGTACACGCATCCCAGTGCTAAAAGGTCCCTAACCAAGACAGTAAAGTAGGATTTTTTAAATTTGTCCAACGAGGAGACAGCTAAAGGCAGCATTTTTGCTTTAACAAGGTGTCAGCTCTGCAACTGCTGTGATTCCTGCTTAGCCAAGGCCGAGGAGACACTAGTCCCTGTGGAGAGCAAAGGGTACAAATACAGGGAAATCCTTGCCTGGAGGAGATTGTACTTAGCTCCTCTTTAACCCAACACAATAAGGAGAAAAGCGTATTCCTGAGCTGCCAGAAGGGAACAGGTAAAGGACTCTGCACCTGCACCCAACAAGGCTCACGTACAGCACACCTTTGGCAGCACACCTTTGAACATAAATAAATGTTCATCAGCACCCAAAGGACTTGCCATGGGTATCACAGTACAGAGGGAAGTGTAAGGATTGTGTTTGCAACCCCATAGGCAAGCAGTCCACATCCATGCAAAAACTTAAACCATTCACAAAGGGTTTGTAGGAAGAGCCTCTCTAACGAGCATAATGACCCCCAGATTAAAAGCAAGTTGTCAGCATTATGCCACGGTGAGCAAAAGGCCTGCGAGACATATGGAGTCGTTCCTGCATCTTCCTCGGCTGATGTAATGCATCCAGTTTTGGACACTAAGATGCACAAGGGATGGGGATCAACGGGAGAGCATTCAGGGGACAGCACCGGGAACAATCAGATGTAGAAAACACAGCACATGAGAAATTGGCACTGATCAGCCTCGTGAAGGAGAGGAAGGGAGGCAACAGCTGTTGCAAATGCAAAAACCAGCTATACAGAGACAGAGGATAAATACATCCACTCCATGGAGGACCAGGGAACAACATGCTTAAATTAAAACCAAGGACACTGATGCTCAACAGTAGAAAAAAAATGCTAGCAGTACGGAGCAGTGAAGCAGTAGGAAAGGCTGTGTAGGAGAGCCCAAGACATGCTGTCACTGGGGTGTTATTTTCAAGAAAAGGGTGATAAAAGGCTGTTGCAAATAACTTCAGTATAGTGATGAGTATCTTTTGTCCTCCACATCTCTCCTAGACCTGCTTTCTGTGGTTAAGTTAGACAGCTGTTCACTCAGTACCTTAAACGCAAGGGTAAAACCAAAAAGGGACATGGTAGCAGCAAGTGGCAGCCACCCAAAGCTTCTGTATTTAGTAGCTGGGGTTTACAGGATGACTGAGGTTTGCACGAGGACGTGCACATCCCAGAGCCCAGCGGGATGATGGCTGCAATAACAAAGACAGGATGTGAACAGACTGGAGGACAGTTATCTGGTTCTTGTGAGCACCTCGGGAGAGACCTTCATACAGAACACAACAGGTTCTCAGTGTCGAAATAATAAAATCTTACAGGTGTCTCCAAGAGACACTGAGCCTTTTTTTTTTCTTCTTCCGATTTAAAGAAACCTGAAAACATTATTGAAACCTCCTTCTTCAGTATGAAACAAGGTCTCCATCAGGCACTCAACACAGTGTGCAACGTGAAAGAAAAACTAAAGATTATCTGGGCAATTATTTTGCCCTACAAGCAGTTCAGAGCAGATTGAGGCAGGTGGAGATACCTGGTAGTGCCAAAGGTATGGAAACTTCTTTCCTTTCACATCCCTTCCTGAGTAACCATGTAAACTCAACAGAAAAGCAGTGAGCATCTGCACCACGCATCCCAGGCACATAAAGACACTGAGACTTTGAGTCCCATCTCTGGCTGAGGATGCCCTACAAAGCAGATCTCAGGTGGATGAAGGAGCACCAAAGCAAAAAGAAGATGCACCCATAGCTTGCACTGAGCTTTCCCACCATCATTTATTCAGCCACTGTTACAGGGCGGTTTCACAAGCTTTTGCTCGCAAAGAAAATAAAAAATCCTTTCCCAGGAAAGGGTCACGCAGAAGCTCAGCACGCTCCCAGGAGGAAGCACGGCTGTTGAACGCGATGCCGAATAGCTTGATTGCCATATTTGTTATAAATTCGGATGAACCTCTTGCACAGATAAGGATTTGAAATACAGCCATGCAGCACTAAACCACATTTTCATCTACGAACTTTAATGACAAACCACAAAATCCCAGCCTCCTCGGCAGTTTATCATTAGAGCCCTCAAGTGAAGTTTACGGGGCTTGGATCAAATCACTTAAACCCTGCTTTATTTTTACAGAATATTTTACAATACATAAAAAGCAGTGACATTTCAGCAGGAAGCTTTTACAACTTTATTTTGCATAAATCTCCCCTTTCTCACCAGCCCCGCGCACGCAGCACGTTCGCATGCGGGCGATGCTGCCGTTCACCTCCCACCCGACCTAGGCCGAGCATCACCTGCCCGCGCTGACACTCACTCGGCAGGGCCCCCATGGCCCTGGGCACGTGCCAAGGTCTCATCTGGGACTTTTGTGCTTCCCTCCTGCCTCTGTGCACAGCGAGAGGGCTTCGGCCATCACGCTTCGGCCCTCTTGTTATGGAGGGAAGGCAGAGGCGGGTATGGTGTGGGGCAGGCCGCAGGGCTCCCTGCACCATGCCATCTGTCCCCACAGCCACCCCCAGCTCCCAAGGGTGCCCCTGTCTAGTGAGAAGGTGACAAGGCTCAGCAGGGACAGGGAGGCGACCCCATGTCTCAGTTGTGGCCAAGGCAGCCATGCTCTGGTAGTGAAGGCACCAACAGCTGGCTGACAAGGCCGGCGCTGCAGGACTCCACCTGCATGCACTTGGCTTTATTTTTATTATCCCTTTTCTAAGCGTGACAGTAATCTTTTATTCAAGTGACATGGACACAGACGCTGTATAGGGTTTCAGTGGCAAGGGTTTGGTAGTGGGGGCCTGCAGGGTGGCCTCTGTGAGAGGAGTCCAGAAGCTGCCCCGTGTTAGATAAGGCCGTTGGCGGGCTCGGCACAGCTTCGCTCCTGAACGCCCACGCTTCAGGCTTGTTTCAACTCCAAATGACCTCACCTGCTTCTTCTTTTTTTTTTCCTTTCCCCTTTTGTCTATGTGGAGTAAATTTCTGTCAACAAAGCTGAAAGGCCAAGTAGAGTTCACTGTAACAATTCACATTGCTTAGCAGGTTGCCCAGAACTAAACCTTAACCTTAAACACGAAGCGTTCCTGGGATTACACAGTAGCTTCAAGAAACAGAGAAATATAAATCCTCTGCCTTCCTAGCATAGAAAATAATAGTATATCTCTGCCTGCTGGACTGATTTCTACAAGCCGCAGCCATAACTCAGTGAGCCTGGAGCACCTCATCTGTCAGATATTTATGTAGTGCTTAATTGCACGAACAAAAGCAACTTTCCAAGCCTAACATATGCTGCATTTTGAAATCATGAGCATGGTGGCTCTCAGCATCATAAATTACAGCTATTCACTTCACAGAGCCCAACAGCATGTGAACCTGAGGTTTCCTTAAGAAAATGAGGTACCACCTCCCACTGCTGCCAGCACTGCAGGGCCGCATTAAGCTTCGAGCCGGCACACTGGTAAGATTTAGGAGACAAAAATATAGGAATTGGGTTTGGCACTGGCAAAGAAGATGAAGAGCATCTTCTCCTGGTTAATGGGCAGTGTAAAATCAGTGTAAGGTCACGCTCCTTGAATTGCAGCCTGAACTGCTAATCTTCCACAACCTGCAACAACTTCCACAACAAAGGGATTAGCTCTTTTCCATGGAAAGCCCGTCCGGCTGGAGTCGCGGCAAGTTGTTTGCTGTCCTGCTGTCCATATTCATGCCTTACATGGAAGATTTTGGTCTTTAGTGATGCCAGTAAGGGGAGGTTAAATTGATTTTAGAAAGCATGGTAAAGCAAAATGTTATCCTCTGCAAACAGCTAGGCAGTCCTGATCCTGTTACCTGTAACCGTAGGTCACAAAACCCTATTTAAATAGGAAATTATTAATCTGCAGTTGCACAATGGCTTGCATTAAGGTAGGCTCAAAGCTCCTTTCAAGACCAGTAATAAATGGCCAACAGAAACGCACTTGCTTCCTTGTGGCCACACACTGCCAGCTCTGCTCCGCTCCTGCCCTGTCGCCTTTGACAGGCTGACATGACAGGCTCTACAATATCTGTTTGCTTCCTTTCAAGAGATTTCTTTTGACAAGCAATAGTGAATAGTGAGCAAAACGGGACATTTGAACGCTCACGGCAGGCTCGAGCCTGTGGCTATTGTAGGGCACTGCCACATTATGCTGCATTACTTCTTTTTCCCAGGGAAGGGAGATGTAAAGCACGAGGCGAATCCTGTGACAGAGGGTATTAACGCAGACACGGAGGAATTCCTGTGAAGGACGGGTGTGTGACGCCGAGCAAGTTGCTGTGGCTTAATGACCTTCATCCTAACAGAGCTGAGACATTTGCTGTGGGACAGGCAGCTCTGCCACTTCATCTTTGTTGGTGAATTGTGGTTTTGAGCACAACTTCAACTGCAGTGATAGGACATGGCTCTCAGACACCTGACAACTGTTTTGCGTGGCTTGCTGTCTGGATAGCATTGGTTTTTGGGGAAAAATGGATTACGCTTAGTAACGCAGAGGATTATTAATACTGTAACATATGGGAGGCGAGCACACGCGAAGCCAAACTTTTATATAGTCTAAACAGCTGTAACACTCTGAAGTTATAAATCATCCAAAAATGGAATAAAAACACTCAATACATACCCATATATATTTATATATTAAAAAAATCACCTGTTCTCAATTACACTATCAACTCCATCAAGACATTTCACTGACAGTGTAGACCACGAGCACAACAAAATAACCCTTTAATGGCAAGTCAGGTCAGTATTCCATGCATTAGCCATACACACTGTAAGCATCATCATCTACTATTTTGCAGGTTTGTCTTCAGAATTATCAAGGTTCTGGAAAGTAATAGAACAGAGGTAAATAGTACTCTTTAGTGGAAATGGTGGGAATTTAAATGTTGACTGAGAGCTCTGCTATAGCTAAGAAGCTACAAATCTAAACTAGCAGCACATGACAAATGCTCCTAAAAATCTTAAAACCAGTATCTCACAGCAGTAAACTTGCTGTCATCCATTCCTCATCATAAAACTGGGTTTTCACCAGGTTTCCCAGCCTTTCACATCCTCTCCCTTTACGTCAGGGGGTTTCAACCTCTTTTTGATCTGCTGACCTCCAAAAATTCAGCAGAGAGAAGCAGACTCTTGAATAATTAATTGAAACTTACTGGCAATAGACTTGCCTTTCTTGGTTACCTTTTATGGTCCCCTTAGAAGTTGTCCAGAGACTAAAACCCACCACTTTAGGCTACAAAACCTTCAGGACAAGCACTTGCTGCCTTTTGAGTTGGTGACCCAGAGCTTGCTCACTCCCACTGGTGGGAAAATCAGCCCTGTAGAGAGTGAGAGCTTGTCAGGAGCATCGCTCACTATTAAGACAGTGTTGTTCATCCAAAGACTCAAAAGCATTTTGAAACATGGCAATTTTTCAGCTCGCAAGGCAGTCTTTCTTTCTTTCACGTGGAAATTGAGAAAGGGGTTTGGCTGAAGATCACTATGTGAGCTGCTGTTCAGAATGTGCCATTCAAGAGCACAATTGCACAGGAAAAAAAAAAAAGGTTGGCTTAGCTTATTTTCTGAAGAGGAGGCTAAGGAACTTTCCCTATTATCTACTCACTGATCTAGAAATCACCAGAAATGACATAACTGGCTGCTTTCTCAGGTTTCTGCCCACTTTACTCCATAACCACTCCCAACGTGTTAGTATCAAAACGCTGTACAAACACCGAGTCATCTGGTCTGAATGTCCCTGTGAGGTCCTAGGAGTTGCCACCATTCCCGGGAGCATTTCTGCACCCAGAGAATTGCACCCAGGAGTTCTGGGGACCCCGTTCCCACCTTTGCTCACTGGACATCTCTCGCCTCCCATCCTCGCAAAGGTGCCAGTGCCAAGGGCAGCGCAGCTATAATTGACATCATGTGTTCTTTGGGTTAGCTAATTTAGACAGCACACATGGCACAAAACGTATCTGGAAAAATAAAATAATTAAAAGAAAAAATCACATTTTCCTTCCCCACTCAGGAGCGGGGTCTGTGCAGCAGCATAACCCAGTGTACATACATTGTTAGACACAGTTTAAATATAGCATCTAACTATGAAAACATGAATAATTGCGGTGCTTAAAACGTCTGGCTAATCTTCAGCAGAACTGCAATCAATCACTGGTGTCAGACCGGGAAGCATTTCTCAGTTTCATACACAAAACCTTCCTTCAAATTCAAACTCTATCCACTTCCAATGTTTGGACTGACTTTCCCATCTGATATTAATGGAAGTACTCTTGGCATGAAGAGGCACTGGTCGGAATTGATTTTCTGACTTTTTTCATGAAAAACTTTCGCAAATGCATCCAGTCGGGAACGACAGTCAGAAAAAAAAAAGCAAAAACTTCCACTCCCTGAACACACGAAGGGGAATTTGTATGGTTTTGTAAATTTATTAAAGAAAACATACAGAACACGTTCCGTTAATTTTGCTCTTTGCTCGCCCGCTTGCAAGCCCACGGAAGCACTGCTGGACAAAGAGAAAAGCAGCAAGCAAAACCAAAACCTACAGCTCAGCCCCAAAAGGCTGGGAGCACTTTGTGCCAACAACCCATACCACCTCTGCAGGGCCTCAGCTTCACATGGGAACCACCTCTGCTCACCACCAGTCTCTGCAGAAAGCCAGCAAGGGGCTCTTCTCCGACAGCTATTTCCCAATCATTGCCTGTTGGGTGGTGAACTACCAACACAGAAGTGCCTCGTTTATGATTTTCAAGTGCTGCGGCATGTTTTTAAAGCAGCATTTTGCTACAGCCAAGTGCTTTACCATCTTTGCCTTGTCTGTTCCAGACAATGGTGACCAGAAGCCACTGGAGAAAGCACAAGTGACCATTTCCCAGGCATGGCACCGCTGCACCTCGCATCGTGTCCAACAGCAAGTTGCCACTGCAGAAATGTTAGTGGATAGAAACATGATGAAGAAGGCAGCAATGCATAGAAAGGGTCTGGGTGGCAAAATAATCGCATTTTTTTTTCTTAATTACCAGTTAATATTCAGAAGTTTGAAGGCTAGCTGCACACTCTAGTCCAGGCCCCAGATATGACAATGCTTTGCCGACCTCTCAACAGACAGTAACACATCTTTAGCTTTTCCAGAGGAGTATTTCTCACGTTTTGCCCTGTTCCCTGGACAGCAGTTGCAGTTTTTCTGCTGCAACACAGAGCCAGGAAGGCAGTGTGGGACACTGGGTGCTTGTCCTTGAATGGGGTAGGTAAAAGCAGAGTAATCCCAGTTTAATTAATCTGAGCTCCAGCCGACCAGGGCTCCATGTAATTACTTATGTACCAAGCACAGTAATTCACATTAGATCAACCAAAGCTGTATGAGCAAGGCCAGAAGAACCACGTTAAGTATCCTCCTCACCCAGGAGCTTGCTGGAGGCTGGCTTGAGGGTCTACCTGCTGCTACAGACTCCGCGCCTGAGCTAAGCCAACCAGTTAATGCAGCTCTACAGCCAGGATTATTTTTCCCACTTCAGTATGGCAAAGACAGAAGGGTCCTGTCACCATTTACCATATTAAATAAGAAAAAACCTCAGAGCTGGCAGCAGTAGAAACACTAATTATTCTGGTTGCTGGCATCAGACCGCTATGGAGCCCAGACTTCATCTAAAAATCTTTGGCTGATAAAGCTCGCTGAGTGTTTTTGAGCTGTCAAAACCTCTGGGTTGGCTTGAACATGATCTGACCGGATCCCAAAGCAATTCAGAGCGGACACGGGCAAGCACGACCCACTTTGTCATGCATCTCTTAACTGCTTATTGCTCTCCATCTTTCATGATCTTGTTTTTCTTCTCAGGCAGACTCCAAACAGCAAAGTACTGACAAGCGAGTTGACGGCTGAGGCATGCGCTTGTGAGCTGACATCTCAAAACAAGAAAATAGGGTTCATCAAAATTAAATAGTGCTAAGATCATGCCTCTTCAACTGCAGTTCAGGTGATGGTATCTGGAGCCCATGTAAGGCCCTTTAGGATATGGAAAGTCTCGATAAAATCTGGTGAGTAAGAACTGTATTTTAATCAGTTGCAATCTGAGCACAAGGGCGTATGTAATTTTTATTTTTTATATTTTACACTGGAACACGCAGCTTGTTTAGAGGTGTAAAAAAATGCACCAGGCACCTCCTGGAACCACGGGTGGTGGCAAATGTGAGACCCCTGAGCTTCACCCCCTGCTGCGAGGGCATGACTGCTGGCACCATGAGCAGGAAACGCTGCTCACAGGTCCCCGCTCCCACAAACAAGTTTTCTCCTGTAAACGCTGTAGATACCCATCACATGCCAGGCTAGTTCTATTTCCTTTTTTTTGCTGCAGTTTTCTTACCAGTCTTCGCCCAACCCCCTGCCCCCTCTCTCTCAGGTCAGCGCCTGCCACCCCCACCTTTCTCTCTCCCGGTTCAGCTCTCCAGCTCTTATCTCAGCATCAGCGAGCACCTTCACTGCTGCCAGTGCTGAGGTAAGAAATTCCTGTCTCAAGATGCTCGCTGTCACTTCCAACCCACAGTTCACCATGTGCCGGTGATGCTGCCTGCGCACGTGAGCTGTAACCCTGATGAATTTTTACTTGGGTCATCTCAGGAAATAAAGCGAAATAAAAGGCACCCCCAAGTTTTATGTTTGCTTATTTTGCATAACTGCTTGAAGAGGTATTTTCCAGCCCAGTTTTTATACATTCTAACATCGTCCTTGCTCTTACGACCACCAGCAAACAAGGGAAATAATTGTACTGCCCAAAATGATGCCTCACTGCTTCTCCCTTAATTTTATACATTTTCAAGACACATCAACAGATAGGGAACCACGGTAGCAGCGAGACTGGAAAGAAATGCACCGTGCAGAGCCCACTACTCGATTTGCTCATTGTCATATGCGAGCTCTGGATATCAACTTCTCTCCTTGTCTGATTTGAGCCATTCTAGCACCACTTTCACTGCCAAATGCTGAAAGCAGGTTCTCAGCGCTGCAGGGAGGAGCCCACCATACAGGAATAACCCCAGCGGGACCCTTTGATGCTCCACGAATCGCCACCACCATTGTTTGTTCCGGCTCATGTGTTCCTACGAAAGCATTGCATATTTGATATTCTCAAATACAAAGCCACAAGCCAAGCTTACAGAATCAGGAGGATGGGTTACTGCCCTGGTGCAGCGCAGGGGTACTTTCCTGGGGACATTGCAGCAGCTTGCGAGTGGTACCGAAGGTGCTGCCCATCAGCTGGCAGTACAGCCCGAGACACAGCCACTCTGCAAAGGTGGGAATTTGTACTTCACCTCGGCCAAAATATTTTGGCACCTCTTTTTGGCTCGTCAATAGTGCCAGGCTCTCCCCTCCTGCAGGCAGGTGTGTGCCCGCCTTCCCTCGGAGGCACCTCACCGAGCTCAGTGCTAGGAGGACCGAGGCTGCTCGGCTTCCTTGCTTATCTGATAAGTCCCCGATAGGCCCTTGCGGGAATTTTGGCAGTGGGGAGCTCCGAAGACGAGCTTGGCAGCCATCCTAACAGTTGGAAGCACCTTCAAGGCAGGATTTGTTTTGATAAGAGATCTCTGGCTTCCTCCTTTCCTTCGCCCAAACGTGCCCATTGGTTTTCTGATCCTGTTAAACTCTTGCTCCGAAAGGACAGCGCTGAGGACGTGCCTCTGGTATTGCCTTCAACTTTATATCCCTGTGCTGCTGTTACACCTCACAGGTCAAAGTTTTACAAATACATCGTGCTGAGCGCCCAGGAACCCTCACAAACTTCTCCCATATCGATTCAGCCCTACACAACCTGCAACAGAAAACCAGCTGCTTCTCTGAATTCATTGCAGCATGAAGGAAAAGAGTTACGGCTTTATACCCCTAATGTGATTGGGATAAAACTCTCCTCTGTGCATTTGGTCTACTTTTAGGAGGACATGGTTACACATCATCCTTCGAGGTGGGTAAACTGAGGTTTAAATGTCATTCTTCCCATGGGAAAGGCTGCACAGTAGGTCTGTGGTTCAGTCACGAGCCATGAAAACGTCCCCGTTTCCCTGTGTTCGTAAGAAATTGGACGGCCAAACCACTCAGAGACCACACATCGTGTCATTCAGAGACCTACTACCAAAATGCTGTGTGCCAGGGACAGTCCATACAGCCACGTTCATGAACACCACTCTGCAACAGGGACTTGGATATTCCCACGTGAAACACAGGGCAAAGGCCAGGTGACAAAGATTGGATTCATTTAGTTCCTATTTTTTTCCCACCTAAGCTTTCTGACTTGGGGGTGTTAGCAGACTTGGGATTCCCTTGGAATTTAAAGATCAGTAAAATCAGCTAGCATATGACAGAAAAAGCTACCTCCTCATGAAAGAAAGGACACAGGGATATTGATCACTTACTCCTGTAGCATCAATTACTGGAGTAGGCAGGCTTCAGTGGCAAGGATCAAAATAAGGCAAAAACTGCCAGTCAAAAAACTGAAGAATGCAAATGCTTCCTGCCTCTTCTCCCGGAATACAACCCTGAATTCGCAGGCCGCTCCAGGCTGACAACACCGATTCCTCTAGGTTGGAACTCATCACCTTGCTGTGCCCCAAGGGCTAATTGCTTCGGAAAAATATAAATTATTAGCAAGTCTCCAAGACGTCAGTACTTTGCCAATATCCAAACTGAGAGCCGATTCTCCAGGGCTCCAGGGAGGGATCTTAAATATCTTCTCCCCTGGGAGAAGCCACCTTGTCTTAAGAAAACTTGCTATTTATGACCTTCAGACAGGTGGGTCAAGGCAAATTGGCTTTGTGGGGCATATTCTCCCACAACTACTATGTAATAACTCTCCCTGTAGGGAATTTACATGTGTACACAAGACACAGCTGTAGAACAGGGTCTGGAAGTTCATGAAGAGCTGTTCTGGAGTGTCTAAGGGTGCAAACTCCCATTGAGCATCCAGTGTGGGTACAATATAAGGCACTCAAGGCTCTGGGAGCCAAACCCCCCCATATGCTGTTGCTCTAAGCTGCCTTCCAGAGAGCCTGCCATACATGAAATTAGACTTTGAGAGCTCTTCATGCCTGTGCATGAAGCAACCACGAGGAAATGAAGGCAGGACAGTAGCAAACGTTGCAAATTCCAACTCTAGTCTGCTCCACGCTCACCACCCCACAGGAACAGCCCTTCCACCGACACTCAGATGCCTGAAGTAATCTGCCCAATTGTCGGGATCAGCAGGCATCTCGCGTCAGGAAACCAGGACTGGCAGAAGGACAACACCAAGACCAAAGCGGTGACACTACAGGGAGACTTCTCGTGCCCCCTGCTCCTGGTGCACAGTCTGCTCGTTGGGCACTAATTAGCAGTAGCACCAAGCAGAGAATATTGCACCCCAAGCAGAGCCGAACCTTCAGCATTTGGCAGATGCTGCACAGAGAGGAGCACCCGACTGCCTTGCTCTGGAAAGCTGGTGCAGAGCTTCTCACTCCGAATTACTAAGAAGCCAGCAACAAAAAACTTTGACAGTGAGAGGCATTTGGAAAACTGCATTTCTGGGTAAGTTTCCACCCCGTAAACACTGCGGGAGTTCGATCACGGCTCCGAATTCTTTTCCTTTCTGTTATAACTTATTTCTTGTTCTCGTGCCAGCTCGCACAAAGAAGGGAGCATGGCTCCATCGTTAGAGCAAGGAAGGAGGGACGGGGATGCGTAGGTACAATTTCTCAAGGAGCCGCTTTGCTCCACCGCAGGCAATCACCACCTCCCCTCCCTGGCGTGCCAGCCCAGCCGAGGAGCTGGTCCCTGCAGCAAGCAAAGGCTCTTGCTCAATGGATCATCAACTATCCGCAGAGCACCCTGAAACCTTCCCGTAAGGGCGCTAAAAGTATCTTTTGTTATTCTCCGAGTCAAACAGAGGTTACAATAAATTGAAGACACGAACGTTTGAAATCCTGCTGAAACAAGCGCTCCAACCCCCTTGCCTCTTGAAACGTGTTTTGGTCACTCCAGACGGATAAAAACCCGTCTGCTCTTCGGAGCGGCGGGCCCGGGGCTCGGCAGCCGTCACACATGCGAGGGGCTGGGGTTCCCCACTGGCGCCAACCAGAAGCTGTCGGAAAGCAGAGCAGATGTCGGCCCCGCCACGGCCACCCTTCGAGGGGAGGCTCTGCCGAGCAGAGTGGCTGGCAGCCAGGTGAAGGAACAAAGGATGCCTGCTGCCTTTTTTTTTTTTTCCCCTCGTTATTCAATACAGAGGCTTAGCAGTCACACCGCATTTGCCTCCTCTCCTCCCTGCTGATGGATGCGGGGTGCCCTTCCGATCCCCCGGCGAGGAGGTGCGCAGGCGCCGCGCTCCGACACACGGCGCCGCGGCTCTTGCTGCGTGCCGTCGCCGCCCGGCTCCTGCGAGGCATCCCAGGCCAAAATATAATGTTCCTGAAATCTGCCGGATGAGAGCACGTTAACAGGCCGATCTTTCGAAACTCTCCCATTCTTCTCATAATTTATTGATGAAAGGATTCCTCGCTGCTTAGGCAATATCCCTCCGGATGAAAGCCTGGCTCCGTTTCTCCTCTTCCTACCACCCTCGGTAACGTACACCTCCTCTCTAATGGCCCCCTGATGAAAAATTCACTACTCGACGGGCCGCGCTGCCAGTTGTGCTGCTGATGGATCGTTTTACTTTTTACCTGTTCAGATTAATCAGGTTACAGCTCCGGCCTGCCAACAAAGCATGGCCTCACACCTCAACTCCGGGACCTAAATCCATGCCCAACATCCGAGTCAGGCAAAGGCTGCAGAATTACAGCGGTGCTTGAAACCAACCCTGCGACTCAGACCCGCTGCGTTGGGTTAAACTGTCGTTCCAGGTGAAGAGAAACCTTCATTTGCACGCATTAGCATCTAGCACACAAAAGCCATTTGTACCTGCCAAGAGAGCCGTGGCCCACCTGGACCAGGAGCTGGGTGGTGGGAATTGGGATGGAGGAGCTGGACGGAGCGCTGCCCCACCTGCAGCAGTGCTTCCACGTGAGCTCCTAGACTGTAAAACCAGCACAGTGCTTCGCCTCCCTCATAGACGAGGCTGTCTGAAGTTTAATTTGTACTTTTAATGGTCTGAGACACTTTGGAATGAAAGCTGGGATAGAAATACTTATAATTATTTTGCAAATTCAGTACCCGATCAGGCAAAGTTTATTACTGGAAGTAACTCATCTCACCAGAGGACAAGGCTCATTTATCTTTTGAAAGCTCAAACCCAGCTTAGCGGTCCTTAGGATTTTACTCCACGGGAGTAAATCCTGACTCCCTGAACCTGCCGAGTTCAGCAGGGCACTTCCACTACCACTCCAGCCTCCTACCAACTGAGCAGCTTCTGTTTTGACCAAGGGTCGCAAATTCACCCAAGAAAGATATTTTACTCATTTATGTACATACAAAAACACACACTGACCATTTTAAAAGAAGGAACTGACACAACTGGCCTAGCACGGACAGACGTGATGTAGGCTATGAGCACAGATCACGCGACCAGTGTTGTAGGGTGCTGTTTGTTCCGAAAAGCTAATTCAAAACAGGGGCATCCTGGTGCTCGCCTGGACAGCATGGAGGAAATGACTGATCTGCCTCAAATTCCATCTTTTATTTCATCGACCCGTTTTGCTAAAACCAGAGCTGTTGCTCAACTTTTTATTTCTGGCTTATCCTTAGCCAGGCAACCAAATACTAGTAAAATGAGGTAAGGTTTCAGCTGTGGGAAACGCAGGTAGCTTCTGCAGCCAAATTCCTGAGAGGTGCAGTTCCTCCGACTTAATTGTATTGTCACTCATCATGAATGTCATGGAGATTATTAAACAATTAAAATGAACTTTGGAGAATTGCAGCACTAAGACAACCTAAGGAGGCACATGAAAATGCAGCAATTTTTAACTCATTACGTTTCCAACAAAATTCAAAGGGCAAGATAGCAGCATCTTGGGCAACAGCTTTTGTTTTCAGAAATGGTCTAAACTGCAACAAAACCAAAAAAAAAAAAAAAAGAGGGTAAGAACTGATGACCACACTTCACGCTTTGAATTCTCATGGTTGGAAGCTGAGCTCCTACAAGAAGCTTCTTCAGCAATTACTGCACATTTGGAGCAATGTTGAAGCTCACAGCTCTTTGCTTGCAAGAGAAAAAAAAAAACATTTTAAAACGTTTTGATATTTATCATGAAATTAAAATCTGCTGGTTGGCAAAGCCTGGTCTCATTATGGTATTCCACTGTCATTGTATGCTGCGGTGGAGTTCTCCGTTGCCTTTTTTCTCAGAACTAGAAACCAACTTACGAGCTAAAGCCTCAAGTTCCTCATTAGGTGGAACATGCCTATTCAACAGCTGTGGAAAAATCAAGGACAGAAGTTGCCCAGTATTGTCCAGATTGACTGGCAAAGCAAAACGTCAAGCCTCCCAGCTCCAAAAATTATCTATGGAAATTCCCCTCTGTCCTCCTTCCAATTATCCCAGATGAAACCCTCTTGAAAACAAGGTTGAGGAAGGTTCCTCTGATATTTCTTTTGCTACTTGGACATACTGCACGTTCTGGGGTTGCTGCAGGTCTCCTGTCTCTTTATCCACAGTGGGAATTAAGCCAGAATGTTGTTTGTTTTCTGTAAATTACATCTTTACTTAATTTTTCCTGAAATGCCCAGAAGTAATTCATTAACAATGACCAGGATTCCCTGCAGAAGGCGATATTCTCAGAAAAGTAAAGCTCTCCAGCAATGAAAGGAATGCGCGCGGACCAACTGGCGAAGAACTAATGACTTCAAATAAAGGCCATAACATCTGGCTTAGTTTAGCCTCTAGCTATAACCAAACCACAGTCTCCTCAACTCTACTGGCACCGTGCTCGTGAAAAATCACACAACTATGAGATGACAGTTCGGAGTCGTAGCGGCAGCAAGTAAATATCATTTGATTAGGTGTCAAGTAAAACCGTCTTCGCTGAAACAGAATTGATGAGACATAGCTCCGGTCCCCTGGGAACGTTGTCCTATCGGATAACCGGATGGCTTAAGCAAAGGTGTAGGTATTTAACCCTCTTAGAGAAACAGGCAAGCTAAGAGGTGTTGGCAGAGCACACCGAGGCTCTGAACCAGCAGGGAAGACCAAGAGCTTACTCCACTGCCAGCAACAAACACGGCAACATATTCTCTGCTTTCGCTGTGCTGCTTTTTTCAGCCTTTTTCAGTAAATCCATGGGAAAGAAGTGCACGAAGCACCGCTTGCAGCTCGCATTAGCATCCACGCCTTTGGAAACACGTTCCTGATTCGGGTTGTAGCTCCCTTGGCAATGAGGCCGGAGGAAAACAAGGGCATCAAGGCCACCGAAAGCATAAGAATGACACGAACCTACCTTTACTCATTTATTTTTAAGGCAGAAGCTGCAGCTTTAAAGAGCAAACCAAATGAGCTGGGTTTTAACATGCTACCATGCTTCTTTAGGACACCGTCAAAGAATATTTTAAGCTTCAGGAACATTTCTACCAGAAGGAAACCGCTCTCATTTCAGCATCGAGCTGCACTTCGCAGAGACGCTGTTCGCACCTCCACAGGGCGAAGGGCAATTGGAAAACATACTTTAATAGGGTCTTGACAAATTTTATTATGTCACCGTAACAACTGTAAAACTGACCAAAACATGTTGTTAAAGGCTCTAGCCCACACGGGAATGAATGTGTGCATTATATAAATTCTGCAAACACAGTAAAGCTCTTCATTGCCGGAGCCATGGGAGAGCGAAAACGGAGTAAAGCAAGAGGAGGCGGGGTGGGACACTTCATCTTCCAAACAAATACACAAACCCATCCCTATTTTTCAAGCATTTTCAACATATAATTTCCAAGGTTGTTCGTTTTTCTGGAATGCAGCCTGGTTCGGCTGCCCTTTACATTTCAGCGCAAAACACTGCTGTGACTTTCTTCCTCTCGTTTTAAAGCCAAAAGGGCAGCAGGCAGTGAGCATAAAACTCGATGTTTCACTTTCAAACTCTGCTGAGGCTCTGCACTCAACAGGAGCCTTTCTCTGGGCTCCAGGCTGTGCAGGGGATCAGAACAGGATCAGTCCCAGCTGCTCGATCCCTCTGGGTACGGTAGCAGGGCAGCAGCAGGGACCCACGACTGCTGGAGGGCAGAGCTGGCATTTGGTGCCAATGACAATGGCCAGGCTGCTCGGAGCAGGATTGAGGCTTAGCAGCGGTGACAGCTCACCTGCACGGGAAGCTGAAATCCTCTGCCAAATAGCAAAGAAGGAATGCACGAAGCAGAAACAGCCCGACCTGTCCCACGTGGAAACCACGTGCTGCAGAGGGACACAAGTGGCCAAGACAGATTTGAGCCACTCCTCCTACCCCTCAAACACTTGGTTTCCTCAAAAGACCCAACTGCAGCCCTATCATTTACAAAATAAAAAAATCATCTCAGCATAATCTGCTTCAAAAACTAAATCCCATTTGTACAATATTAGCTGCTACAGCCTGTAACATGGGGCCTTCGTGAATTTTGAGAAGAGGGAGCAGGAGCCGGTTGGACTTGAATGTTTTGACAAGTTTATGTAAGGCTGGATGCAGTCGGCTCATTAGTTACAGGGCTAGCCACAAACATTTTCAATAACTCCCACAAAACACTGCTCAGGCAGACAGAGGAAAATATATGAACAAAAAATCCAAATAAAAGTGATGGAATTAACAAGATCTGTGCTGAATTTCAGGGCTCGATCACTTAGGTTACTGTCGTAGCCAGCCTCCAGCCACCAGCTGCCTGTTTTCCATTTAGACTAAGCTGACAGGAGCAGTAATCATGTCCTCCCAGCTCCTCGCAAACCACCTATCACACCAGTGGTGCAAGAAGGACTGCTAGGTGTTAGCCATAAATAGCTAAAATGACCCTTTTCTATCCTAAATTTAAATTATTTTTTTTTTTTTTTTTTTTTAAGAGGAGCTTCAGATCGGGTGAGTCTACATGGAAGACAACTTCCTTGCCAGAAAGGGAATAAAAACTGTTTTCCCTTCACTATTTGGCTCCTTCTCGACATCCACATGTTTCAAAGCTTTCCACAGGGGAGATGAGGAAACTGAGGCACGGGGACCGGGGCCAAGACCACGCGCCAGCAAGCGAGGGTGCAGCCTGCAGCCCCTGGGCTGGTCCGCACCAGCTCGGTCCCCGACCCCAGAAGCTGGATCCCATTAGTGGCTTTGGCAAAGCCTTGGGGCCAGCGCTGTGCTCGGGCGCTCAGCTCCTGTGACTCCGACAGCGGGGACTTTCCTGCGCCGTGATTCAGCCTCCAGCCCCGCCAAACGGGAAAAGCGCCCCATCCGCCCCAGCAGGGCTGACGGGGACCCAGGTCACACTTGGGAAGAGTTTCAGGAACCTCCAAGGAAAAGATGCCAGGAGCTGGGCAGCCTCTCCTTTAGAAAGGGAATCATCTGAGACGCTGGCAATTCACTTGTCAGGTTTTTAGCATGCGGAGGTTCATCCTGAAACACAGAGATAATCAGCCCCCCCCAAAAAGGGAAAGGTTGGCCAGCCAGCAGGGCTGCAATGTTTTAGCAAATCTTTTCAAAACACAGTGAACGCAAACCCTCAAAATAACCTAAAAAGCAAAGGGCAGATGAATCCCATTCTTCTGTAACATCTGGGGAAGGGTTCCTCCCAAAAATGAATTCTCTAATTCTTCCAGCTTTACGCTAGTTTAATTTTCCTTAAAAAAAAAAAAAATAAAATAAAAAACACTTCTACTGTCAGGACTGGTTCTTACACTAGTAAGAAACTGAAAGCTGAGTGTTATGGGGTTAATAGCTTTGGTATCCACAAACCTAAAAGGCAGCTAGAGACAAAAAAGAAAACCAGAGCGCTCTCAGAGGAGACCGACGAATGGAGGAGAGGCACAGGCTGCAACAGGAGAAATCACAATGAAATACAATGAAAAAAAAATAAAAAAAATAAAACATTTCCCAGTGACAGTGTTGTAGAAATGCAGTAAAAGGGGTCCAGGGAGGTTGGGAAGTCCCTGGGCCAGGCCCTGAGCAACTTAATCCAACTCTGTCAACCTTGTCATTGGCTTCATTTGAAAAATATCCATCTGGGTTGTTTATATATGTCAAGCTCCTTGTCTTTGAGGAAAGACTCAATGTCTACCATCAATTTTATTCCCTATCACCAAATCCAGGCTTCCTCAGGACGTTACAAATGAGAAGATGCCCATCCAAAACCTGCACTCCTGCCTCTTCCACAGAAAACAGCTAAAAGGGGCCAGGCTGCTCGTGCTCGGGGCTGTAATGCTCTTGCTAGGGGTCTCTCGTGGACATTCTACTGCAGGACGAGGATTTAGGTTCTGGTTCAAACAGTAATGACGTGCTTATGTAAGGGAATACCAAATTATTGAATTATATAAACTCTGCAAACAGATACAGTATGAAGATAAAAATGAACTTTCCAACCTTGGAACCCGAACAGCGTAGCCTTGTAGATTGGAAACACTTTGCCTGTGTCCTTCAAAGCAGCCTTTAATGAGACATCAGCAACCCCAAACTTTAGTCCCAGACTCACTTTCTGCATAACTCACTGCACCACCTCATCCCGACCCCGAGCTCGAATGCTGCCGCCGAGCTGCCGGCACAGGGGCTTGAGGCTCATGTTCGAAATGAAACCCAGCTTGTACAGTAAATCGCAGGTACTGCATGCGCGATGCTCGTTTAAAATCAAGTCAATCGATACAATGTCAGCCAATAATTCAAGTCAAACAAGAACGTCAGAAATCCTGGTAGAGCTGCTGAGCACGAGGCTTCCCTGCAAGCGAACTGCTGGGTGCTCGAGTGCAGCCAAGCATTGAGCAAAGCATCGGATCAGAGACACGGATCTGCAAACAGACGGGCTGAGGGGGAGAAATGAGAAAATGAAAACAAACATCCCTTGTTCGTGTTCCTGCTCCTGCAGTCAGTGTGGCTACGCAGCCCACAGAGACCCAGAAGTTGGTCTCTGAGCACAGCAGAAGAGAAGAAATGCATTCAGACAACGCAAGCACCAAATGCTGAGAAATAGCAACAAAAGCCTGGCGTTATCCAGAGCTGGACTTGTGTGAAAAGGGCTGAAAACAAAGCAAGAAGATGAAGACAGAGCTTCCACTACCACGAAAAGCAGCATCCTGCAAATCCTGCTTGTAGCCGCTTGGCCAGCTGCACCACACAGCACCCAGGCTGTGCCACAGCATCCGATGGGGAACGAAAAGGCAGGAGGAGAAGGGCCAGATCCTGCACTCCGGCCAGAGCGAGGATGCTGCAAAAAGCAAACCAGTGAAGCCTCACTGTACGTGGCCACGGCAGGCTCAGAAATGCTTTCTGCAGACATCTCCAGCAGGTCTGGGAGGAGGACCCTGCGCAGCTGCAACCCCGTCTGCAGCTCTCTGGAGGCATTTGTTCCTTTCAGTCATCCTGCTGGCAAGTCAGCCCATCAGGGCAAAGCATTGAAAACTCAAACTCAGCTCTGAAAACAGCAAATGTAGGTATCTGGAGTTACCACTTGAATTTAAACTAAGCTGAGATGCGACCACCAGGGCGGTACCTCCCCAGCACGGTGCTGGGACGTGGCTGGGGGGGACTTTGGAGGGGACGGGTGCCACCCACCTGGTGCTGCTGCTGCAGCCTGCTGGGGGCACCTCCAGCTCCCATTAGAGAGGCAGTAAATGAGCTGTCTGACCCCAGGATGGGGGCTGTGTAACGCAGCAATGCCAGAACTCAGCCCATTACAGCACTGCACGGGCCGTGCTGCCTCCGGCTCTTCCATTTCCCCTTCTCCCACCCATACGCTGATTTTCTTCTGGCCTTGCCTAATGAGCTGAGCTGCTGAATCGGTTGGACACCTCCAAGCCACGACAGGCGGCTCCACATGTTGCTGCTAATGTGCTGGAACCAACCGAGGGATGCTGCTCGCTGCCTGAGCACAGCACGCAGCAACCGGGGAGCTTTACTGGGGTGGATTACATTTCATTGGGTTTTGTATCTTTTTCCACTATTTATATCATAAGCGTGATTGAATGAGAGAACAAATAAATAAAGTATTACTTCTGCAGCCCATTACATCACCTTTTCTTCTTGGAAAACTTATTAACTTTGCATATATTGATCCATACAGACACATACTTACTGTATTCTCTTTACTAACGCAGAATATTCTCATCGCAGGCAACTGTATGTTAGAGGATAACCTATAGGTAAAATACGCTACTGGAAAGTAATTTGTGCTGGGAGGTTCCTCCGCTTTCCATCAGGAGCATCTCCCTCCAGTCTGTGTCTGCAGAGCTGGGCTCAGACCAGACTTTGCCTCGCACACAGGCAGCCTGGGGCATTTTCCTCCTTGCAGGCTGGCACTGGGGCACAGCAGGCGTTCCCAAAGCCACGCTGCCCTGCGAGGCATGGAGCAAAATCCTCCTCGAGGGTGCAGGGAACATCACTGCTGCGTGGATACCTAAAGCAGAGCATGTGCAAAGCATGTGAGGAAGAGCCCCAGGGAGTGACAGAGTAGTCACGAGTGATGCATCCTTCCTGCAGCCCATCGGAGAAAGCTGTGAGTGCCTGGACAGGATCATTAAATGCCCTAATTAATGAAATCTGCAATTAAGGCTGTGAGCAATGCTCCTTTTAAGGCAACGAACCACCTCAGCTGAGATGCCAATTGACACTCATGGAAAATTTCCACCCGTTTAAGGAGATGAAATGGAAGCAGCAATTGCCACAAATTGGGAAATGACATGTGCATATTTATTTTATCAACCTGCTTTTACAGCTATATAGAATAACTTACCCAAGAGGTTATACACTGAGTTTGTACCCGAGTCATTTAAAATAATAATGCCTACCTCCATCAAGGCAGAAGAGAAAATTGTGTGAACTCAGTTTGACCTTCAAGAAATCCCTTAACCTAAAAATATAAAAGACAAACTGTTTCCACTGAGAGCTGCTATATAAAACCACCCTCAATAAAAGTGCCGGACTCCTTTCAAACTAACCTCAAACACGAAGCAAATTCCAGCGTGCTATTTTCCTCTGGCATCCTGGAATGTAAATCTCAAGGACAGAACGGGCTGTTCAAATTAGCTCCTACTCCTGCAGAAGCAATTGTTTTCAAACAGTTTTGAAAAGCAGTTGTGCACAGGGTGTGCATTCCAGGAAGGATTCCCACCCCCCTCCAGATTTTAGACATTAAAGAGAAACCGAGCAGTAACAGGCTTGGTGCACGTCGCTTCCAAGCTGTCACAAAAAATAAACCGTGATTTGCTTTTTGAAATCTTCACGGCGCAATCGCGGCGACTCGACACTGCAATGCCTCTGACCTTTTTGGACGGGATCTCCCAGAGGCCGGTGAGGGGTTTGTAAGAGCACAAGGCGGTCCCCGGGCAGGAAGGCTCAGCCTGCACGCGAGGCTTCGTGCTCTGAGTCAGCGTGCAGGGCCCGCTGCTGGCTGCGGGCACACCCCACCAGGCTCCTCGTCAGGTTCGCTTAATCTTGGAAACAAAAGATTCCTACCTAGCAGGGCTGTCATTCCTGATTAGCACATCATTTCCCCATCAGCCCTAATGTCAGCAGCCAAATTAAGGTATTACACTCTGGAACATTTAATGTGATTAGGTTGGAGGAGTATTTACTCTTCCACTTGGCCTGCCGTGAGCAGGGGGATGGGGAGATGCCAGGTGAGCCTCTGCACGGTACACACCTACTGCTCCTTCCTGGCTGGCTGGCTGACACCATGTAGCACAAAAGCCAGATTTTTTTTCTTAAAGACTTTCAGCACATCAGGGTGCTCCAGCCTGTGCACGAAGCACACACAAACTCTAATAGAGTTCAGAGACCCAGGCTCCATCCAGGAGAAGCTGGATTTCCAACGCCAGGAGCTGCCAGCTCAGAGCCTACCAGGGAGACAGAACCAGGTATTCATGTGAAGATACAAAAAAACCACAGAAATTAATCTGCTGCTCACAAGAGGTCTCATCCCCAAAGACACAAACCCCCCAACTACGTGCCCGAAGCAAAACCTCTGCAACCTCAGTGCCTGATCAGACCGAGTCACGGCCCGGGCTCTGACCAGCCAACCATCAGAGCTGAGCGATCAGCCAAAGAAATAAGAATCGGTTCACCGAGCTAAATTATCCCATTTCAGGAACTCGGGGTTTGCTCCAGCAAGATGAAGTCTCTCGGTGAGGTACCGCATCCAGCTCCAGCTATCCCAACAGATTACCCATTAAGCACAAGACAGGCCACAAAGCTGGGCCAGCTAGCAGCTAGTATTACAGTACAATTTTCGTTTTGTATGTCAGGGCTGGTCCACAACCCTTCAAATTGTGAATATACTCTTACAATTGGATTTCCAAGCTTCAGTCAGAACAACTCAAACATCTCCTGAAAACCTTTCCCCCCGTGGCCCCTGTTCTCGACCACCACGAGTGGCTATGGGGGAACAAGTACCAGGATCTCCCCGTCACTCTGCTGGCAGACCCTTCCAAATTTAAAGCCATTTGTGGCTTTTCCCAGGGACTGCCTCTCCGAATTGCAGCATTTCTGGTACTTGCGTGGCTCTGTAGCACCAGAATTGTGACAGCAAGTGGAAAGTTTACCCCTGCCCTCTGCAAAGTGTCAAACCTGCTCTGGAGAAGGAAGGAGGCGGACGTTTTCCCATCTGATGGAATCAGCGAGGGGCTTGAACCCTGGAATAGGAGGACACAAAACCCTACACGTTTTCTGCAGTGTGAGGTTCCTAACAGCAGCAGCTGTGTAACCCCACGTAACCACAGCCCTCCTGCACTATGAAGCGTGGAAGGAGCATCTGGACCCACACACCACCCGTCCACAAGTTCAGCCACACAGAGTTAAGAACAGATTTGGTGGCTTCGCTGTTGTGCAGCAAGATCCTCCAGCTCCAACTACTCGGTTTATTTTTGGCCCTTTCTTCGTAACAGTAATAAAAGGATGATGCGGCTCCCTGAAGCTGATTTTAATGGATCCATTCAAGGAACAGCCTCGCTCTGCAATTATCATGCCTATCCGGTCCAACTAATGCGCTTGTTTACACTATCTGGCAAACTCCAGATCGAATGTCATTTCATCACCGGGATTCTTTTGCCTAAGCCAAGACCAACAGACCATGGTGGTAATTTAAACACTGAAAGCATGCACAGTATCGATCCACGAGCCTTGACGCCAGCTCGCTGTTACACTAAAACACATCCCCAAGGGAACTCCCTTCGGCAGGGCACGACAGAGAGGAAGAATTTAAATGAACGAAGGAGAAGCCTGCTAGAGGGATGAATATGCATGAGCACATGACCTGGATAAGCGTTGCACTTGGTGCGGTTCAAAGCATGCAGTCACACAGCTCAGTTTGTTCGAAGGAGCAAGGGATTATCCGGGAGAGCCACGTGAAAACACACCGTCAGCTGGCGATGGGTCTCTGCAGCAAAAACCCGCCTGGCACAGCCGAACAGCCCCGCTGAGGCAGACGCAGTGCCCAAGAACGTGTTAAAGCATCCAGAAATAACAGGCACCAAATGAACAGATTACAGCTAAATATAATAAATGCTGTCTGAAGTTATATCCTTCCCTTCCCCCCCGACTCTCTTCCTCCACTTTTGGGATTTACCTGTCTGCAGGCGCAGACAGACGTGGCGTGCGGTGGAAACCACCTTGCTCGTAACCCCTGTGGGAAACAACCAGACGTTTCTGCTTTTCAGTGCAGAAGAGACAGAGGTTCAAAACCGCTCTAACAAACATGTTTTTTTTGACGAGAGCCACCCTGTGTGCATTGGAAGGGCCTCTTGTAGAAGGCTTTGTAGATATGTGACCCAAAAGGCATCACATCTTCCCACTGTATGGGAGTGGGAGGCGGGGGAGAAGACTTCAGGGCTCTTCCGTCGCTTAACCTCGGCAGAGCCGAGCGAGATCCTTGTTTTCTGCTTGACCCCATCGTGAGGCACAGCCATTTCCAGAGGAAAAGTTCACCTCAGCTGGAACCTCAATAGCCCTTGGAGATGTGCCGTCCCCTCTCAATGGAGAAAGGGGGAGCCCTGCGAGGTACATCCCAGCAAAAGGGGCTTGTTAGAGGGCCAAACCTCTCATCTCATGTGTTACTGCATGCAAAGAGTGATGCTCTAAGAACCGTTACAGTGCACAGCCAACTCATACTCCCCTGCAAAGCAGAAACTCCTCGGTGGGACACCTACATTGTGACAAGCCGAGATGTGCTGTGCCTCTCACCATCATTTGCCCTCCTCTGCATTGCCTGGCAATTCAAGATCCTGAAAGTTCAAGCGGTCTCCATGGTCCAGAACGAACCTGTCCTCACTTCGTTCAGACTTCATACCTGTTCTTTAAAAAGTTTAGGTGTAAAACCTGTGCATGTGTTAGAGCGGTTTCACACTCAGGCAGCTCCTCCAAGCCCCGCAGCAGAGAGCTGCCACTCCTCTGGTGGCCAGACCAATTCAATCTTTATCAATTAAAGGCCATTAGCCTAATTGTTCTCTTCCTCCCTGCAAAACCAGCACGATGAGCTCTCTCAGCACGCTGCTGGTCTCACATACCGCCTTGGAGGTCACACGTTGTTGTTTTGGATATGTATTAAAAACAGGAAATAATAAGCGTACTTATCGTAATATTGCATGAAAATCGCACACTGGATTTCTAATGCTTGTTAAGTCTCTAGTGTTTCGGTGAAGTTTGTTATGTTTCCAGGATTAAGTGTTCATTTTACTTACGGGTAGGAATGCAAAGCTAGAAAGTCAGCTGAGGGTATTTCTGGTTTGTTCACGTGTGTTTTTTTTTTAACACTGGGTGTGAAACACAGCTTTTGGAGACTCTGTTCCCTACTCCTGACTCCCTGACATTGTGTAGGCACTGAAACTGCCTAGCACACACACCTGGAACACAACCAGCTATGGGCTAGAACAAAACCCGTCTCATCTTCCATTACTTCTATTAGTATCGGAGCCATTGCCTCAAAACTCGATTTTGTCACTCCAGCAGATGTTGACATACGTCTAATAAACCATGCAGCAGCCACACAACCGAGCAGCTCAGGTCCTGAACAGAGCTAGCTGATGCCATTTTCGGCACGCAGGGGCATCCACCAGCTGCTGCTCCAGCAAGGCACAAGTCCCCTGAGTGCCCGTGTCCTGCCAGCCTGTCTCCTGGGGACGTCTGGGATACCTCTGTGCTTCTAAGACAGCAGCAGACAACCACACTTGGGTACCTCTCCCCTCCTATTCTGGAGGAAAACTGCCCTTAATCATTGAAGTGCCAATTCAGAGTAAGAGCACAACACTTCCCACTACCATTGGATCGACGCTCTTAACAGCACTAACCTGGAAAAGAACCTGTTTAGACATCTAGCAGCAACAACTCCTGCATTATATTTAAAAGCAGACGTGCCCTGGAATCAACAGAAACTACAGGCATGTAAATGATTATTTCTATCGTGGGACAGCCGGGAGCTAATAGAAAAGTTGAAATAAATCATACTGTAATGTTCCTTGCTATATAGTGCCACCTTGCTGTCAATTCATCAATAAAAATGACAAATGCAAAGGGCTGATGCTTTCGTACAAGACGTGCGGTGTGTTAAGTTCAAGTAACCGAGATCCACGAGTGAACTGTTGGCTGAAATACAGCATTAAAGCCGAATCCTGAGATCCCAACTGTGAGCACAGCTGGAGGACACGGCTCCTCCTTGCTGGATGCTCCAGTACCGGTGTCAGCCCTGCACCTGCTCTCTGCTGCACTGGCTCGAAGTTTGCAGAGGACAAGTTCTCTCTCCGCTGCCCTCTCTCCGTCACCCGGCCCTTACATGTCAGTCTCCTGCCTTTCCCCAGGAACCTTATCTCCTTTATTAACCTCTTAGCCATGTGTGCAGCACCAGTCAATACCTGCACTCCTTAAATCAAATGGGAAAATCAATGGGGGAGTCTGACAGCAGACTGCTCCTGGACCCGCTGATTAGGAGGCAATTAACAGCTCGTTCCTTAAGGATCAGGGAACCAACAGCTTCACAAACAATGGCTTCTGCAATTGTCATCTTAATGGATAAGGGCACCAGCGGGCTTCTCTTGCAAACTTTCCGCATGTGTTCATCACACCACCGATGCCAGATGCCACCGATGGCTTTTTGATTTGTGTGATTTCCGAAAGCGGATCAGCTGTCAATGGGCCTTCCAGGAGCTAACGTTTCCTTGCTCTGAGTCCATGGCCCAGTGACCCAGCTCGAGAAGAATTACACGGATGCAAGGGGATCCTGTTTCCTTACGGCTTCAAAGAAAAGGCTGCTCTGCGGAGGTGACTTTGCCACCCACCGAGGCCCAGCCGATGCGCTGCGGGGAGACCCAGCCGCCGAGCCAGGCTCCTCGCTTTCACAGCAGCAACAGGAGCACTCGGAAAAAAAAATAATAAAGAAAAGGAAAGAAAAGCCCACACTGCACAAGGTGAAGCTAGGATGCCATGAAAGGCAGCCCAATAAAGGCTCCTTTATGGATGGCATTTCCATCCAGGCGGCCGAGCCCTTCCTCTCCAGCTCAGGGGTGACAGCTCGCGAGCACGCACCGATCACCGGAGCGGATTCAGTTTCACAGGCAAGGATCTTGAGGTTAAGGGCACCCACCTCTAACCCTCTCCGTTCCCCAGCAATCCCACCTCAATCAGCAGGTTAAAGGTGAAAGCGGGCCTTATAAGCCGAGCGGTGTCCGTTTCCCCGCTCAGACGGCCGCCTCACGGCCTCCTGCAATTAGAGGGCACGGCGGGGAGGAGAGCCCTCCTGCTGCCCGTGGGGGCGAGCTCCTGCTCCTTATGGCCCACAGCAGACGCCTGAAGCAACAGCAACCTGCTGCAGGGTTGGGGGCCACCAGCAGACAGAGCTGAGGGTACCCGGGGGAGGCAGACCTACAGTTGTCTTAGAGGAATAAAACCCAACCACGAGCTCCTGCTCTGGTGCGAAGTCCCCTTTGGCTGAGGTTCTTCATGGAGTCCCATCAGAGTGGCTGCACTGTTTGCCATCAGAAAATATATGTGAAAACAAGAGAAAGGAATGATGAGTGATCCCATAATGTTTTACTGAATCATTCTCAGCATACAGGCTTGGAAAGAAAATGTAATTTCACTGCTAACATCAGCAGAGCCACGCAGCAGCACTGGGTGTACGGGAGAGCACAAACCAAACCTCAGACATGGGGGTGGCACGAAAAGCCCAGTCGTCCCCGAGCAAACCCCAGAAGTCAACCCAGCACAACAACTAAGGTAAGAACAAGCAAGTCCTACCCCACCACCCACTGATTTCAGCAGGAGCTGGACGTCTAAACAAGTGAGGTGTTCTGTTCACACAGTGGCTCGAGGAATTTCATACGCAGCCAGGACCTACCAAAATGTATCCCTCTCTTTAAAAATTCTCATTTCCCCCTCTTCTTTCTTCTGTCTAGCCCAAGAATCTCAGCATGAAAGAGGATTTGATTGCTTTTTGTTTGTTTTTGTTTTTATTGTTCCACTCTGTAAAGTGTCGACAGACCCCACAATTTCCATTGCCATGCACTAACGAAAGAAATCCAGGCAGTGCTTTCCGCGTAAGAGAAGTGCTAACAGAATATGTTTGCACTCTTGATTTTATGTTTGAAGGCTCTGGGGAGCATCCAGGCTCTTTAATTCCTCAGCATGCCAATACATCCTTCCTGGATCAAGAGTGATGGATTCTGACGGAGCTGGAGCAGCCGAACGGACGAGGGATCTGTGTGATTTTAATATAATTGAACTACAAAAGGGTATGTTTAAAGTAACACTAAGACTAGCTGAAACTCACCAAAGCAAGAAAAATCAGAGTTAAGGCTCTAAATCCGCTCTGAGCTCATGCCTTTGTGCGTCTTTCCCTCTCCGCATTCCCCCTCTGCAGAGCCCAGCAAGCAGCAGCCTGGATTTTCAGCACAAACTTTGAACCAGCCTTCCTTTGTGAGTCAGACATTTAACACTGATTCAAAAATAAATAAATTACTTAATGTGCCCTTTTCAAATACTGGTGGGTTTTAGGCACTAAAAAAAAAACATACCCTGAGCCTAACAAGCAAGAAAAACAGTGGTTTGGCCAAGCCACTGGAATGTCCTCCCCGGTCCTCTTGCAGCGGGTTAGCTGCAGCCCAGGGGATTCTCGCGCAGTTCCCTGGGCAATGCCTGCCCAACGATCCAGGTCTGAGCACATCTCCATGGCCATGCACACAAGGATGCACCAGAGTGGACAAAGAAATGCCTCTGTGTCACCTTTGACGGGTCCCCAGTACGGATCACCCTTCCTGATGCCTGCTCTGGATGCACCGGGCAGCACCGGAGCTGCAGGAAATGCCCACGTGCTGGCATCCAGCTGGAGCTTTAGGAGGTAGCACCACATCTTACAAACCATCTCGTTCCTTCTTAGATGTGTCCTAACTGCTCTGAGAGAGATTTTAGTCAAGGTCCAAGCGGTTACCAGAAAAGAGACATCACTTTGCTCCCCAGGGTGCTACCAACAGAGGTTAAAGTGGATGGTGCTAACAGCCAGGAAGAAGGATCACAGCACGAAGCAAGATTAAAGAAAAAAAAGGCCCATCACGAAACATCTGCGGGGGTTTGTTTGTTAGCTTTTGGGTTTTTGAGTCATCCCATTCATCTTATCTTTCTGTTTCTTCACCTCTTCCAAGTTTCCTAGGGTAAGGGAGATATGAGGACAAGGAGGGATGGGCACAAACACCTGAACACCCTGACGAATGGAAATGGAAAGGGATTCGGAGCGCAAGCAGTGACACAGCAAGAGATCCCATGTACTCATGTGAATTCCCACAGTTTAGGGGCTGAAGCTATGGTCACGCCTTGCTCACAAGTGAAACAGGTACTACGTCTCACCACAGCAGGTTTCTTTCATCTCTCCGGCTTCCAGACAACCTGAACTGAAGGACCTGGCCAGCTCCACCCTGCATAGAGCATGCGACTCATACAATACGAGTATGTTAAATTCACAAGGTTTTAAATGGGCCTTAATAAATGAGTAACAGCACACAAACTACTTCTTTCCACCAAGTGATTACAACAAACATTTTCAAAACCAAACAATTTCATTTCAGATACGGATTTGGAAAACAAACCCAGGCATTTCTTGAGAGATCAAGCTAGTGTACAAGCCTTATTTTGTTAACAATATCATTTTATTACCCCATGCAGATAACTTTTGAGAGGAAACTCAGCATGATGCTGAAGCGGCCTGGACAGCACTGAGGTCCACCATAAATTAACAGCAGACTACAGTTTTGAAATTGGTTTCCACGGGCAATTTGGCGTTTAGAAAAACCAGCCTAATTTGAGTCTGTGTAAGTAGAGAGGTGTGACAGAGGATGAAGGCGATGGTATCTCCACTTCTGAGAAGCTGATGTGGCTATGGCTGCTGGATGCCTGGAAAAGCATTTATCACAGTCATGGGTATTACTAAACAAAATACCATTTCATCGGCAGCAGTGTGTTCGGCTCCAAGTCAGACACATTTAGCCTGCCCCTTCTGGTCTCCCTCATCTGTTTAGACTCTGCAGTTCTTCGTGTTTGCACAAGAACCAGCAAAATGGGCAGTTCTTAGTTGGCCTGTAGGCACTACCGTAATGAACATGATTAATAATGGTTGATGCATTATCTGAAGATACCAATCTGTGGAGGGAATTCGGAGAGGAGCAGCAAAAGTAATTAACAGCCTAGAGATATGATCTTAACAGCAAAAACCTGTATTTAAGGGTAATGATAAAACTAGCTCAAACCCATCACTGACGGGTAATTAAGAATTAAGGCTGCAACTGGAACATGTGTCTTCACACCTCGTTTCCTTACTGCATGGGAACGAGGTAACATTCGCAATGAAAGATTAATAGAATCCAACATCTCGCTTGACACCGCTTGGAAGGCAGCTCCAGGCAGGGCACATGCAGGATGGCTCCCAAGAGCCACCACAGCTCTGCAGAGAGCTGAGCTGGAGAGAACAGGGTGCTGAGGCCATGGAGCAATGGTTAAATAATTAAAGCCAGTGCTATTAAGCAAGGACAGAATACACAGTAAAACCGAGAGAGGGTGCAGTTAAAAGGGGACTGTAAGTTAAGTGAGATGTAAAATGCAGATGGTTTCTTCTACCCGAGGGTTGGTAAAAGGGCACTAGGCACTACAGATGACCAGAAACCGAAATGTAGAAGACTGCTCCTCAGAAAATTAGGGTGTAGATCCCCCACGATGCAGTCCTCAACCAGAGCAGTGCAATGGGCGTTTGTGTGAACCAGGCAAGCGCAAGGACGAAGACGGGCGAGGTAGTGGGCCAGGCGGTCGGCAGCCTGCAGAACGCTTTGGAGATGGAAAAAAGCAATTGTCAAGGAAGTAGATTAGATGAAACCGGTGAGTCACCTTTTCATCTCTGCCTTGCTGCATTCAACGATTAAAGCCGCAGCTACTCCGTCTGCAACTGCTCTTACGACAGAAACCCGTGCTTCAAAGACGCAAGCAAGTACACGTGAAAAAGAGACATCTTGCTGAGATGTTTAACTTAATTGATCCTCCCTCTAATACGATTTCCAACTTCTATTGCATCTACCAGCAAAACAAGTGGGGAAAACTTAGCCAAACCAGTTTTACACCTAACGAACTTCTCTCCACACCACTGCACTCTCGTGGGACTGGCAGTCCCTATCTCAGCAGGCTCAGGATGGGCTCCAAGTTCACCCAATGTCTTGCTTTCACACTGCTCTTCAGATATCTCCTTAAACTTTACAGGGCAGGAAAACCACATCTAATTGCAAAATAAAAAAATAAGTTTTAAAAAAAAACAACAACCCAACAACCCAGGGCTTCCTGCCTAGTGGGAACAAACCTGCAGGTGGCCTGGATGTTGCCTTGAAACTCTTGGAGAGACTGTCTCCATCCTCCTACCATTAAAAGAGTAGAGAGGTGGCCAGAGCCTTGTAGTGTCACCTCAAGGCACATACCCATTTGGTCTTGGCCCTTCAGCCCAAATTTGCAAGGGCTTCCCCTCAGCCACCATGCTTGGGACTGGATACTGAAGCTGTGGACCACGCAGTAGCAGGAGACAGAATTACATCTCCCTCAATACAGGCTCACCTCGCACAACTCTGAGCTTCCAGAGCCTTTAAAGCAACCAACAACCAAGTCAAAAGGAGTCTAAGAACCCCATTTATCATCTGATAGTTGAGGCTAAGCTAGATATCCACAAATACCAGCATTACCCTATCTCTCAATGCAACGTTCACTCTTGCAGTTCCTTAAAAACGAGTGTAGAACCAAGAAATCCAGATCTCCCCTTGGTCTCTCTCAAGCCTGAGCTATGCAGTGAATTCTCTGATGTCTAAGGGATGAGGTCACCCTACAGCTTTTCTCCAATATCCTGGCTCATATTTTCACAGAAATTTCTAGGGGAGTTGTACCTTTGAAGTCCACCAACCAAATATGGCCAAAATGGGCCAGAAGATTCAGAAGTCGCTGGGGGAAATTAAGATAGAACAAGTGCACATTTCGTAAGGCTCAACGTTCCTGCCTCACTTTTTATTTCATGTCTTCTAAACGAGAAAAAAACCCTCCAGTAACTATGTGAACAATGCGGAAAAGATTTGTATGAGGGGAAGACAAATGGGGCACAGAACAGGGACAGAAGGGAATTCTGTTCTTGAGGGGAACGCTCTTTTTATTAAGCATCTCTATCAGAGGAAAAATTAATGCATCAGACGGAGACCTCTCATTACACAGCTGGCCAGCATCCAACACAAACCCACAGTAACCACAACTGGCTTTCAAACACAGTAAAAAGAACACACAAAATGTTTGCTGTTTGACAGGCGGTAAGCAGAACAGCTGTTACACACCCAAAGATAGTGTTTGCCTATCTTACCTCACCGGCGGCGTTTGAAAAGCTGATGCTCAAATTCGTAAGCACCGTCCAGTTATAACCAGTAAGCAAAACAGCGAAATGATGGAGTAGAAGAGGGGAACCTCACAGCCCTCTTCCCTCGCACACCCGTGAGCCTCCAGAAAAAGGGCTCCTGGCCGCACTTCTCCAAATCGCCCTTGATGCGGAAAGTTTGCACTTCCAGTGGAAATTCGACACACAGGATTTATAATCCGCTGGACAGACGGAGAGGCCTCCAGTAAGGAGCTCTAATCCAGCTAAGACATTCCCTCGCTAGAGCCCAGAGTGAAATTCTTCGAGTGCTGGAGACAGATTTTCCTTGGCGGGCAGCCACGAGTGTCGATCTGGCTTCTAGGAGAGATCAGCATGGCTGAGGATTGCAGCGACTTCACAGACAAATATAAAACCTTCCTCTTCAACCATCTTGCTTATAATAAACCCATGAAAATGAAAAGCTAAAACACTTCCAGCTGGCCAGAAGCTGTGGAGAGCACAGTGAGCTTATTGCATGTGCAGGCTCGGGCTGATCCGAAGTCCCCTGGAGCTCCTCAGTGGCACTGGGACCTGCAGCGGGATTCGGGCCCAAGTCACTTTTGAAAGAAAGATGCGGCAGACCAGATTATTGAGGCGCCTTTCATATTTTAGCAAGGTTATTTACGGAACCAACTTTATTTCAGATTTCCAACGTACAGCAAGGAGCACATGTGAGCAAAGTTTAAACTTTAAGGGGAAAAAAGTAACTATTGCTTCCTTGTAAAGCCTCAAATATTTGAGTAGCACTTTCAGACACTTGTTATAAAAGGGCTCTTACAAAGGGATTTGAGATGCAACTTGGTTTACTTTATCACTTCATTAAAGGCATTTATGGATTTATAATTGTCCCAGGATGGGAAGAAAAGTCACTTTTAAAATTACTGTCTGCTCAGAATTGTAATTCTGATTCTCTGGGCTTGACTCTTCTCCTCTTTACCATGCAATGATGGGATTTCCCCCAACTTCCTTGAGGACAATGGGAAAATCAAGGTTTTCTTTGTGCAGAGGGATCTTACATTTGAGTCTGCTGCACTGAACAAGGAAGAACTCTGGTGCTCCTAGACAACGACATTTTAATAAGTCTACTTTCCATTACACAGATCCGTATTTGAGATACAAAGCCAATCTCTGCATCCTTCTACCATTTTACATTTTATTGTTCTAAGAATTAATTTTGGTTTTAAAGTAACTTAATCCCACAATACTTTGAATTTTTTCTCTTATCTAGAATTGCTTTTTAGCAGCTCAAGGTTGCCAGTACTGAAATACGCTGGGAAGGGAGGGGGAAATCTCTTTAATCACCCTACTTTGTGCATTTTTTGCCCAGTCATTTTTCCTCCCTACACAGCAAAGCTTGACTGCTTCTGCCTGCTCATGCGAAACCACACTAATTGACAGGACAGCTCCAAGGTAGGTATAAAGCTACCTGTAATATAAACCCGAAATTACTTTTAACCTTTTGAAAAGTCTGTCTGGATTTCAGGTTGGAAACACCCTCTCACCAACCATGCAGGAGTTCCTTCCCAGGCAAAGGAAAACAGCCAGAAACACAAACGCTTTCAGGTGGTAACTTTTTCCTGTTCATCACTTTATGTCAACATTGCGTTAACATTCAGCGGCTTGAATGAGAAAGAACACCACGCCTAAAAAGAACAAATTAAAAATAAATCAAAGAAAAAAAGGAGGACCTCTCTTTGCTGTACCTTCATCCATCCACCCTTCCAGCTCTCTCCAGCTCCCAGGCCAGGCAGCTGGAGCTGTGGTCTGACAAGAAGTGCTATGGTGGTGGAAACATTCAGCCCCAGAGCAGCCAAAGGAACTTCACTTGTGTCTGATGGCACATTACGTGTCACAGGATCAGGGCATTGATGAGCTGGGAACTCTCTCATCTTTTCATGTGGTTGCTAATCTCAATAAACCAGGGATCAGTGGACTATTCTGCTCTGCTCGGTGCAACAAGACATTGTCCATTTTCTGTACAGTACTTGCCATCCAGAAGAACATCTAGGACTGCCTGTTCTCACCTGACACTCAATGGGCCAGAGCATTTCCCTTTTGTCCTTGCAACATTAAGAAAAGCTATTGTTTTCAAATGCAAGGAGAAGGTGGGACTGCCTTCCAAAACAAAGAAGAAAATGTTCTGTACAAAGAACATTTGACAGAGGAGAAAGAATTGTCGCGGGCTACTGTTCAGCCTTCTCACTCACGCTGAATTCATTTGGCTGCGTTTTGCAGTTATGAACCATACAAACATTTCACATATCCCTGTCTCCTGCTAATGCACTGGCTCAGAGCAGCTGAACCTCACAGAGCATTTTTAAGGCATTTCATTCTTCAAAAAGCCACAGCTTTCCTCTTCAAAATCCCTGCATTCATGTCTTCGTGCTTGGAAAAGAACCAAAAAGCCTCCACATTTCCTTATACCCAGGAGGTTGCAAGTGCATTGCGTATTGCAGTCAATAAAGTGCCAAGAAGCTAATGAAGATAAAAGTGTCAACATGTAGCAGTGATACCACACACCTTTTCCATGTAGCTGTTCTGACCATTCTGCAGTGAGATTTGGCAGTTACTCACGGGTCCGAGTACACAACGCGACCACTCGGCGTCTCGGTGTTATTAAACTTATTGCTGCTCTGCAGAAGTGTCATTGCATGACAGATTGCTCCGCACATCAATTGGATGCAGAGAAGTTCTCAAACCCTTACGGGTTAAAAGCGTCTCCAGCATGAATCAGAGTCACAGTGGTAAGGAGATCATCGATACAAGGGATTATGCAGATTTAAGAAATACCCTCAGCACCCGAAAGTTTTCAGAATGCAAACTACGTCAACCCTGAAAACAAGAGGCACTGCATCATGATGGCAGGAGGGACAAAGCCAGGGGGGTTTAACAGACAAAAAAAGATTGTTTTAATAGGAGAGAAGCATCAGTCATTGAGTCTTACTTCATTCAGACTTTCTATCCAACCCATCCATCTTCGGTGCCAAGAGATGACAGGACCACCTCACTTTTTCCCCCCAGCCTAGTATATCAATAATGCCCATTTCTACCCCTAACAAATGACTCTCTAGAATGGCCCCTTTCCCTCAACCGGCTTGCCAAGCCCTACGAATGCCTCAGTACCTGCTATGGTCAAGTTGGCTCTAACGGGGCCCCTTGAGAGGTGGGCACCGATGGGTGGAACACGGTCATCTTCTCCAACAGCCACTTTGTCATTCGGGGCTGGGGGCCATCTGCGAAGAGGGGACCGGGGCAGGGGAGCAGGGCCAAAGACAGACACAAACGCGCCCCGCGCACACCCTCCCCACACAAACCAGAATGCAAATTCCTTCGCCCTCGCAAAACGCCCCTCCGGGCATTATCTGTGAACAAAAGTGCTCGAGGCAGGCGGTCTCTGCATCAGTGCTCTCTCTGTTAGCAACACCTGCTTCGCGTCAGCCGGCGGAGTCGCGGAGTTATCTTTTTGCCATGGCCGCAGAAGCCAATGAGAGCACAATGGCCCCATCGGCCAGGGTCAGGCGCGGCTTTCTTTCTGGCCCCATACCACCAGCCCTTTTCACCTCCACCATCTCCAGGACCCCGGAGCGCTAAACAAGGAGGTGGCTTCGAGCATGGGGAGGCGGGGGAGCGCCTGGGGGGGAAATATAGGTCTCTGGCGTAAATCACCAACGCCGTTTCCCCTCCTCTCCCTTTCCTTAAGACCTGATGGTCTTCAGTCACACATCTTAAAAGAAAAACAAAAAACAAAAACACAAAGACTTACTTGTCTCAAGTCGATGAAGGCCAACTGCAGCGTGTCCCCTTGGAACCCAGGCACTGGGCCGGATCTGGCAAACTCTGTGGGAAAGAAAAGAGGATAAAAAGCGCCTTTAACTAACCATGGACAGGGAGATTGGCAGACGGATGACAGGGAAGACAAGAGAGGCTGGGGGAGAGGAGGACCGCACTTCTAAGGAGTCATGTCTCCCTCCCTTCAGCTTCTTTGTTCGCCCTTCAAAATTCGTGTCATCAAAACACCATTAATTCCACCGTCCTGACAGCAAGGAAACTGTACTAATTCGACCTGAAATTTATTCCCATGAGCCGTACTGGGCTTCAGAGTATTTGTTTTGTGAATGGACAAACAACTCGCGGAGAAGAAAGGGGGGGATGGGGGTGGAAAAGTTTTTCCTCTCAACACAATAAAATCTTCAGCTGTGAAACTCTTTTCAGTTCCGAAAGCTATTTATATTTTAGGGCGCTGAAGGAATTTTCTAATTTCACGCCTGTCACCAGGCTCCATAAGCATTCATCAAAAAAATATGCCCAGCCGCATCATTAATTATTCGGCAGCAGATTATTTGCATTATCTGGTATGGCGTGCTATTGCCAGCATACAGTCACCCGAAATGGGAAGAATCACGGCCATTATGCGGCATATTTATTTATTTTGGATGAAGACATCTGACAACTGAATAACATTGTCTTCTAAAGCAAAGAGAATATTTTCAAGGCCACATTTACCTCCTTCCAATGTAATCTGGCCAAAATTTCATACTTAAGTCATTTATTTGTCTTCTAATTCATTATTTAAACCAAGTCTAAAGCCACCAAGGGGGACTTTAACAAATACATGTTAGAGGACCTTAGTTCTTCCATGCCATTTAACAGCTTTTACTTGGTAGCGCTCATGAAGCCAATGACTGCACATATTCAAGTGCGCCTTTTGAAGATGCGTCCAAGGTTGATTTTGCCCAACTTCACTTAGTTTTCACCCTCTTTAGCTACAGAAATAATGGCTTTATCTCTGCGCTCCACACAACTTTTCGTCACCAAGGGGACCTAATTTGTGAAGCCACAACTCAACATCATGAAAGACTCAAGAGGGAGTTTCCACCCTTGGCAGAGTTTTGCTGCTCCTTCAGACTCTGAAGATGTTGCGTGCTGGAATGGAGAGTTTTCATGAGATGCAGCAGAGCGTGGTGGCAGAAAAGAACAAGAGAAGGGAAATATATAACAACCTACGTATTTCTACATTGCATAACGTCAAAGTCTACTATTGCTCAACTATTGTGGTTTTCACCATACAGGAATCCTCCAAACCCTCCAGAATTCCCATAAAACTAAGGAATAAGGAAGGCTCGGCAATAAGAAAGGAGGATTTTCCCTTCTGTCTCCATGACTGCACAAAGGTACTAGAGGATATAGCCTGTCCTGTCCATATATCCTAAGCCATTTCAAGCCATTTCTTGAATGCTTCTTTCAAAAGTTACCTCATTTTCAAGCAAATGACACAAAAGAAGGCAAACAAATCATTACAGACCTATTTCGAAAGACTTATAGCAGCCCAGTCATCTAAGCAGCCCCCATGGCTTTAACAAGAGCAGAGTAATGAATTTAGTTGGAATTCAGACCTGCTCCTGAACTGCCTATTTCTGGAAATCGGAGAGGGGTTATTTGTCGGCTTTCTGGCTCCACCTTCCATTAAAATCTTGGGATGGAGAACATCCTTCAATACAGACAGAGGGCACAGCTGCAGGGGCACAGCGGCCACTTTTCAGACATTCACAGCTTTGCTTTTTAATGTGTGCAGATGCCAGAAGAGCTCCACGACTGAAACGATCACTCATCTTCACAGTGATCACTCAAGTGACAACTGCTGCAGGACAATAAAACAGAAGACTGCTTCTCTTTGCAAAGTCAAAGCAAAGTTGTTTTGTTTCAAAATCTAAACACTGACTAACAAACATGGTTTTAGTCATTATTTGTATCCAGTGCTACCATTAGAAACAGATAATAACAAAAAAATAGAAAAAGTATGTAACCATTTAGATTTTGAAAAGCAAAAGCAGGAATCAAAGCCAGGAGAACCCATCCACTGCTGTGTCTATGGACTTCTTGTCACTTTTGCACAGGATGGGACCAGACAGAGACAGGAGCTGCTCAGCTTCCAGTCAGTTTCACTGACCAGTACTGCAATATTTAGGCTGCAAATAGTCTAAAGTGAATTCATATTTAACCCTCAAAAACTGTTTTAATTAATTGTAACTGCATAGTCATCTTAATGTACATTTGCTACAAAACTTGAGTGTAGCTTGCCTGAACCAGCGCGCACACACACAAGGCAGGGCTAACACAAGCTTTCTGAATCTGATCTGCAAGGGATAAATCATCTTTACACATTCGCTGTACGCCCCACTGTCTCATCTGGAAAAATTATCCCCAAAGCCACATCAAGCCTAAAACACCCCCACATTGAAAAACCACATACCTGAGAAGCTAAAAACTTGTAGATGTGTGAAATAGCCTTTGAGCTGCTTCTTGTGAGGTGAACCTGCCCCGGGCTGCTCCAAGCCACTGATGTCCCTACGTTGATGTACCCAACAAGCTGGCTGAGCTGTTAGGTCCTACACTCTGAAGAGGGGGGTCACATCATGTTACTAATTATATTTGAAGCAACACTGGAAAAGAGCAACCCTGAAAGGACTGCATTGAAAAGAACTTTCTATTTTAGATGTAAGGGTTTCACAGCTGCTAGGAATCTATTTAGAAGCACACATGGAGTTGTGAAATTTAAGATCTTCCCGAAAGCATGAATTTCAGATACTCATGAGAAAATGCCTGTGAATGGGTCTTGAATGTTTTCACAAGACTCGTGAATTTGTCACTATTGTCATCTGCTCACGAGCAATCCAAGATGGATTTTATCCCGAGCCATGGCTGCTAGTTGGCAGCTCACCCTCAGCTGTCTCCTACTAAGCAACCTTTGGGGAGCAACACCAGGGGAGTTATGGAGTAATATTGCCCTTTAACACTGCACATTACAACAATGGTAGCACATTGAACATGCTCTTTATGAACCAACGTTTGCTTGAACAGTAATTCCCATAAAAAGAATGGATTGGAGTCTCTGCAGTATTAACAATGCACTTGATATCCAAGAAGTGAAATGACATATGAGATCATATTACTTGTATTACAGGAGAAATTAGATCAAGAATACGGCTTATATGCTACAAGAAAGCTGCTAGAGCAATTGACTGTAAGGAGCCAGAAGAGGAATGAATGCAATGCTTCACCCCATGGTTGTTACAAAAATAGCCGTACCTTCTGTAATCATAGGTCACATTTTACATACCAATGCCACAAACTTATTTTGGAAGGAGAAATGAACAATGTCTTAAAGAAAAAAAGAAACAAAGAAGAGAACAGAGCTTTAGAGCAAAAGACACAGCCAGTTCTTCTTGGTTTTAATCTCTTCAACCAGATTTCAGGATAATTTTCTCAGAACAACCAAGCACAGTGCTGGCCTCGGTACTGTCGGATTCATTTATTGTACTTTCTCCACTACCAAGGCAAGTGGCAAACATTGCAAGCCACCTACAGTACAGCCCCTTGAGCAGAAAATTACAAGAGAATAGAGCAGATCAGTATGCGCCTGTTTGTACAAAGCATTTAGCCAGGCTAAAGGTTTGAGAGACTTGTGTTCAGGCCAAAAAAGTAATGTCTTTGCAAGGTCTACAGGCTTGGGCCACCCAGGGCAGGTCACAGAGGGACTCTAACCTCTCTTCCAAAACATTTCACCAATGAAAGAATCAAGGAACAGGAACCGTTAAGCCCTTTACAATGAACAAAGAATAAAGAGTTCAAACGCACACAAGAAAAGAGACATCCACTGTAAATTAATTACACAGAATTGGAGGAATCTCTTTCTGTAAACTGTACACAGCTATGCGCATAGGGACAGGGTCTTATACATATTGTGTGGTTAAAATAAACACACCTGGCTAATTTATTCCTCAGAAGATCATTTTGAGGCAACATTTTCTAAAAATTACATGACACCACCATAATTTATGATGGCAGACCTGCAGGATCAAGGTTGTAGCAGCTCCTCTTGAGGGGAATCTGAAACATCCACTTGCGGTTGCATCTCTCAAGAACAAGTTTTTGTATTAGGTGAAACAACCACATCCATCTTCCCTGATGAATGACCTAGGTCTTAAAGTCATTGTCCTTAGACAAACTCTTGGAAGACCATCTTAGAGAAGTCACGCGACAGGACATCTTGCTCCTCACCCAGGGGTGCAAAATGACACCTTGAGGATACTCAAGCTGAAGAACAAATTTTTGCATGGACTCTGGAGAAGCTCACAAGGCAAAAATGAAGGCAGTGACAGGTAGGAAAGTAGGCAAGAGGAACAGAAGGAAGGTCATCTTGGCAGAAGTCATATTGTTCTCTTCACAACTTCTGCTGAGTTTATATGAGCTATACCTCCACCCACACCATTCCCATACAGCCCTGCTTTGATAATGTTCCCCATTAAAAGTCACATTAGCAAAGCTCATCCCCACCTATGATACTCCACAGAGCTGCAGGGAGAGGAAAGAGTCATCCAAAATACACTGAATAGCATCAGATTATATAAAAAGACTCTGTCACTGGCATTTGTTCCTCTGATGGAACAAAGATGAGCCTGGAGTTCCATCAGAGCCTTAGAGAGGGGTGGTCTTAGAGTTCTGCTGGTCTGCAGCCGGGGCTGAGGAACATCCTCAGCACTGGAGAGCAACTCCTCATTCCTGGGCCACCAGATGTTGTCAAGTAAAACAAAATGGCTATCTTCAGATGAAATTGTGTGAAATGTGTGCAATGAAAATTGGTATCTGCTAATCTACAGGATAGGTCTACAGAATCAAGCTACAGACCTACACAGGTTCCCAAACCCAAGACCCAAGATGTGCAGTGGATGTTTCTTACCAGATACGAAGTTCTGAGCTTCACTAAAGTACCAATACTAGGAAAAGTGGACTGAGTACTGCTCACCTTTAGCTTATTTGAGCTGCAAAGTTTGGCAGGTACCAATAGGGTGGGTGTCTATGCTGGGTGGGAAAGGGAAAGGGGGTGCAAAGCTTGGGGACAGCGTGGTTAAACAGTGAGCTCTGAAAATTGCCTCAACTAAAGTAATTAATATAGTTTGGTCTTGAAACTGAAAAAGTATTCTTACTGAATGTCAAGGGGAAAGTAGCAGAGGAGACGAGGTAGTAAAAATGTCAGCTTTCTTTGCTATAGCAGAACAAACCTGAAAATGTCTGATCTAGTTCAGACTGAAAGGAGATAAAATCCAGCTGTATTAAGTAAATGGGGTTTTGAACTCATTGTTAGTTTCTTTCCATATATTTTAAACAATCCTAGTTCTTTAAAACCCAACACCCAGGCAACCCCACTGAGAGGCCCATTACTTTTCACTTGTTCAAAGGGGAAGTGAATGGTGTGGATTTGCAGGGATACAGGTCATACTTTCAATATCCCATTTAAATAGGTGTGAACAGAGGCATCCTCTCTTCCTAAAGTGAGTTGCAAAGGACTTTAATTATAGGAAAGTATCAGTAAGCATCCTGGTAAAAAATGCTGAAGGAGATGAAGTGTTGGGTTACAGGACAGATGAACGGAGAACATTAGGCAGAAATCAGGCGATGGTTAGAAACAGTGTAGGAAAACAGAAGTCTCAGTTTAGGGGCAAAGTAAATGGGGTGTAGAGTCCCTTTCCGTCTGACAGCGTGCAGACTCCCAGGGTTTGCTCAAGTCAGACACGCAAACATCACTTGAGTACTGATAAAGTAGGGAGCCTTGTCCAAACACCTCCCATCAGCATCTAAGCAGAGAGCTCTCAGCTGGGTAGTCGTGTGCTTCTCCTCCACGCACACTAATTCACCAGGTGTCACTTTGTAGGCCACCGCGAGTACTTTGCAGCCTCTAAGAAAGGTCATCTGAGGGAAATGAAGAGAGCACTACCGGAATTAATTAATGGTGACGAGGTGGGGAAGGAGGAGATCTGCTCCTCCCGTCCTGCCAGGGAACGGGGCAGCTCGCAGGCACCGCCAGCAGCTGGCAGGCCTGGAAAAAGGCCCGGTCTGCGAGTTCCCAGGGATCAGTGGAGAAAACAAAGATGTTCCTTTGGAAACAAAGGTTGGAAACACCTGGCTTAGAGGATACTGCCTTCAGGCTCTGCAGGGCAGGTGGCAGACTAACCTGGCATGCCTCTTCTCTGCTTTTCCATCGGCTTCATCTGCCGCCCATTCGCGATCACCAGCCCTTGTCCTCCCAGCCCGCAGACCCCAACAGTTCAGCACTGCGGTGTAACGAGTCCCTTCCCACCACCCAGACCACAGTCGTGGTCTTTCACGCCATCGCAACAAATTGGATGCAGTTTTCTATCCTTCTTCAGGAGCTATGACAGGTCCCAGGGCCGAGGAGCTCACAGGCAGTAAGAACTGCCAGCCAAAGTTAGCACGGCCCTGTGTACAGGCCCTGGGTCTGAGGAGGACCTGCAGCTTTCATTTCTTTTTGAGCATTTATCTTGTCTTTTTAACCACATATCCAAGCAGCACAGAGAGGAACCTGACTGAGGCTGCAAGCCACTAAGACAATAGAAGCTCTTGGTGTCCTCTCTACAAATACCACCACCAGGTATTGCAGGATCTGAAGAGATCAGTGCCGTGGAGATCTGTCTGCTGGTGTGATCTGCTCAAACCTCTCCATCTGTTCACTGCAACGTCCCCTCTTCTCCCCCAAAGCACAAACTTTCTCAAGCTTTGGCTGGTGCGTTGTGGCGGGACAGATCCCAGCGAGCACACAGTGCAGAATCCCAAAACTGGGGACTTTGTCCTCAGAAAGGCAGAGCTCACCTCTAGCACCAGGCACGATACCCTCGGACTAAAGGAGGACAGGCAGCTCTTGTAACCCTGTCAGCCCACGCTCACCACGAGAGGACTGCCCACAGCGTCGTGGGCAAACGCCGGAGCATTGAACAAATAACGGGATTTCCGCGTGAGAAACTTTTTGGAGCCAGATAACGCAGCCAAGAATGAGGTGGTAAACAGCTGCACTGGGACCCATATAGGCACATTCTGGCGTGCTCTCGTGTTTGGTTCAGTATTCCTCAAACTGGCTGACACATCTGGGCTTCTTATTGACTACACCCATGAGTGGGCTGAACAAAAATTTGGAGTTTAATGAAATTTTAAATATAATTTTATGGCGCTTTTAATTTCTCATAAAGCAGCAGTTAAAAGACTTTAGAGATTATGGAACTGCTTATTTTATGATCTAAGTATTGTAAAAACAATCTGCCTCAACCACCGCTGGAATTAGTTATATAGATGTGAAACACTTTTGTACAAGCGAGAGCAGCCGCCTTTCTTTTTTTCCCTTTTCTGTCGCAATCTCCAAATCTGGGTCGTTTCGTTTGATTCCCTCTACCTCTGAGTTGCAGGAGATGTGGAAAAAGAAACACCAGCACCAGGAGGTCCTAAAAAGAGCAAAGTATGGAACCGAGGTGAAAAGGCACGGAGCCATTACAAAAAGCACCATTAAATCTTGGGTTGCGGACATATGCTGGAAGACAGCAAACCCCTTTTAAAAAGTAAATTTCTATTCTGAAAAAAAGTATCCCCTCTTCTATGTACAAGTTTACAGAAATATTGGTGTTAGGTTTGTGGTTTTTTTTTCCTCCAGAGTTGCTTTTTTTTCCCCTCTCTTTTCAAGTTGGCTCATTGGGCTGGAGCCAGAACTCACTCCTAAATTGAGACATAATTAGACGTGTCCTACTGTGTCTTTCTGGACAACTCATTTAACCTCTGTGCCTTATTTCACTCTAGGTTTAAATCAGAGGTGAGAGAATCTCTGTTGACTGCATAAAAGGAGCTATATAAAGCCAAGCAATAATAACAAGAGTTACAAGTAATACCTGGCCAGCAGAAAACAATTTAAAATGACTTTTGCACTTTCCTGGACTTGAGCCGTGCCTTCCATACGCATACATCACTCGTAAAGCTGCACCAAAAGACTTTCAAACCTCTAACACATATCTTGGGCAAAAGCTTTTTCCTGGAAGAAAGCACACCGGCACCCCAACCTGCAGGAGTGCTGCTCTGCAGCTCCTCTAGTGCTTTGTCCAACAGGAATCTCCTGCAACGGGGTTTCCACAGCTTCCCCAGGGGAATAATGCCACAGGAAAACAGCTCTCATTTTTCACACGTTTCTCTCATCATAGTCAGCCTAATCAGATTTTTACAATCTTGCAGCTTCGTTTTTCCTTGCCTCTTTCACACTAAAATGCTGCTGACGTATATGGGACTACTCACACAACCGAGAAATGCAGGATTTGGCTCCTCATGTTTATTTAATTTACTACTTCTCCCCACTTCTCCAAAAACTGTCTTTTTGAAGGTTATAAAATGAATAAACTGTGCGTGCAGTGCTTTGAATGTGCAAAACGCTATCCAAAAACTGCTGAGTACATTGCTCCAGAGGACGGATTTATTGTGCGGGCAAGGGGTCCCCGCACGAGCTTGTGCTCCTCCTCAGCACCACCCGGGCTTGCCTGTGTCTGGAGCCAAACCTTAGCCTGTGGCTTGCTTTTGCAGCCATTCCCCTTCGTTACGCTGATGGGATAGCAAAACCAAAAATCAGAAACTATTTTATGAACCCATAAGTCTCGAGAATTAATTTACCAGTGTCTTGGCTTAAGCTTAAACCATCACCATTTTCACCTCTGCAATTACTATCTGTTGTGTACAGAAACACGTTTTCTTCTAATGTGTATTATATCTACTCCAATATAAATTATCTGCATCACCTTCAGACCATGCTTAATACACAACTAAGCTTTCATTAACTTTTCTCAGCACTCTCTTAACCAGCTCATACTTTTGGTGTTCACAATCAACTTAAACAAAAGCCTAATAAACTCAGGGACTGAAATTCCGAAGCCCAGTTTCCATACCAGAGAACCCGCTGGACGTGCTCGGAACGGCTATAAAATCCTATTTAAATGTGATAAGAACAGCTATAAAACCCTATTTAAATAAGATAAGTATGTGATAAAGCTGCTAAACTAGGTAAGGCCGGGGCGTCTGGGGAGACGAAGAGGGCTGGAGGCAGAGGTATAAAAAGCCACATACACAACTAGTGTAATAAGGACAACGGGATTTGCACCCAAAAATTAGAAAACAAAACTGAAAAAAAAAAAAAAGTAGACCCTTGAAAATGGAAACATATTTTCTGAATATAACAGTCTGCTCTATGGATCGATTTTTCTGGAAAGCCAAGTCTCGATGCACTGCTTCTCAAAACCAGAAGTAAAAAATCATTCCTGGTGTCAGCAAAGCCACCCGAGTGCATTCCTGCTCCCGTAAAGGAAGAAAAGACTTTGTCTGGGCTTCCCGTTCTGCGGCCAGCAGTGGGGTGACAGTGATGGATAGGAAGGTTACAGCCATGACATCTGTCTCCATTCCCCGCCTGCGACGCACCTCGGGTGGAGCGGGTCGCGTCCCGGCTGCCCAGGTTGGCGGCACCTGCTCTTCAGTGTCTGAGTGCTCCTCGCCAAACAATTGCTCCAGATCGCGTGGAATTTAAGGAATCAGGCTCTTAAACCCAATATTAAATGTCATCCGTTTTACTTAGCGCCGGGGGCTCTCAGGGAAGAGATGCTGCTTAGTGACCCAAGTTACCGGTGGGGCGGAAAAACTGCAGGGTCACAAGTCTGTTTGCAGCCAAAAGAAAAAGAAGGAAACTATTACTGATGACAAATGCTTCCTATTATTCTCAGCACCACAGACCGTCCCTGTGCGGACACAGATTGAGAACGCAGCTGCTGCCGGCGCAGCCCCGACACGCTGATGGGACACAAATTAGGCAGGCAGAACTTGGGGCTGAAGGCACTTCTGAAAGAAAAATAAGGTCCTGCTTGCATCGAGACAAGTGATGTAGCTGCAAACTTTGGATGTGACTCATTAAACACCGATCCTTCTCCCAGGCTCCCCAGCAAAGGTTGCTATGAATTAGCAAAAGGAGATGGCCAGCTATTAAAAAATCCCCCCTACAAACACCACGAAATCTTACTGGGTCACGTCTCTCGAAAATAAGATTCTGTCTGTCAGTAGCTCCTGCTGGTGCTGTCTAACTGGAACACAATTAGCGAGGCTTTTATAAAGGGTGACAGAATATCTTTGTTAAGTGCTAGGTGATAATGAAAACACCACAACTGATTTCCCTGAATAAATGGAGTTACCAAAGATAGGAAGAGCAAACCCCCAGTACTTGGGCTCCAGCAGCATTCCCACAGAGGCAGGGACCAGGCTTAATGGGAGCCACACCAGGGCAAAGAGCACGTCAGGAGACTGCAAGGAACAGGCTTATCTCGATCTGAGCAGGGAACACCCCAATCTCCATATCAAAACAAAGCCAAAAAGGTGGGTATTTGGAAAAAACTTCCCTAAAAAATCTTCATCTGCTCTAAAATTAAAATATTGCTTGAATCCTACCAAGCTCAGCGTTTTCCATAGCCTCTGGCCCCGTGATATTTTCACAAGCGGCCGTGGAACACAATACACCAGATTTTAAATGCCATGTGGCTAAAACGTGGCAAATAGGCAAAAACCAGCTCAAAGCAATGGCTGTTGTCTCAAAAATAAAGGGCCCGGCCCCACACACAGCACAGGACCGACCGTCCCTGTGGGACAGGCGTCCAGCACCGCCAGGCTCCATGCTGACCTGCCCAGCTCCCGGTCATCCTGGGGATACCACTGCCGTTCCCTCATCTCTCTGTGGTTACTCATCTGTCCAAACATCAACTTTTTTAACCCGATTTGTACATCTGCCTTCCACAAACATCCTGCAAGAGCCTCCCACACCCAGAGGTGCAGGGGGACATCACAGAGCTGCCCACCAGGACCGAAGGACTGCACAGTGCTGCTGCTGCTGCTGCCCTTAGAAAAAAATCACCTGTGGTATGGGACAGCCCCCTTTTTGAGCTTCAATATGCATTTAAAAACAGACTCATCAGGGAGGGAGGTTCCTGTGCAGAACTGTTAGCCCTGCTTTGGATTAAATTATGAAAATAGGAAGAAGTGAGGCATTCTGTCAGTTCTGTTCTGCATTTTGTTAACACCTACAGACAGCAGGAGAATGAGCAACCCGAGAGAAATCTCAGGATTTCAGAGCTCGTTCAGGTGTTAGCTGGGTGAACCAAAATGAGCAGGGTTGAGCGCAAGGCACGGTGTTGGCACCTGCGATGCTCACATGCACACCTCCAAATAGATTTAACTACTTTGCTTACAAGGCATCTCCTTCCCGTAAGAGTGACTTTGCTAAAAGGGCAGGCTTTGGGAAAAAACTTCCTGCAGCAGATAGAGAAGACAAACAGCTGAGGTCAGGAGAGGACCAGAGCTTCTTAAGAACACAAGCCAGTTACTGTTTTCTGAAACAGCCATCGCAAGTGAACTGATTTCTGCTAGCCCTCCTCATGTTTTACCCACTCTAACTCCTCATATTTTTAAAATACTCAAAAACACTCAAAAAGCAGGGATGATTTGCAAAGCATCAATGCAGCATTTAGGAGAAAAAGGAGCAGTAAAGCTTTGATCTCTTAGAGTTTGCTGGGCTGCTTGTGTCCTGAAGCTACTGCCAGGTGTCCTCCTGGACAGCACCAGCGAGCTCTGACAGCACTGCCCTGGCTCGGGTCCTGACACACGAGTGGGTAAAGGGAAGCATGGGAAATGGGATGGGTCTGCATCTTACGTTCGCATTCCTCCACGTCCAGGTTGAACTGCTGCAAGGCGCCCAGCGTCAGCTGCCGCACTTCGGCTTCCAGCAGCAGCTGCATCAGCGAGGTGGACAAGTGCTTGCACGCCGACATGCAGGCGGTCTGCGCCACCTTCCCCTGCAAGACAAAAGGGAGGCGCGTTAAGGCCACTGAGCGCAACAGGGAAAAGAAGCTCCGTGGACCAGGACTCTCCAGTCCGCCCTCTTTAACACAGCCCATCGGCTTTCAGACTTTGCTTTTGCAACCATCGTCTTTGAAGGGAATCAATCACCTTTTAGGACCACGCTGCCAGTAGCAGGGTCAGACCTTGGAAGAAGGGGAGTGCCCAGGAGCAGCTCAAATCCAGGAAAGCCTTGGGGTGTTTAGAGCTCTAGGCAGCTCCCATTACGGCATCCTACCACGGACAAGACAACGTGCCCTATTTTATTTGACATCGTGCATAGTCTGCCTGAAGTTACCTTGTTGATAGGTCAAAATCATGGGGGCAGTGACAATTCAAAGCTCCAGCCTGCAACTAAAGCAGCATCTCTGCATGTTCCACAACAGCAGGGGCGCTTTGCTCAACGAGGGCTGGTTTAGCCTCGACCACGTGGGAGCAGAGTGGCCTCTGCTCCTTCACCACGCTGCACGGCATCCACGGTGCCACCAGCAAAGCCAGCAGCGGTCGCTTGGCTTTGCACAGTAAGGGACACGAGCGTGTTCCCCGCTGTGCACCCTACGGAGCTGGGGGCACACTGGTGACAACAACCCCAGTCCCGTCTCTAGCACGCTGATGCTCCTCAGCCCACTCCCAGCGCCGTACAGCCCCTTTTGGACACCGGTGGGAAGGAAACGTCCAAGCACGGAGGTGTCGCAGAGTTGTGTTTGGGTGGGGGGGCCGCATCCTGCCCCTGCTTGCTCCAGGGGGAAGGCACCCATCAGTGCTTGCCTCCTCCCGGCTGTGCCGGCGCGTGGCAGAGCCCTGCGGGGCAGCTGCTGCCCCGACACCCGGCACAGCACCGACAGCAGGAGGGAACGGCCGGGGTCGGAGCGTGGAACCAGGCGGGTGCTGGGGGTCTCCTGGAGCCGTCCACGAAGCATCTCTCTGACACCAGGATGCGATTGCGAGACAGAAAAGAACACGCTGACCGCTCCCGGGGTGTAAAAGGTGCTGCGCCTGGCAGCTCGATGCCGTGCCGGCTCGGCTACGCCGCGTGCTTCTGTCCCCTTTCCAGCATGACCTACGCCATCAGAAGCAGACGTGAGAAGATTAACGGAGCTCTGACCAGCGGTGTTATCTGCTGCCCGTAAAGGCTGCTCCTGAGGGTGCTTCAGACCAAGAAGCAGGCTGGTGCTGAGCGGGTCCTGCACCTCCAGGGGCCTGCCCCCCTCGTCTGCTTTTGAGGTTTATCTCTTGCTGGAGAGCTAATTCCTCTATTTTGTGTTTTACCATCCTCCTCATTAATGTGAACTGCTTTATCTGCATTTCCAGTATCTGTACAGACAAAAGGAAGACGTCTATTTTCTGTTGGAAAGCTACAGGTGAAAAAACATGTCAGAATTAACAACTGATATTTAGGTAACACCAATTTTGTTGCTCTCAAGATTTTGTTCCTCTTTTTTTTTTTTTTTTTACCAAATAACTTAATATTTTGCAAATGTTTGACACCTTTTTTTTTTTGTATCAACTACTTAAATTCCTTGAAACCTTTATATTTACTAGGAAAGCACGAGCAGTTGTTAGTTTCAGCTACTAAGAAAATTGAGAGTACTGTCAGTAAATATTTATTTTTAAAAACGTTTCCTGTGGCCTACAGCAGTTACGTTTCACTTTTGAGGAACAGATGCGATCTCAAGCTGTGAATCACAAGAGCAGTTTGCGGTAAGAGGAGTTACCCTCGCTAAGCCTTCCATCTCCCCTTCGCAAAACAATCGCAAGGCAGGAGAAGAGCAATCACCACCAGCTATTTAATTAGGATGCACGAATTTTCGAGCGGTCAGGTTTCAAACAGGAACATGACAAGTTGCAAAATCAGCACGCCGAGGGAAGACACCGTGTCTGGGGAGAGAAATCACCTTCTGCGGATGATTCAGTGTATAGCTAATGAGAACTGAAAGGACAAACAACGTTTATTTGAACAGCAGGTTCTGTGCACACAAAAATGCCTCTTCCTCATCTTCCTCATCTTCGTCATCCTCCTCGCCCAGCAGAGCTGCTCGCTGTGCGGATTTCAGTGCACGCCTGCTCCCATTAACAACTCTGCACAGACCCTCTTGAATCCAGCGGCTGGCCAAACCAGATGTTGTTGGCCCTGATGGCATCATTTGGCTTGCAGAAACTTTTAATTATTTTTTGAACAGAAAGGGTTTTATGCCAAAGAGAAGCTGGCCATGATGCATGAATAAGGCGGCACAGGCTTCGAGAGCAGGAAGACAGAACTGAACCTGCAGACGTGAAACCTGGGATGTCCCAGGGGAGTTTCAACGTCCGAAGCAGAAGGATGTGAAGGAAAGATGATGGTGGGAGGACTCATGGGAGGGGAGAGGCAGCCCCAGCCAAAAGACAGGAGGGTGCTCAGAAACCACCAGCTCCTCAGAAAGGCCACGGGCCGGTCGCTGAGCTCGAGCTCCCGTGCACTGACCTGGCTGAAGCGTCGGCACCAGGGGAGCCACCACCAGAAGAGAGGAGAGCGATGGGCACGGACACAAAGAACTGAGGTCCTCCGTAAAGACCGGCAGATACCTGAATGTCTTGGGATGCCACATGGAGACGGAGGTGGAAAGGTCCCTTCCGTGAGCCACGCAGGTTTCCCCACCCACCAAGTCACCACCAAATCTTCCAAGTAAGATGATAAGCTTCCAAAACACGTGGCAGTTCTGTTCAACCTACTTGAATTTCCTCCCTCATTTCGTTCAACCTACCTGAATCTCTCCCCTCATTTACAATTACTCCAAAGACATCCCTCATTGCTTCAGTACAAAAGTTCTGGCAGATGAAATATTGCAATATGCTTCCATATTGCAATATGCTTGCATATGGCAATTAGCACACGAGTGTGGGTGTGCAGCGTGCATTAAACACACAAAAAGCACAAATATTTTGGCTGGGAAGACTCACACAAGCCTTTCAGCCTGCACTGCCCAGACCATCCGGCTCTCCGGGTCTGTAACCATACGACATTTCTGGGAAACGGAGCTGCCAGGAAAAGAGCCGTGCTTCAGCTGGACATGACGCCTCCAAATGCACACAAAAGAATTTAGCACGCTTTCTTGGAAACGAGGAGTGGCTGAGGAGATCTCACAGATTTTTAGGAGCATCTTACAAATTTAAACTGGGATTAACGTGGGGGTTTCACGCGGTGCTTCAGCTGAGGATCAGAACAGTTTTCATTGCTGCAGCACGGACACTTCAGCTTTTGATCCGTGAACTGGGAAGCGCTCTTACCAGCTTCACAAAGTTGTTTTGGATCTACAGGCAACATCCATCTTCAGCGGTAGGAAAAATTCATTTTTTATTAAAAAAAAAAAAGCGGAGCCATGCGTTAGAGGGCAGGGTACTTCATCTCCATTGTTTACTGCCGCTCCCAGGCTCCAGGAGCATTCATTACTCACCCCAACACAAACACCTGCACTAAAATTAAGATGAAACATGGCAACCATAAAGTTTAGCAGCAGAGCCACAAGTTTTTGCTCTTCATCATTTACTTGTGCCGTTCTGACATATTTGGTTATTTAAAACGCTGCTCGTGCCCATTCCTCATCCCCAACCGCGGTGGGAAGCACGCTGGTACCCGACTGCGATTTGTCTTCATTACTTCCAACAGACACTGCAGGTTTCGTTGTGCTCAGGTAGTTTTGATGCTTTATTGAGCAGCTCAGACCTGGTCCAGATGGGAAGGAGAGGACGAGAAAGAAAAGCTGCCGAGCTCTGGGGCCTGCACACGTGCTGGGCATGGGGCAAAGGGCACGCTAAGCCCTCTCGTCCCTCCTTGTACAGCAGGACTTGCTTCCCAATTCTGTCCCAGCTTCAGGAGTCACCTACGGGGTGAGGAGCCAGTGGTGTCTGCCGCCCAGCCGGGCTGCAGGTGGCAGCTGCTGCCCATGGCACGTCCAGCAGAGTATGGCACGTCCAGCTGGTTGGCAAGGCTGCACAGCACCGCTGCTTCTGTAAAAAGCTGCAGGGCCCGGCGCTGAGCTTCGGAGGCCGAACTAAGGCCGTGCTTTGATGCCTTGGGGGTACCCAGACACAACGTCCTCAAAAGTTTGGAAGCAGAGTCCAGTAGCACTTCTGGAGAGCTCTGCCAACGTGAAAACACCCGATGAGGACGCGGGGTTGGCACCCATGAACGCCTTCCTCTCTCTCTGCACTTCCACAGCTGTTCCCCAGCCAACTTGAGACTTCTTGAGACGCGCAACTCAAGTCCGAAAGGGACTTTTCCCTCTCAGTGCACTGCTTGGAAAGCATCCGAAAAGCCAGTCATGCATGGGTTTGGACACAGGCTGCAACCCTCGGACCAGCCTGGGCAACGTGACAGCACAAACCCCCACAGGTGAAGTCAAAAGGAAGACCCATGGGAAGGTTTTCTGCCTCGCCGAGAAAAATCTTAGGGGAAAACCCTTCTCGTACACCGAGCAAGGGTGGGATCAGCAACACGGAGGTACCTAAAGGGTTACCTACGCCTGCAAACACGCCTGCTCCGGTGCACGCATTCCTCCGGCTAGCCGGGCTTGCCCGAATAAAGAGTGAGTGACAAGCGACACTGGGAGGGCGTGAAGAAGAGCAAATAATTGAGATGAAACGTCAAGTTAATAAGCCAAACGCAAGGAGGACGGGAGGGAAAAGTAATTTAATCATCACGGCTTGACAGCACAACAACTCTGCCGAGCCTTCACGGCGAAAGCGGCTTGCAGGTTCCTGCAGTGGCGCTTTATGAAATTCTTTGCCAGTATTTTCTACTGCGCCTCGTTGCAGGGAGGGCGAAGGGAATCCAACGGGAGCAGCTTCTGGCACGGCCGCCCCTGCTCCTTCCTTTTCACGTGGGATTTGGCCGGGCCCAAAACCTGTTTCAGGTGCAAACGTGCACTGCGCCTTTGAAAGCACTGAAGCCGAATCTTCTCCTGACAGCTGAGAATCCCACCTTTTATTTCCATTATTCTTCAGGTTTAAGCACCTAAAACCCGCTCTGTTTTTAAAAAGAGTTGGCCTTTAATCTCAGCTTTAAGAACATACAGATGTGTGACAGTTTACACTCAAAATTACGGGCTGAAAGATAAAAGAATATGAAAGATAGCTTTTTGCCTTGTAAGCACTAATCCAGTTTTCCTTTTATTTACTACTAGAAGGTCTGAAGATGCCACGGGGGCTGAAATCATTGTGCTGAATGTCTGGCTAGAGACAGGAAGGTGCAAGAAACTCCACAGGGGATGACTGCCTCCCCTGAGCAGCATCTCCCTCCCTGGGCACAGAGGTCTAAAACCTTCCCAGAATTTTTATTCTTTTCAGCCTTATAAATACAGATCCCCCCAATGACACGGATGCCAGTTACGGCAGCTCCTTGTAAGATCAGCAGCTGCAGACAACCATCAATTTTAGAACATTTCCCCGGAAACACAGTGCAATATCTGCTCGATAAAGCAGCTCTTGCTGATAGGAGAAAAATAACACCGGGACACGGATCTATCGCTACTGCCAAGCTGCTGCTGCTGCAAGAGAGAGAGAGGAACGCTGCAGATATTCACACCTGTGCTGCTTTGGGTTGCACGCAGGCAGGGATCTCGCACACCCTCATACCACAACGTGCCCATCCTGGTTCACAGAATCCCGGAACATGGGTGCAGGCAGGGCCCCGCAGGTCCCCCCCTGCCCCAGCAGGGCCCCCCCAGCAGGGTGCCCAGCCCCACGTCCCGGCGGCTGCTGAAGCTCCCCCAGGAGGAGCCCCCCAAGCTCTGGGCAGCCTGTGCCAGGGCTCCGGCACCCGCCCGGCCCAGCAGTGCTGCCTGAGGGGCAGGGGGAGCCGCCGGGGCTCCGGGCTGGGCCCGCGGCCTCTGGGCCTGGCCCTGGGCACCGCCGAGCAGAGCCTGGCTCCGGCCTCTCCGCACCTCCCTGCGGTGCTTGGTGGACACGGACGGGATCCCCCTGCCCTCCTCGTCCCCAGGCTGAGCAGCCCCGGCTCTCTCGGCCTCTCCTCGCAGCAGAGGTGCCCCAGGCCCTGCGGCAGCTCAGGGGGTGATGCCAGGCTCATCCCAGTGTGCCCAGGGCTCTCTGGCACTGGGGACCCAACACCAGGCCCAGCACTCCAGGTGTAGCTCCACCAGTTCTGAGCACAGAAGCAGGATCACCTCCCTCCTCTTGCTGGCAATGCTTTGCCTGATGCAGCCCAGCACACCACCAGCCTTCTTGGCCCAAGGGCATGTTACTGCTTCATGTTCACCTCGGCGTCCACCAGGACCCCCAGGTCCCTTTCTGCAGAGCCACTTTCCACCTGGGCAGCCCCCGGCACGTCCTGGTGCCTGCGGTTCTTCCTCCCCGGATTCTTTGGCATGTATTTACCATACAGGTTTACTTCACAGTCTTCTTTTTTTTTTTTATTATTTTTTTTTTTATTTTTCCGGTTCACTTTACAGCTTTCCCACGGCGCCAGGGCTGCGAGCAGGACGGCAGCGCTGCCGGCGCCGCGAGGCCGAGCCCGGCTCACTGCGGGACGCCCGCCGCGCTCCGCTCCCCGACGGCAGCGAGCCGAGCCCCTGATTGACGTGTTTTCCACCAAGCCTCCGAAATCGTTAACGGCCCCACCCGCATTGGCGGTGCCGGGACATGTGCCTTGGCATGGAGATTTCTGTGAGCAGGATGCAGCAGGGCTGTCAGCCCCAGACGTCGCTCCTAGAAAACCCCACGCTCTTGCTGCGGGTTGGAGGAGCCACCGCACTCAGCAGGGAGGGCTCAGACCCCCGCTAATTACCACCATGGCTTTTGCAAGCGTGTGGTGCAACTGCTGGCACTCCCAAAGGCTCTTCCCATGTCGGCATCCTAAGAAGTCGCAGGGCTATGTCGTGATCCTGCTCCACGGCAAGCTGCAAAATGAGCTCAGCCCGCACGCAGTTCAGAAATGCTTCAGCTGCCTCGGTGCACTGGTACCCCACGCTCAGGAAGGCTTTGTCTGAAATGCAAGATGTGATTTGGAGAGGAAGCCAGAGGAAGGATGCAACCAGAACCTGAGGCACGTCTTCAGGCAGCACTGCTGGGCCGGGCGCGTGCCGGAGCCCTGGCACAGGCTGCCCAGAGCAGAGAAGGGGAAAAAATAACCCCTTGAAGCTCATTTACAAACTCAACAGAAAACCAAAGAGCTCTGAATCACAAGAAGTAATTCAGGAAAACCTCCGTAGCATCAGCTGCTCACTTGAGACCTTTGCAAACCTCACCAAAGTTGAACTGGGTTTGCACGGGGGAGACCTGGGCTGGGGGTGAAAGTCTGCAGAGCTCAGTGGCCAAGGCACCCCAATGCCTGCCCACCCATCCCGTTGATCTCAAACACGATCCAGTGGCCAGCAAAATGACGCAATTCTCCTCCTCCTGAGCACAGAAGTAACAACCAGGGGCTTGCTCTAGACGAGAATCACTCTGTTTTTCCACCTAGGAACCCCTCTGTCCACTGCCTTTGGTGCAATTTGCAGCTGGAGTTTCCACGACACCTCTGAAGGTGACGCTGTCCTCCCTGTCCCCCCCAGGGCTTCCTCCAGGCACAGGGGTGTCAGACCCAAGGAGGCCACTTGTGGCCGTGCCAATGAACGAAGCAGCGGAGCCAAACCTCTTGATGCCCTCCCCCAGAGGTAAGCCAAGGGGCGCCTACTGGAGCACGCTGGCATGGGCAACTCTCCTCGGACCCCACCGAGCCCTGCAGAGTCAATCACGGTGCAGGAAATCAGCCATGAAATCATCTCATTTCAGCTGCATTTCATCCTCGGGCAGCAGCTGAAACCCTTCGGGTTCCCAGGAGGCAGAGCAGCCACGGTGGGGAAGGTCAGCGCGGAGCCGGCACCGCTCACGGTAGCGCGTTTGTTTGAAAATAGCAAATATGTTAACAATTAGGGAAGGGCAAAGCTGAAAGGCTGCCTTGTTAATTAAGGAACTTGCTATCAAAGGACTCATTAAAAGCTACTGAAACGGAATGGTTGTTAAAATAAATACCCATTAATCTTAGCGTGCAATCAGGAACGGGCTGCCGCTACCTACCTCGCTGCGGGGCGCGGGGGCTCCCCGGCACGCACCTACCGCTGCCGGCAGAGCCGCGGCCGCTGCGCAAGCTGGCATCAGCCCCCGGCCCCCAGGAGACCCGAGGGGCCCCAGCCCAGCGCCCGCAGCACCTCTGCTGAGTGAGGACCTGCCGGTGCCTCTCGTTTTTCCCTCGCCCGAAATTTTGTGCAATGTGGCCGTCGGAATGCGCACAAAAGTCCGATTGTCGCGCCGAGAGCGCTTCCACCAACCCGCCAATGAATTAATGCAACGTTTCCATGAAAAACAAAGCCTGAGAGGTTTCAAATGGTCTCAGAGTTTCCTTTTTTTTTATTTTTTTTTTTTATTAAGAGCAGAATTTCTTTTTAATCTGCACCAAGCATCGAGACTGGTTTGATTAACTACACTGGGACATGCAAATCCATACACTTCAGACAACAGAAAATTGGGGGAAAAAAAGAAATGAAATCCTCAATATTAAGTGTCTACTGTGTTATAAACAACACAACTCATCCCAGTAATTTTTTTTTTAGTTGTTTTCTTTTCCAATTCATAATGCGATACTGGCAGAATATTTCACAGAAGTGGCAAGTGATGCTGTTATAATGAGCAAGCATTCAGCAACATCAAACCTCTAAGAAATGACAACAGAAAGGTGAAGTCCCTTTTCCTGGTAATTTAATGACTATCTTGTCACTGTTCTTCTGTTCTGCCTGCTTTTAACTTTTTATTGGCTCAATCTAAACTGTTGCCACCAGGCAGCTCCTCACCATGGCAAATACGCTGGGAGCTGGCGGGACAGAATCGCCGTGAGCTGGGTTTTCCTTCTGTAGAGGTAAATCGAGTTATCTCAATGAGCTTGGAGATTTGTTGGGTACCTGACGGAGGGATCAGTAGGTACAGGACAAAGCTCAGACCAGAACGAACCCTGAACCTGCCACCCCTGAGAATAAGGCCAGCAGACACCCTCTGTGCAAGCATGGATGAAGACCTCAGATGCTGCAAGATCCCAGAGGCAGAAGCGATTTCCTCGTGCTCCAGCGCCCCCCTGACACCTCTGGACTTCCCTTTCTGCCAGCAGCACCAGAGCTCCAAACCTCACTAAGCTGTGGCAAAATCCGTAAATCAGCTCTGCTGACACTGAGAGGAGAGCTTCCTTTGCCATCCTGATCTACCAGGTTCTTCTTAACAGCACCCGGGTTCGTTCTTATTGTTGTTTTTTAAAGGAAAAATTCTTCGGCAGTCACTGAAGATGGCAAAAAGAAATCCCAAACCCATATCCAGATACGTTAACGCTTCACAAAAAGTCAAAACAAATGTACGTTGAGTACTTTTGCAGTTTTAAGAAGTCTACTTAAAAACGAAATGAAAAATGTGCTATTTATTGTACAGAAATCCATTCTTAATTCTGACCAAATATTTACTGTCATTTTTTTGTTGTTGTGGGTCTGCACCCAACATCTTTCAAATAAACATGACCATGCCCAGGACGAAGAGGGCCAGGAGCAACGGATGCATCTGATGGTGCCGAGGGGAGAGACAAGGGCCGAAGGAACATGGCCCAGACCAGAGCTCACACCTCCGGACCTGCAGGACAGCACTGCGGGGACCTGGCCATGGAGGGAAAACGCTTCCTAAAACCCTAAAAGGGTTTCCTAAACTGACTTCCCTTTTGCACTGACCTGGGAGCACAGAGGATTTTGAGTGAAACAGGAAAGAAACTTCTGCCCTGGTACTGAAAAGAGGGAAGATGCTGATCTTGAGAACCACAGGTTCCTGAGAACTGCACCTAAACCAAACCCAGATTAGGGCACAAGAAGGGAAAAGGCTCAGAACCATGGTCTCCGATTCCCCCTCAGCAATATTTAGGGTTTCCTCCTTTCATGCCCCATGCACTGAGGACGTGTACCTCGTGCACCATAAGGCAACACCTGCAGTTGGAAACCCAAGTCCATCCTGCACAGCCAGCAGGAGCTTACTCGCTCATGCCATTAAGCAGCTTGCATTCACAACACATTTGCCTGTACGATATTCACAAAAATCCATCCCTGAGAGGATCAGCTTCAAACTAGGTATCGAGAGAGCCTCCCATTTTGTACAAAAGCCCAGCACCTGCTGTGAACGGAGGAGCTCAGCTCCGCAGACATCCCCAATCCCACTGCACAGTGCCCAGAACTCCACGGCACTCAGCAGCACATTTACAAATGTACATTTACTTCACATTTACTTGCAGAAAGTTCTGCTTTTCTGCCCTCTTTACAACATTAGCTCTATTTACATGGCTAAAGACTTGTTTTGCAGCACCCCTAGCAAGCAGGGACAATCAGTTTTTCCTCCCCAAATGGTTTGCGTTATGGAAAGAGGACGAGAGCAGGTCGGTCCGTGGTGTGCAGCAGGGCTGAGCCCCGTCACGTTGTGTTAGTGTGAGGGTGTGGGGCACGAGGGGATGGATGTGCGAGGGTCAGGGGCTGCTCGCTGACTGCAGGCACCGCCAAGCCCTGTATTTAATCTCCTGCCCCATGAAGTCACCCCAGGAGCTACACACTGAGGTCTGTGTGTTGACCGTGGACTTGGCTAAAGGCGACTGGCCCCAAGCTGCAAAGTGCTCAGCTGAAGCCTCTCTGGGTTTGGAAGCTACCAAGGAAAACCAAAAAAACAAGGAAAACCAAAAAAAACAAACAAAAACAAAACAAAACAAAACAAAACAAAACAAAAAAAAAAAAAAAAAAAAAAAAAAAGGAAACCCAAGCACCAGGAGAAGGCGGCGGCGAGCACTGCTTGGGGGGGGCCAGGGCTTTGAGCACGGAGCAACGCCTGCCAGGGAGGAGGATGCGCCTTGGTCCTCCATCAGGTCCTTCATGTTACTGGGGGAGGTAAAACCAGAGGTTTTCTGGTGCCCAAACTTGCGAAAGAAGAAGAAAAGAAGAAAGAAGACTGCCCACGTGCTTCTGTGAAGAAGGCATTTTGGGTTCAAAGCACAACCGGGCCCTTTGGTGCCAACAACCTCGCGTACAGAGCCCCTGGGTCCATCCTGCTGCTCGTGGGGCCAGGCATCGGTGCTGCGCTGCTGGGGGCCAGTACGAGGAAGGCCTCCTCCTCCCCGGGGTCTGCCACGGCCAAAGTGACACAGGGAAGGACGGCTTCTGCTTTAGGAGAGGTCCTCGCCCCGCACAGGGCAGGCTGCGGCCCTTCTTCACCCCGCACACTTCAATACTTGGCTGGGAGGAGTTTAAACCTGGAAAGGTTTCGTGGCTTGTGGGAGAAGCTTCGTTGCCATCAGCAGGTCAGGAGGTTTAAGCTGAATGTCACCACCGAGACACCGCCATACCCTCTTCTGATGGAAACCGGGAATTTTTGTCTCCCTATCACTTCACCCGTCCCTATCACCTAGCAGCCTGGCTCACGAGACACCTTTTCGCCAGAAAGTCTCAGATTCACCTCAGTGAACCCACAAGAACCTTAAAGCGGTGCCAACAAGCAGAGCTTCAAGTGGAATCGGTCTTGGGCAAAGATCTGCTGCCCTCGCAAGCACCCGAGGAGCCAAGAGCCGTGGCTACAACCGAGCTGGCCGGCCACCGTGCCAGGCCGCGGGCTCGCCTTGAAGCCGTGTGGAAGCAGAGGGAAAGCCTGGCTTCGAGGGGCTGTCCTCCAGAGAGATCTGAAAAATCAGTGGGGTGTCGTTTGCAGAAGTAAACATTTACCACTTCTATTCTATTTTGAGCATTCAAGGGAAAACGTGCTGTCACAGATAGGGCTGCGAGACGGACACACGGCGAATCTGAGCTCCCGACAGAAGGTCATGGGCAACCGGGCAAACAAAAAGGTAAACGGGGGGAAAAAAAGCACATCCAGCGATTATCTTCACCACGCGGAAAATAAACCGGGCAGCCGGTTACGCTGACCACTGCGGTCCAATGCAAAACCCTTCAGGTGCCAATAAAAGAGAAAAGTCCCCAGGAGCTTGGTCTGGGGAAGATGCCCAAGGCCCACAGCCGGGAGCTGTTCGGGATGGGGCTGGGGGAGACCCGAGGCTCCCACACAGCGCAGCACGTCGGAGGCTGATGGTTGTATACATATTTTTTCTGATTTCTTCTCTTCTTTAACCAATCCGGGATATAGGCACAGGCACGCACAGGGACATCAGATCTTTTCCCCCCGCACTTTAGCTGTGCTGTCAGAGTCAACGAGCGCCGTCCACTTTATTTTTTTTTTTTTAATAGGAAAATAAATAAATAGGAGGAAGGGCAGCGGGCGGGGAAGGGAAGTACCTCGGGCCGCAGCTGTTGCGGTGACCGCAGGGCAAAGTCTTTGAAGCGCTGCGGAGGCACAGAGCAGGCAGAGGCCCTTCCCCGGGCAGCTCAGCGCTCTGCAGCACAGCTTCAGCCGGGGAGCTGCTAGGTGTGCGTATGCAGAAAATACACAGAAATAGAGGATTCCAAGACCCAGGTCTTTTTTCTTACAAACGCGTGGCAGTACACTTTTAATTAACGTCTTTTTTAAAGTCTGTAGAATGGGAACTGTTGTGCACAGAGCCTGGCCCACCAGAAATGAGCAGCGCTGTCAGAGCACCCAGCTCTGTCTGGTCTCCTGAGATGCTTCAGAGAGCTGTGCAGGGACCTTCCCACTGCTGCAGTTCTGGGTCAGGCGCATGACGGCATCAAGCTTCGAGAAAAGCTAGTAATTATGTGCTTTGAACTCGTCAGCCTACTTGATTTACCTGTAGATGCTCTCAATGTTTGCGTACACATCTGCTCCCAGTTCTCCCAGTGGGCTGGCGGTTCGGCAGCGCCCTGTGGCAACAAGCTCCCACTCCAAACCTGCTGCCTCCTGCTTTACGTGACCCTCTCTTTTAAACAACGACAGATTAGTAAGTCACATTTACCTCCTCTACCTGCTCTCTGAATACTTGGTCATGCTACGTGCTGCGCTGCAAATGCCTGCCCGGCCTTGCTGTGATGAGAAACGGCATCACAAGGCAGGGAGATGTAGAGCTCAGCATGGAAGCAGCTAGCAAAACTCCAGCAAAACCCAAAACTTATGGACAGAGCACGTCACGACAGCTAAAATCACTTCTCCTTTCCCCAAAGGTATCTCCATGCCATGGCAGGAGGGAACCGTAAACTGCATCGTACAGAACCGGGGCTTTCGGCTTGCCACAGTGTCAGCTTGGCAACCTCCCCAAAAACTAATATATTTACTTTTTTTAATGTTTTAATGTGTTTCAGCCTTAACACTGCTGCAAGCAGACTCGAGCAGCAGACCGAGAAGGGACGGGGCTGTGGATGACACAGACTCGCTGCAGCCACAGGGACAGGGCTGCGACCTGCAGACACGCCGGGTGGGCACGGACACGGCGTGGGTTTGGTGCTCCTCAGTTCTCTCCCCCAACCTGGGGCTCCCCAAAGGCAGGCTCCTTCACCTCTGCAAAAGGACACTGAGATCCTGCACCAAGAGGTGCCAAGGAAAAATATGAAGCTCTAACGACGGAGGCACCTCCGCAGCGGAATTAAACCCATAAATAACCTGTGTTTAATGAGTCTCTTTATATGCACACGAGAAGTAGCCGTAATTTTTCTCGGTCCTCTTTGCGGCATGCAGCCCTCCGAGCGCTCGGCGAGGCTCTCCTGGTCCCCATGTCCACGGGGTGAGACTTTGAGTTACTTGACACAAACCAGAGACGTGGCCCGACAATTATCAGAGAGCAAAACTGGAACGAACGAGAAAAAATAAATGACATATTTCATCCTCCTCTTTTGTGGCTTTTATTTTCTTTTGTATTCGCTTTGGGAATAACATTCTTTCCATTGGGAAGAGTCTGATTTTCCATTAAATACAAAGCAGCTGCCATTTTGGAAACAAAAAGTTGATTAAATACAGATTTTGCATTTTCTCCCTAACGTACGAAGAGCTAGAACCATGCTTATTTCTGCTGATTTATCAGGGCAAAGCATCTGCCAGTTACGGCAGCAGGAAGACTTAAAAAGAGAGAGTGCTCTTGCTTCATCTTCGCAATATACTCCTAGCAGTTGTGGTATAAATAAAAGGTGAAAGATCTCGAGGCCTGGAGAACAGCAGGCTGCGCTGCTCCTCGCCTGCAGAGCCTGCGGACGCCCCGGCACGAGGGGTTCCTCACGCTCCGAGGGCTGCAGACCCCGCACGTGGGCAGATCCCCGCTCGCTGCGATGCCCAGCGGAGGGGTCGGCGTGTTTTCCGTGACGTACGGCTGCCTGCTGGAAGTGGAACTCGTACATGACTTAAGCCCCAGATGTTGAGCAGACTGGAAAGAAGGATGAGCTCAAAACAACAACAAAAAAAAACAACACAACACTCCACTTCCAACCCAATTTTTTTTTTCAAAGCTGGGCGATCAGAGCCGATGACTGAGGAGCGGTGACCAACCCAAGAAGCACATGAAACTTCGGCTGGTTTTGCACTTTTCCAGGAACTAAATCTTACACGAAATTTCCATTTCCAATATTTACGTGTTCTAGTTGAGATACAGAGAGAAGAAAATGAAAACTGCAAAAATGACTGCTAACTTGCGGTTGGTTTCCTTTTTTTATGTTAGCACATCAGCTTCTCCTTAGTTATTGCCATTCATGAAACGTGATGAAGAAAGGCCACAGCAATCATGAGAAACCCAGAAGGTTCTGTATTTTTAAACGCTTTGCTTCCTTTCTCGTGCCATACCTAACCTGGGCTGCAGGATGCATGGCGAATGCCTCTCTGCGTGCCGCTGCCACCGGCCCAGTCTGCTCGAGCACTCAGCCATGCCAGGCTCCAAATATTCCGCACAAATTCCTGATAATTCTCGAGGCAACCTCAGTCCCGGGGATCCCGGAGGAGAGGGGAAGACGAGACCGGGCTCCTGTAAGGCAGGTTGCTCTGCTGCCGCGGTGAGGCTAGGCTGTATAGCTAGGGGCTTCTGCAGCAGATGGGCATAAATTAGCATTCCTTTGCACGTTCGCTGCTTAAGAGGAGTCTTGCAAGACTTCAGGTTGCCAGTGCATGAAACCAGAGGAAAGCGTGTAATTGCAAAGTCTATTGTTTCACTTAAATTTGAGCCTAAAGGGAAAAAACATACTTTAACTTCTGCTAGGGCTGCTGGAAGGTCTGCGCTGGGCTCCGGTGCAGGAAGCAGCAGGCGTGTTCGAATTCCTCACGCCGAGGATGGATTTTCGACTGCCAAATTCCCCGTACCACACATCTGATTCTTTGTGTATGTATGTGCATGCAAAAGTAAGCATAAAATAGCTTTATAAATCTAAGTTTGTAAAATAAAATCAAAGCCAAACATGCCAAGGTGACTACTCAAAGGGAAGCAATTCCTAGGTAAGCGTGCACACCCTGGTTTAAAGGATTTATGGGACTGGGCATTTTAGCTTCAATTAATTTTCAAAGTGCTGAAAGCATACAAGAAACCATGTAATTACAAGATAACTTGGCTTACCCGGATTCTAGTTAACTAGCGCTCCTGGGTTAATCAGAGGTCAGCCTTCTCCCCAGCCAACAAAGCTAAATCCACCGTATTTGAACGCTTCGCTCCTTGCTTTAAAGCAACCATTAGTTCTTGTTTGGAGCCCTTCAGTTTTGCAAGTATTTAGGATTTCAGAGACACTTGAGAAGAAGAGGAAGGTAACTCGCAGCCACCAGCCCACAGCCAGGCAGGCAGCACAGGACCACACAGCCATGCAGCGCCGCTCCAGCCATAACCTCATCTTTTCCCAACCAGGGCACACTCATTTTAAGGGCATTTTGCCCAACCTTTAGGGCAAACTGGTCCGAGCAACCCCTCAAGAGGGTAGGATTATCTCTGGAGAGCAGAGGAAGCGCACAGAGGATTTTGGACACTGCTCTCAGCCCCATTCATGTCTGTGTCCCAGGCAACTCACTCTCTTTTTTTATTTGTTTGATTTTGTCTGTATCTACTACAACAAGAACCTTCTAGGATCAGCCACAACTGCTTCCCACTGGACATTTTAAACGCTGCTACAATTGCTTCTTTGTGCTGCTACTTCGTGCGAGCAGATCTTTATTTTTAAATCTCTCCTAGACAGACGGACTGGTGATTTATTTCCACCAATTAATAAAAACTACCAGGAGAACAAAAAATTAGAGGGGTTAAAAGGAAAATTAGAATCTGTTGCAGTTAAAAACAAAACCAACTAAGAGCAGGCCAGCAAAGTCCCACCATATAAAGGGATTACTCCATTCCTGACCCTTTCCAGGGGACCTCCAGGTATTACTTTTCATTGATTTACCTTAATGAAACTAATGCACCCCTCTCCATAGGAAGCTGACTCCATAGCTGTCTAGGCACTGGATTCAATTAAAGAAATAAATACATCTGGCTTCTAAATTGTTGAAAGTCTTGGGAAGCCAGAGGCAATGTTACTTTTTGCATCCGTCCCTCTTGCGGTACACCCCAAGGCCACCAGGCGGGATGGTCTAAGCACAAGGTGACACTCTGCATCGCCTCTGGAAACTGGTGGCCGTTGGGGGACGCGGTCACAGAATCGCAGAGAATCACAGAATTGTAGAATTGGTATCACAGAATTGGAAAGGACCTCAAGAGATCATTGGGTCCAACCCCCCTGCCAAAGCAGGATACCAGGACACCGCCAGCGAGCGCGACGCATCCCTGCCCGGCAAGCTGGGAACCAAGCCGTGGCTTTGGTGGAATCTGGCCTCGGCTTGCTTTCAGCAGGCTCCTTCTTTCCAGAAATTGGCGCTGATTTCAGACCTCGATGCTGACTTAGAACCCCCCAGGTGCCCGCAGCCCGCAAGGACTTGAGGCTCGGCCATGCTCAGTTTCCAGGAAAAGAGGCGCACGCACCCAACCGCGCCGCGACACGCCGACACCGCCGCGGCAGCCTGGCAGGCAGCTTGAGCAAAGAGCAGGGCTTAGAGGCGCAGAAGCAGAAGCTCGGAGCTCCACCACAGCACAGTTTGGGTCTCACAGCACACAACTGCATCGAGCCGCTTCGTGTCGACGAGCACGAGGCGCTCGTTTGTTTGCGCCTTGGCTTGTGGACATGGGAACAGGCACAACACGGCAGCTCGAGAGCACTTTGCCATCTACCCGCAGAAAAAATGCCTTAGCCTTCCTCCCGCACACGAACCAAGCAGAAATGACAACAATCAGAGGCATTCGTTGAACCAGAAGGCAGGTCCTAAAGGTCTGCTCCGCTGTCTTTTGTGCTAATTGCCCTAATCCAAATCGGGCGATAGCAACATCAAGAGCCCACGCTGCTCTCTGGAAAAATAATATTCGAACAATACTGCCGGAGGGAAGGCTTAGCAGTCCCAGCGCCGGGTTGGAGCACTTAGACCGGGAGGGAAATCCCCACGGGGGCAACAGAGCCTGTCAGCTCAAAAGGGAGATATATGCTGAACAGAACCCAGGGCGCATGGGGGGATTTACAAAGGTCTTTTCTCTTTCAAGTAGAGGTTGCAAATCCCATCGTGCTTTCCCTAATAGCAGGCATTGCCCCTAATTCCTCGCACATTTAGGGATGCATGGGGGATAAAAGGAGGCAGTTAAAAGCGACGTGGTCTAAAAGCAACGATTTATCAATGCTACTGCAGTGGCACACTTGTGTGCGACCTGTCTGCAAGGAAACGGGCTATCCCGGCCTCCTATTTATTCTACTGATTTATCTCAGAAACTGAAAGAAAATTCATGCCTGCGTCGGCAGCAGAGGAAGGGACAAACTTCCACCCAAAGTTAATATTTTCCTTTCCTCCCTTTCGAGAGCCATGACCCCTTCTGGTTCAACTCACCCTCTAACGCTGGAGGTGCGAGCAGAGCAGCCGGCACGCGCCCGACACAGAGCCGTGTACTCACCGACATTGTAGAGTGGACATCTACATCCCCCTACAGAGGACAACACAGGGAGTTTAAGTCAAGTGCAGAAGAGAGCAAAGCAACAGCGAGCGAGGCAGAGAGGTACACATCCATCGGGCACCTACAACCCCTCACCGCTCCGACCCAGGCACGAGCTACGGGAGGAACGAATCACAAAGTGCAACAAGTGCCACTTTTGTTGCTGGCCCTGGTATTACACGGGCTGTGCAACCTGGAGCAAGCTGCCAGCCCTGTGCCTCAGCTTTCCCACCTGTAAAATGGGCACGAGAGATGCCCACGGGCAGACGTCCAAGCCCAGCGAGAGGCCCACAGACGTCTGCACAACTCGCTCAGCTCCTCCAAGGGCAAGGGGATGTTGTCTAAGCACAGGCTGGATTCGTGCAAATCTAAAGAACGTGTCTTTGGTGCTCGTACCATGTTTTCCTGACAGTTATTTTCCACTCAGTGAAATAAATGACCTTCCCTCCCCGTGTGGTCAAGGCTGTGGCTGGTACGGAGCTCAGGCTTGCGGTGCATTTTACCTCCATGCACGTCTTGCCCTTTCACATATTACGCAGGATTTGGCTTTTAAAAGAAAAACATAGGTAACTGTTCTCTTTAAAAAGAAAATAAACACTTTTAAAGTTCTTTCCACCAATGCAAAATCTGCTGGGGCCAGCGTATTTATTTGCAACTGGGAAGAGATGCCAATATGGTGAATAAGGCAAAATGTTCCAGGCAGAGCGTCCGCAGCATTTGCGCAGTTCCAGCTGAAATCTGTGCCTGCCATCTGGCAAAAATAAGCACAAAGGGGGGGGAAAAAAAAAAAACAAAACCCTCCGCAGAGAGTTCCCGCTGAACTGCTCGGGACGGCGGAGGTTGGAGTTTGTTCGATCGCTGAAAGATTGCTTCCCCTTCCCGGGTCACCATCACCTCTTGACCTGCCCTGATTACCTTCCAAAGGAGGTTATCAAGATACAAGACTAACAGAGGATTAAAGGAAACTTAAAATAAAAACAAAACACACCCCTTCCCCCCTGCCCTGCTCCCCTCCCCCAGGAAAACATCCTTGCTTTGTTAACCTGACAGTTCACTGTAGGTGTTGACACAACCCTCCATCTTTGAAAAGCTTAATGTCAACAAATCAGTGTGTTTGGAGTAGCCCTGTCAATGCGATTTACATTAACTTGTCTAACAAGAAATAAAAACAACAATCAGCCATCAGAGACAAAAGGCTTTTTCAGTCATTCTTTTTAAAAGTATGATGCCGAAAATGTTCATTTTTGAGGCCGCGGCCCTTTCCTTGCTGAAAACCAGCAAACCATTTTTTTTAATGTTTAAAAAAAAAAGATGTTTTCTTTTAAAGGAGGCCTGAGCATCCCATATTAATAAGCAGAGCAGCGGCGGCCGTAACCAACTCTCACTGGTTAACACAGGAAGAGGGCAGCCTCGAAGCCAAATGTTAATTCTGCTTTTATTTCCACCAGCATGTTATTTGCTTTGAGACATTTTGGGCACTTAGCGGAGCATTTTCGAATTGTGGCTATAAACCACCATGAAAAGCCCGTGCAGCAGCGGTATGCACCAAAGCCCCGTTAACTTCACCATGAACTTTTCACCCCCGTCCCCGGGCTCGCCGTCCCGAAGCGAAGCTGCAGAAAGGGAAGAGGTTCTGGGGACTCCCGGGATAAGGCATTTTCTGCTGGCTTTAGGAAGGACAGCCGCCCCCCCCGGCACGGGCAAGCAGAAGGAGCTGCTACAAAGGCTTCTTCCCCACTTGCTCTAAGGGAAAAATCAGGAATTGCAATTCCTGCCTGGACACTCAAGGAAGAGGGGACGCTCTGTGCCACTCCACGAGCCAGGACTAGCTTGAGGCAGGGGTATTCATCCCTCCCCGCAATAAATACAGGAAGGATTCGGTCCTGTATCCCCCAAAGGGACACACAGCCGGAGCTTTTTGCTCGCTCAGCATCTCGCCTCTCCTCCTCTCCTCTCTCCAAATCTCTCCGAAATGCTGCCCGGGGACAGCCGGACCCTCCAAGGCCGTTTGCTGGGCCCCGCTGCGCGCTCCGAGCCTTGACCCCAGGGAGGTTTCCTGCCCACGAGCAGCCCCGGCCAACACAATGGGATTACTCACACGTCAAGTTAAGCAACCGCCTGCATTTTTGCAGGATCAGGGCTTTCGGCTCTGTTATATTACAGGACAGAGCTTTTTGTTGCTGTAATTTTAGCACGGGAACCGCCGACATGCCCAGGCCGAGTTTCTTTGATCAGCAGGTGAAGGTTTTTTTCGGGGTAATTACTGTCGTGACAAAGGGCCGCTGAGTAGCTCGCCTCCTGCCACTTAGTCATCTCCTCAGCCTGCCGCTCTCGTTCTCCTAAAAACCTGCCGCAAGGTCACACGCGAGCAGAGAGCCCTTCGCTTTGGTTAATGGCAGAAATTCGGAGCACAAAGGCACCCGGCAGCCAGCTCGGGAAGCTGGGGGCACTTCCAAAGCAGCAGAAGCCAAGAGAACAGAGGGGCAGGCGTTGTGCAGAGACCACTTCTAGGAACAAGAGGATGCTCCGCTCCCCAAGGACAGACACTGCAGTCCCTTCCCTCTCCCTGTAAGCTACCCAAGTGTGGAAATCCTGTATTTTATAGCGGGAACAGGCTGCAAACACTTCAAACAGGACAGCAGCTCCTTTAGGTTGTGGTGCATTTGGGGCTGGGTGTAGGTCAGCAGTACAGAGAAGGCCCTACCTTGCCACTGGCAATCCCACACGGACTGACAATTCACGCTTTTTGGAGATGCTTCCTTTCCCTCTCCAAGCCCTCTCACTCCTTCCTTCCACAGAGGAAGCACATCCCGTACACTCGGTGCTTTCACAAACATCGCCTTCATTTTTCTGTCCTTTCAGACAGACGGGGGCTTTCCCACGCCTCATCTCCTACAAATCACTTCGAAATGTACTCAGATTTTAAAGTGTTTCTAAATAAGTTGCCGGGAAAAGGCCCTTGAGCCTCATGAGAAGGGATCACCGAGGGAGCTGGGTACCTTGCCGCCAGCCTTTGGTTCTTCCTGACTCCCCCTCGCTCGCTGCCGCCATGCAGGGTACGCAGGGACCTGCCAGCAAAGTGCAAGGGATTCGTCTCCGTAACGCTCCTCTCAAGGCAGGAGCTCCAAGATATCAAAAATCCCAGACCTCTCTCTCCTTTCAGCCATTTAACCCTGATCTATAGCTTCAGAAATTAGACCGCAGCCTCTGATTAAGCTGCCTGCCCTGTCTCGGGGCCGGTGGCAGGCTCAGTGCCGTGCGATGCTCCGAGGAGAGCATCTGAGCAGCACCAGCACGTTACCCGGCTCCTCCACCGCAGCCAGCAGCCTCCTCACCCACTCGGTGCTTTTGTTGCAGCTGCGGAACAGAAAGGCTGCTTCGAGCCGCCTCGGCCGATTTGCTGCCCTCCCGGGCTCCGAAACAATTTTGATGAGTTCAGAATGGAAACGTTAATGTTTAAGGAAGATAAATCACTCCAGGCCCATCTCATAAATCACCGTGGGCTCCTCTCCCTATCCTCATCCCTCCCGTTAGCCACGCTGCGGTGCGGCGAGCCGACCCTCCCCAAACTGGACTGCACGGGGGGGCGAGAACCACCAGCGGGGTTTTGTCCCTATATAAAAAAAAGGATTTTTGTTCCTATATAAATATCCCTATAAAAACACACCCTTTTGTGTGTTTCTGTACACAGGAAACAAAACCCTCGTACCCCCTGTACTTTTGTACCCTTGTAGCTCCTTTGCTTGAGGTACAAACGTGTTAAAAATATCAACAAAGGGTCCAAAGCAAAGCGGAGAGGAAGGCTGAGCTTTTCTTAGCTCCTGGTGCTCCGTCTCTACCAAGGGGACCTGCCCGGAGCTCACACACTCACTGCTCTGGGAGCAGGTAAAAGTTGCTGCCTGCGGCAGGGCTGTTTGACTGCTTCCAGCAATTCCACTACTTGCTTGTGTACGTAATCCAAAAAGTGGCTACACTGGGAAAGCCGCTTTCATTTCTCTTTTGGTGGCTTCTCCAAGCACGGCAAACCAGAGCTCGTTTCCACCAGCTACCGAATCTTGCTGCCATGATGGAGAAGGGCAAAGACATAACTATGTGGAAGAGTTTGCAAGGTACTGCTGAAGTTTTGGGGCTGTGACACCTCCTGGAGTGCTCTGGAGTGCATAAGCATCCCTTCCAGTGGTGCAATCACCGAGACACTAACCAGCAGAATGCAGTTAAGAAGTGTCCTTGTGTATTATCAGCCTTCTCTTTCTGTTTATAGCCAAGCCAATAAAAAGGTGCCCACGCTGTGTGCCGGTACTCTATAATCCTGGGCACCCAGTAACAACAAATAAATGACAGTCCAGTGAAGAAGAAAGATGTGGAATTGCTTTTAGGACAAATACAGACTTCACAAGATTTGCTATTTCAACATACCTGCTGATTGAAGAGACTCGTAAGTATATATCCAGACAGCTCAGAACAAATCTTGTTTAAAAGCAAAAAAGCTGTCTGAGCAAAAATGAAACTCCCTGATGGTTACATTTTTCCTACTCAAGGGGACACTAGTCAGCCAAGTGCAAAAAAAAACAACATAAAAGACATTTTTGATCGCAATAACAGCATAAACACAGGCATATTTTAGCAGAGAAAAGAAAGAAACATATGCTGCCTTACGACGCAGAGCAATATTTTGATGTAAGGCATCCAGTGATTGGACAAACAGTTGGAAATGTATCTGCAGCTCAAGTAATACACACCCTTCTGCTGGGACCTCTCAAAATAATTGTTGAATGTCTGTTAAGCTGAAAGTTAATGTATCTAAAATATAGGTGGTAGTGAATTGTGTTCCTACCTCTACTGGTGGACTGGGATGTTTCTCTCCCTCGTTCACACACGAGCAGATTCACAAATAATCACAAATACTCGGGGAGACTCTCGCCGAAGCCTGACTTCTGCTAACACGTGAAATAGCTCACTTTAAAAATAGATTTGCTATTTCATAACACTTGACACTTTGTCAGACGGAGCCAGCGTAAGGCCCCATTTCCATCGCACTCCATAAGGCTTGAGCAACCATTGCTTTCAGCAGCACCGTCAGGTGTCCGTGTGCTCCTCAGTCAGAAAAAGAAAGCAAATTGGTGGGGTCGCTTACCGGGAGGTGCGTGAACACGGCAAACGTGCTGCGCAGAAAGCCAATGAGGTCTACCAGGTAGTCACTGGCCTTGCTGCCCGGCTCCATGGCCATCCAGTCGTAATCCGCCAGCTGCAAGAACTGGTCTATCTTCTGGTTCAGGTTGGTGTAAATCTCTTCCTCAGCAGCGTGGCGGGCGTCCTGCGAAACAAGGTAAAGTTGTATGGGATGGAGACTCCATACCACGCCTCTGCACAGATGCTCTGTGAGCAACGGGATGAAAGACTGGCCCAAAACTTAGCCCTAAAGGTAGCACAGGACAGTGTCTGTAGGCAACTACAGGGTTGTAACAGCCTCAGGATAGCTCGTATTGGTGGGACTTGTGCTGCCAGATCTTCTGGAAGCCCAGAGCTTCCCTGCCAGAACAAGGATAGGAAAAGACATCCTCAGGACAAGTAGGAAGATGCTGCTGGATGGGATGAGGAAGGGACTTCCCTGGGGTCATGGGGCTTTCATCTCCTGCTGAGTTATCCCAAGGGCAAACCTCACCTAATCAATTCCCTGCCATTGCTGGAGTCCTTGGCACTGATCCTGTCTCCTGCTCCCTAGACAGTGGGCACAATTCAGACACCCCACAACTGACCCAGTTATAGTCTTAGGACTTCATGTAAAGTATCTGAGGAGGATCCTCTGGGGTTAGGATTTAAAGATGTAAAGACTGGGGAATTTCCAGCACTTTCTTCCAGACCTGAGTTTTAGCATTTCCACTCCATTTAGCATTTAATAACACTAAAAGATAGGAAGAGGCAAAAATTTAATTTCTGAAAATCTATTCTCTCGGGTGAAAGGAGAGAGCTTGTGTTCATGGCCAGATGTATGCAATGCTGTATGGAGATCAAACAGCAAAACGAAGTTCATTTAAAAAAAAAATCAGGCCTTTGTTTAAAAGCTGCTTAATCCTGCAGATAATGAGTGTTGCAGTCACAGCCTGTAAATTAGGGCTACAAAGGCTCCCGATCTAGACAGAAGCAAAGCATACAGCTGCTCTGAAGGACAAACCCAAAAAGCTCGTCTGATGGCATACAGTTCCCAGGATATGCCAAAATTACCTTTCAGCTCAGCTCAGCTCCCTCCGTACAGACATCCACACACCTGGGTTTGAAAACAGATCCTCTCAACCCAAATACCGACGGCAGCTCCCCAGAGGAGCCGTTTACCGGCATTCTCACCTTGAAAGTCGTGGTCCCATAAAGTTTTGTAGTGTGGACAGTCTCTGGAAGTACGTTGGTGATATTGGTTATGAATTCCTCGAGGAACTTGCATGATTTTTCCAAATGGGTCGTGTTTATAATGATCTGTACAAGCTGCAAAGGTTAAAAAAGGAAAAAAAAAAAAAGTGTTTAAAAAAGGTGCTCCTGAAGCCAGGGAGGTGCCAGGCTGGTGGGTGCCAATTTCTAAGAACTTCTGGCATGAAAAGCTGACGCTGTGCAAACACACTAAGCTTTGCTCCACACTCAAAGGCTCTCCTCCTTTAACAACATCAAGAGACTTATATAAAAGATAATTTTGGGGGGAAAAAAAGCATTTCCCATGACAGCCACTAATATCACAAAAGGGTTTTTTTAATGACTTTTCTATATTCAGCTGTCAGTCAGCTCTTGTTTCAGCACAGCTCAAATGCAACAGGCTTACAAAGAAGTGCCATGTCAAATCACAGGTATCCCGTCTGCTCGTGAACCCTAACTAACCCATACCTTGAGTGACACCTACCAACATCACGCTAAGGCTTTCAACAAAGAAACCACAAGGTTTTGCTTCTCCAAGGGTGGTGTGGTGAACAGCAGATCCTACCCTGGTATCTCCTTGGTTATCATACCCACCATTATCTGCAATTTTCTTAATGCTGTCTTCTCAGCTGCCTTCACATGGCGCTAGTTTGGGGCATTAAAGGCAACTAGAGAGCAAAAGACTCTGCTGAAGTCAATCAACGTAAACGTTTATAATCCAGAGGAAAACAATCCCAGCTCCCACTCAAGCATCGCTGACTTGGAAGCCAAATACATCGCTAATTCCTTAAGCAGGTACCTTTTCTTCTGTGCAGACTGCCGTGAATATTTTCAAGGTGTAACATAAGCCGTAGCAAAACCTTTCCAAAAAACATCTAGCTCAGATATCGTGCCAAAACACTTCTCTTGCAGACAGAGAAGGCATTACAATGCTCTGGATTGACATAATTTAATTGCTGGAGTATGGTGTGGTAGTCTGCAGTTACCTCTTCTAAAGAAATTATTTTGAAACACAAATCATTTGTTTCTGAATGAGATGGAAATAGGCAGTGCCCTGCCAGGCAGAGCATTGTTTCTTTTCTTTTTGCCTCTTTGATCCTTTCATGTTTAAGCACCGACTTGAGTGTTGCATACACATAAATACTGAAGTAATGCTGCAGAGATTACAGCACCCAACTCGTGTTGGTGCCAGGTGACATAAGAAGGAGCAATGGCCACAGACTGGGAGGTTCAGCTTGGATATTAGGAACAAAAAGAGCTGTTAAGAATTGCAGCAGAGTGCCCAGAGAAGCTGTGGGACCTACGTCTTGGAAAAATCAAGTCAGGTAGAGAAAGCCATAGCTGATGTGACCCAGGTTTGGCAATAATACAGGAGAAGGTCAGACTAGAGACCTCCATAAGTCACTTCCAGCCAGTGCTTCTGTGATTTCAGCCAGCTTTTTGCTTTTAAGAAATCGAATTACGATCTTTTTGAAATCCTCCTGTTTTGCACTTGGTCCCTGGAAAGCATTACACACATAACTAGGAGGGCTTCTCATTTCTGAATTCCTTGGGTTAATTCTGTTCTTGATTTTTGCCTTCTAAAAAGTCCTCATTTATTTGCTTTTCCTTATGTCAGCCCTTACGTCACAATCGTGATGTATTTTCCTATAGTTTCAACTTAATTAAATATTAAATATTTCCAACTGTGTGAAATTCCTCCTAAACCTCTTCTCTGGTCACCACCATTTATTGGTTCAGATCAGCCATCAAACTCGGAGGCCCTGCTTTGATCCTCTTCCACCGCTGGTTATGAGCTTTCCTGCTCCCTCCCTGGTTCCTTCATGTTCCCATTTTCTCTTGAACTTGGAGGGGTAACACCTCCTTGCTTGAGTATTCAGATGAAAACCAGAAAAAACAGTATCGTCTTTCCCTGCCCTTTTGTTAAGGGGTGTCAAGGTCGTTGAAAACGCGGAGAAAAGGAAAATCTGCTGCTCAGCTGAAAGCTTGCTGCACACTGAGACTGACGTCTTCTACAGCCGGAGTTTGGTTTTCTGCAATTAATTTTTTTCATCTCTTGAGAGCTGTCCCCGGTGGCTAATTCAGGCTACCAGGTGGAGGTCCCAGTGCAGATGCTGCATCTCATTTTATGTAATTAGGAATTCACAGGTTAGACAGTGGTCTTGGCATCTTTAGCAGCGTGTGCCACTACGCCCTGCTAGATCCTTCTTCCTTCCCATTCCAAGTGCACATTTATGAAAAATTAATTAAAGAGGATAACTGACCGTGATGGTTGGTACACGGTCTTGCATTACCTTATCCACTGCTTGGAAGAAGATACTGGAGCACCCAGAAACAGATAGTGTTGCTTAAAATTAAATCTGGGAAGCGATAGTTGTGCAAGGGACTTAAATATCTTTTGAAGTCACTTTTGACACCATGACTATGCTTTCATACGATATGTGACTCTCCAAATTGCCCTCTAATTCCAGGGCTCCACGCAGCTACGTCTATGTCTCATCTTTTCTAAATAGGGAAGGATTTGAGAAGCTCAGAGGAAAATCATAGTGTGCTTCCAGTTGGACAAACAAGTCAATGGTTACGCAAAGAATACAGGCAGGAGGGAATAAAGATGCTCAAAGTATCTTTTCTTCAATTAAATTAGAAAAAAATATGGCAGAGACGACACAGGGAGAAGGTTAGTTGTACCTTGGCAAGCGGTAGGGAAGAAGAGCGTGAAACTCTCTTTACAGGTATGGGAAGAGATTCAGAGATGAACACCAGAATCATAGAAACATAGAATATCCCGAGTTGGAAGGGACCTTCAGCTCGCCCTCCCTACCCTCAATCACTCGGTGGCCACTGTTTGCACCAGCAGCAAAAGGATCATCTGGGGGATGGACAGTGCAAGGGACGGCGTCGCATTCCTCTTCCTGCAGGGAGCCCCTGGACGAGCAGGACGAGGAGGAATTTGCCAACAAGGAGCAGAGAGATTCCAGAGATAAAGGTCTGAGGATGCATCCTGTGCAAATACGGACTGCCAAAATGCTCTAAACTCTCTGAAACTCCCCCACATGGGGTATTTACAGTGTCCAGGGAACGTTATCCATTTCTACAGCACAGTTAATTAAAGAACTGCAGCTGTACTAATACCTGCTCATTTCGTAACGGCACACAGAGGTCCCACTAAGGTGTCCAACCTGGCTTGGGTACCGCACACATTCCCAAGCAGTCGTGACTTCCATGCCTTGAACTTTTCAGAAATCTGGCTTTGCGCACAGAAAAGTACCAATCTCGAAAAGAAAATGCCCACATAGAGTTCATGCTGTATAAATGTGCTGGAACTGCCTCGATCATCTTTAGGTGGAGACCAGTCCCCCATCCTCTCACAGCTCTGACGTTAAAACCACCCCAACTCCCCTTGAAGTCCTCTTGCCTGCCACTTCAATCCAGATATATAATGCTCCAAAAATCCAAAAGAGGGGCAATTCTAGTTACAGCAGAAAAATGCCTCCTCCTTCCGTACGTACAAAGTCTTTCTTGCTTTGCACAGCAATGCTGCCTAGCTCCTTTATTGTTCTCCAACTAAATATTTCACAGTAATGCTCCAAACCAGCACCTCTAAAAGGTGCTGGAACGAGCTCCAAGGGACCAAAGCCCACTCTTGTGCCCTGCCCTGGAAATTGGTCTGCTCGACTCCGAGTCTTACCTCTGTCAGCCCTACGTTTTTCCTCTTGATGACATTCTGTAAACAGTTGCTCAGCGTTCGGGTCAGCAGCAGATTTGTCGATTTTCTAATCATATCATCAACTTCCGTGGAGCTGGAAAGGAGAATTTAAAGAGAGATTTGCAAAATGCTTTATCCCAAGGCAAAAAAATAAACATGGAGACCTCATCACCTGGTCTGCTCTCCGACCCTTCGGTAGCTTATGCTTGATCATCTGTACATCGCCCACGGGCAGCGACGTACTGATACAGACACATGCACAAAAAGACCTAAATTTTTGGTAATTTAGGATGTAAAGAAGGCAGGCTAATGCGGCAAACCTACATCCCTGCCAGGTCCAGGGGTGACGCCAGGGGAAGAGTCACCCACAGTGTTAGCACGAACGCATTCAGCCGAGCTGCTCCTCGTTGCACAAAGCCGAAATTTTCCAAATTCAGACCAAAACCCGCACCAGGGTGGGGAGGGAAACGAAAAAACTTGCTTGCCTTTTTTATTTTTTTTATTTATTTTTCAACTAAATCAGATTGTAACGTCCTCGTGGCCTTTGCCAGGCAATTGCAACTGCAGGATTGCTCAATGCGGGGGGTTTGCCTTGCTGCTTTTTGCTGCAGGGACGCCGCCTTGCCCCTCCAAGCAGCAAGGTGCAACCTCTGATTTTTGAAAGAGGGTTTGGAAGCCGGCCCCAACGCAGGCTCCTTTGATCTGTCGTTGGCCCTGCATTAGCCCTGACACAACGGGGCTTTATCTCTGGCAGCGCAGTGACAGGCAGCTGACGGCAAAGAAAATTTCCAACTGCAAGGCTGAGAAACATTAATAACTTTCAGGCTCCCGGTAAATCAACCCCGCGACCTTTTGCTCCTTATCCTGTTCTACCTGACAAATGGGCCAGATTACAAAGCAGGGATCAAGAGGAGAAACAAAAGCAAACCTTCAGTTACCCCACCGCCAGCGCGGAGCTGGGGGCGTTGCCGTTGGGGGTGCCCCGGAGCAGGAATAAGAGCTGCCAGCCTCTGCCCAGCACACAGCTCCAAAATCCTGCGTGTATTTAATGTCAGACCGAGCCCACTGAGCCCAGCCCAGGGCCAGCAGCACCGGATGCTCCACGAAGCAAGACTGAGCCTCCTCCAGTAGGAACCCTTGTGGCCTCCCGAACCCGCTTGTTCACCCCCAGCAGCACTTTTTTAAGTCAGTCAGGACTTCCCTCGTGCTCCCTTTAAACCTGGGGTATGAGAATTGCACTGGAAGGCCCCAGGTTCCCAGGAGAAGCAGAGAACATCGCTCCTTGTGTGTGTCGCTGAGCTGAGCCGCGCTCTCGTTTCAGCCGGGCTGCGAAAGCCGTGGCTCGCTGCAGCTTTCCCAAGGAAGAGCCCAGCTGCACAAATCCCCCTACACAAGGCAGCTGCTCGCCACGCTGCGATCCTCAGCAGGTTTCCTTAATATTTCCTTTTCTCTGACGTTTAAAAGCCTGCTTTTCCAAGCCCTGCTCCTGCTGCCCTCTGAGCCCTGCTCCTGCTGCCCACCGGCCGCTATCAGGATCCGGCTTCTGATAACCTAAACTCAATGCCACCAGCCCAAGTCTTAGTGGGGGTCTCTTCTGGATCATCACTGACAATCCCTGGGAGTTTATTTTGCCCCTGTTTAGCAGGGAAGAGCCTGTGGTGGTCAGGGCAAGCCCACGTCACCTCTCCGATCCCAGGACTCCTCTGTGATGCGAGGTCCAAGGTGATGCTTTGGGGTTTTTCAAAGGGTGGAGCAGAATGTGGGGGGAAGAGAAACCAGCCACTACATTTTTCCTCATCCTTATACTATGGCTCTCAAATAAGGTTTGACTTAAAAATAAACAAAACCAACAAGAAAAAGCAAAATCCCACCACAAATGCACGCGCACACAGCCCAGGCCCTCCACCACCCCCCAGAAAGGACCAGATTGTCCCCGGTCCCCTCCACCAGACAATAGCACGGTTAAATATAGCCAGGACAATAAAACCTAACGCCGTGATGATCCACAGATGGTAAAAAGGCACAAGAGACTTAAAGCGACACGGTGGCACAAGGGGACCTCGTGGCACTGGGGCAGCCACTTGGTGCTGCCAGCACAGCATGGGAACGAGCTGGAGAACAGCAAGGGCTGGGTCCCGGCTCACAAGGGGCAAAAAAAATTGTGCATGGAGCAAAGGAGACACGAAGCAGTGCCTCTGCACATGCCCCGGGTGCCTTTGGTGAACTGTACTGGGAAATCAGGGAGTTGGGGGACTCACAAAGCCCGTCCCTGAGGATTTGGGAAGCACAGGAGGCTGCGATGTGCCGAGGCTGAAGGAGAAGCTGGTTGCAGGAGGCTGTGTTACCACTACCAGGGGTGCAGAGCGCGGCGGCCAGTTGGTTGTTCTGGACGCTGCCTTGCCAGGAGATGAAAAACAAGTGGGTTTGGACATTAAGCCAGCTCTCCTCGCTAAACCGACGCAGCAATCAAATAGGTTGTGCTGTAAAAGTTTGCTTTTGAATTCAAACATCAACCTGTCATCAGGGCGTCAAAATTAAACAAGACAGCGAGTGTCTGTCTGTGGGTACGCCCCGGGACAGTCACGCTCTTGGCAGGAGCGGGACGCTGCTGGCCCCTGCCCCACGCTGCAGCACAGCCAGCTCCGATGGCCCGGCCGTCCCCATCCCGTGTCCCTTGTCCCTTCCTCCAGCTGCAGCATCAGCATCGCACAGTGCCAGCATCGCACAGCGCTTTGTGGATGGAGGCTTTGTTTCCATCCCTGACTTCACCTGCAGGAATCCGCAGCGACATCTCAGCCTGCAAGCCTCCAGGGCACAGACAAGCAGGGCTTAATGATACTACTTAGCACTTCCAAGGTGCATTTACCTCTTCAAAGCACTTCTAACCGAGTTTTCGCAGCAGACAAGTACTGCTTCCCAAGGCTTCCTGCTATCATTTTGTTAGTTGGCCACATAAGCTAGAAAATAAAGTCTAAATTGCAGTTTTATGGTGGGGAGAGTAGCCAGGCAATGCCTGCAGTTGGGAGCCAGTGGAGCAGAAAGATCTGACATCTCCCGGGAGGTCCCCACGCACCAAGAAAAAAAAATCAGGAATGCTCCTTGGAAAACAACTGATCAAATCCAGGGCAGGATTTGACCGGGCACTGGAGCATGCCCCTTGTTTCGACAGCAAAGGTGCAATGAGGTGGCAACAAGAGCCTTGCCCAGCAGCCCCGAGCCGATGCGGCGATGCGCAGAGTGGTGGCTCACGCCTACAGAGCAAAGCGCTGCTGCACCGCTCCCTTGTAAGATGCAGGCTCTTGACTGAGAGGTAGAGGATGCTTCTGGGTTCAACAGAAAGGCCAAATCTCCGTTCTCAATATGCAAAAAGAAAGCAAACCCCCCAAACGAGCAGTACTTTTTGTGTGGGCTGCTCGCTCCGCACGTCTGCCCCATTTCATCCACCACCATCCTTACGCCTCCAACCACAGCCAGCACAGACGCAGTCACACAGGCTGTTGAAGAACCTACATTAATCTCCTCCCTCCTAAAGTGGTATTCAAGCCTCTAATTTTATTATTAACAACTTTATTACTTAAGTTATTTTCAGCACTTTCAGAATCGTATCCTAAGCGCTTTCGGGATTGCTGCTTTGTTTGGGAAAAAAACAATCAAAGTCCTGGCAGATTAGAGCTGACATCTCCCACTTCCACCCACTGTTTGCCCAAGATATCCCCTATCTTTAAAATGGGAAATTCCACTGGAAGCGGTGGAAGCCTTCCAGCAAGTGGATACTTTTAAAGACATCTCCTCAACGGGCTCCAATACACCCTTTTTACCGAAGGGAGAACTGTTGACAGGATAAAGGAGGTTTTCTTTCTCCTAATCAAATTAATAGAGCCAAACCAAAAGAATTTGCAACCCCCGTAAACGCACAGTAAGCTCCAAATTCTCTTCAAATACTTCAAAAGCAAAACAACTTTCATAAGTGCATCAGCATAAAGGAGAACACTCCTGTCCAACAAACACAGGGAGCTAGTTTAAAATAATAATTAGAAAAAATACGAGCTACGTTTTCTGCCATAGGCTCTGTTCTTCAGGAAAAGACTGCAGAGTAGTTAAGCAAACTGTCTGGGTTAGTGACAGCTGATGTCCCATATCCCATAGCAGTAGTCATGACCTTCAGGCCTCCCGTGACTGACAGGCTGACCCCAATCACTCCAGGGTGCAAGGTAAATGACAACCAAAGAAGAACAAGAAAGAGAAAAGAAAGAAAACTTGCTGCCGGCTTTGTAGCCAAGCTTCCTAATAAAACCTAATTCAAGCTGTCAGGGTGAAATGAAGAAAGTGTCAACAGGGGTTTTCAGAGAAATATTCCAAATGTTTGGCTAAAAAAGCCAAGAGCTCGGCTCCCCTCCCCCAGCCCCAAACCACTCCTCGAAAAGGGCTGGAAAATCCAATGTCGAAAGGAATTTTAATAACTTGTCCGGGGGGACCCCTGAGCAGGGCCCCAAGGGAACACTTTTCTGCCATTCCCTGACAAACCCAATCACCTCCGTAATGGTGAAGAGCACAAAAGTCACAAGGGAAGTGCCAGCGGAGGGGCTCGGTGAAACCAGCGGCCGTGTGAAATCGGACCATTCCGGCGGCTTCAGAAACCGAGACATTTCATGGTGACCCACGGGTTAAGAGCCTTGGGAGGCACCGAAGAGAACAACCTGCCACCAGTCAAAGGCTGAGGCTGAACGTGGGGGGAAAAACGTCCCGTGCTTCCACGCCAACTAACAGCTGCCATGTCCGGGAGAAGATGGAGAGAGAGTGGCTCTCAAAATTACCATCCCTCTCCCAAAGAAGAGATTGAAACCTCAAAGAGCCTTGTGTAGGCACCGAAACAGCTGGTGAGTCCGCAAAAACACAGCCCTAGCTTCACATCAGCATGGGGGCTGTCTTCGTTGTCAGGCCATGAGGCTGCCCAGAGAGGCGAAACCTGGTACGGCACTACCAACAGTCAGAGGGGGGAAAACTCTCGTTATTCATTTATATACTTTTACCAAGGTAAAAACATTACTGGGTGTAAAAAGAGAGCAGCAACTTGCAGTTCCTGGCTAATATATCTGTCTCCTGCACACACAGAGGCAAAACCAGCATCTAGGAGCCTTGGGATGAAGAAAGGATGGTAAACAAAATATTTTTGAGGTTTAAAAAATACATATAATCTGATTTATTGATAATCTCCCACGGGAAATAAGAACAATCAAAACCCCTAAACCAGAAGCCAAAATTCACTAACACACACAGGGCAAATTAAAACCTTGAGTTTTGTCACCATCATGCTCCTTGAGGGACAGTCTGGGGAAGCCACGAGCCAGCTGCAGCCATGGTGCCAGGCGCTGACCTGATGACAGGCGGACACCACTATCTTTCCTGGGACAACCAGATTCATCTGTTCAATATGAGTGACTCAGAAATGTCTCAGAGGGAAAGGCCCTCTCTTACTTTATTGACCTAGCATGAGGCTTTTTATTTATTTATTTATTTAAAGTCTTAGCCAGCCCTTTGTACACAGAGGATGCCACCGCTCCAAGGGGAGCAGCAGCCACCTCCAGCCTGGACAATGTATATCCAAGCAACTGAGTGGCACGGATGGTTTAGGAAGAGAATTCATATTTTCACCATGTTGAGATCTTTCAGTGCCAACAAAACTTCTATATCACAGCCGGTAGCGCAATCATCCCATACCTCAGATGAAGGTCTTCTGAAAACTTCAGACAGGCGTAGATGAATTCCTTAATCTGATTGTAAACTTTAGGCACAAACTCAGAAAAGGGGAACTTCTTTGGAAACGGTTGCTGTAAAACACAGGAGAGAATTGAAGTCAAAGAGCAGATCTTTAAGAGGGAGAATCGCTCTCACAGCCAGCCTGGAGTGACGACTGCTTTCCAGCAACATGTTCCAAGCAGCCAAATTAATTCTAATATTTAGCTAAGTCCAGCAATGAAACAACAAGCCAGCATTTATTGTATATTATATAAACATTTCAGCCAAGTGAAAGACCAGATAATCACTTACAAATGGCACATGGGTGCATAAGGGATTTGGAGTCTGAAATGGGCTGGAAGGAGACTTGTAGCTAGAAGGGAGCAGGCAGCACAAAGCTCCTCTCGTTCCCTTTCCCAACTCCCTTACTCATATGACAAAACCCTGTCAGAGAACTCCTTTATCTCCCACCATGTGCAAGGCGTTTTGCTTGGTCGCCTCCCCAGTTACTGCCCAAGGTGAGCACTTGCTTACAACACCAAAAGCCCAGACGAAACAGATGTCATCTCCCTTGAACCAAATTTTTACGAGCTAGCTTTTACCCACAGCATAGACATGGCTGGGAGCTGCAGAGCATAACAGTAAGAACCTGGATCCCATGACACAGTTTTAGGGAAGGACACAGACTTTCTGAAATCTAAACACTTGACTTGGATCGAAAGCCCTCCCCGTCATAATTTAGTTCGCCAGGCTCGCAGCTCGCTGGCTGCCAGATGTGGAGCACAAGGCCAAGCATGCTTTTAAGGGACACTGGCTAGGTCAAATTTGGCTACACTGTTGGGTTTTGCAAGCACGCGCTTTTACAAAAGCCAAGATATACCACCTTCTGTTTTTTGTTGGGCTGATGTCTTTTCTTTTTTAACTATTAGATTAAAACAAAAAAGGCCAATAGTATGGTTCATATGGGACTAAATGGGACTAAAATACCAATGGAAGCAAATTTTTTGTCTCTCTCCCACCTACTGCAAGTGATGCTGAACTGCAACTGTACATTGTGATCTGAAAACAAAATTGATGAGGTATTCCTCCTCCATGCCAGAAGAAATGCAACACATGGAAAGTATATTTGTTCTTTTCTCTTATTGTTTGTTTGGTTTTGTGGTTTTTTGACCTTTTAATTTTTAGTTCTCCATGCCGGTAAACAAGGTGTGGGGTTTTAGTGCATCGGGAGACATGCCATGCTGGTTTCCTCATTTAAGTTTACCTTTTCAAGTTCTGCATCCTGGAATGGGAACTGTCCAACTATTTTCTTATAAATCTCTTCATTTGTCACTGGGATGGGACTGTAGTTATCTGAATCAAGTATATTTCTGGAAAAGAAGAAAGTTAGAAATACAGCTACAGAAACCCTTCCTGCAAACAGAAACATCACTGTCAATCTCTTCAACACAAAAGCCAATGCTCTTTGAAGACAGACCAAGCACAATTTTTCAGATTTACTGCTCAGTTACAAGGCCCTTCATAAATACATGCCAGTCTGAAATGGGACCCCAAAAAGTTGCAGCACACGCTTTTTGCATTCATTCACCTATTGACTGTAATGAGCTCGATAATGAAACTATAACCTTGCCTCTCTAAGATGTTAAACCTCTGGTGTGCATGGATTTATTGCACAAATCTTACTGCACGCGTGATCCCCACAACCGTATTTAAATGGGTTTTCCCTGGTCCAAGGAGAGCCCAGATTGAAGTTTACCACTGCCCAAAATTTAGGCATGAACTTGGTAGTCTCTTATTAAAGTAAGATTTTTATTTATTGCTTAAAACTACTCTGTAAGGTACATCTCATGAGTTTACTTAAACAACTTCTTACCTGAAAACTCCTGACCATTTCTTCAGCAGGGTTTCACTATACTGGTCTTGGATCTCCAGCAGCATGTCAAAGAGCTGGTTCACTGGGAAGCCGTATCCCTGCAGTGGAGCAGAGGAAGAGAGCAACTACATCAGATGAGAACAAGTCACCAGCAGGGCGCTGAACAGCGTTTTCTGCATTTAATAGGGAGCACGTGAGCAAATTCTCCCCCAGTACAACTGCAAACGTGCGCAGTGAAGGCAGAAGGATTTAGGGGGGGATTTACAGAGACGGTAGCGCCAAGGGAGATTAGAGGCTTAGTTCCCCGACAAGCTGGGCTGTGCTCAGCATGGGCGCTCAGCACGGCAGCCGATGCTTGGTCCTTGCCTGTGGAGCAAACCAGCCCGTGGGCGCTGAGATTGACAGACCACAGTCACCTACCTGGAGTGTGTCTGCAAAGAGGACGATGAGGTTCTTCAAGTCTAACACCAGGCTTGGGTCCGAGCAATAGGACTGCAAATAAGGGGGAAACAAAAACATGTTTTTAACCACAGCACGCAGGAAAATATTGCCCTCAGTCCTCCTGAGTTATCACTCGAGCGATAATACTTAGACACACCATTCACTCTTACGATCAGCTGCTTTTATCATGCAGCCCATGCCTTAACGTCTTACAGGGCAGGGGAAGGCACGCTGATAAGGGTATCTCTCCTTGTAACGCACTGCTCTTGAGGCTCTCCATGATGAATAAGGATCTCAGTTGCTCTAGAGATACCTGAAGTGTTTCTAAGATTACCCAGGAGCTGCTGGGGAAGCGAGAGGAGATGAAGCAAATCAGCGCACTGTCATGCCAAGAAGACAGCAGCACCTCATGCAATATTTAGTGTGTTGTGTCTAACGGTAATGAAGCATTGCAGGGAGGCATCCCCAGGCCCCATGTGAAGGCTGCATCGCTAAGTGGAAAGTTCAGGCTGAGGCAAAACACGTTGTATGCCTATATTTTAGCAACATTAACAGTCAGAGCTACAGCACAAGTATTCATTGCAGGTCAGGACACTGCCTGAAGCTCGAATGACACCAATGACACCACTGCACCCCCCGCGACAGCCCTGAGCATCACCCCAGAGACACCTTACATCACCCACACCAATCGCACCCTATCTGCACACCGGCAGAAAACCTCACTGAAATATGCTGAAATATGCAAAGTTTCACACAGACTCTTACCAAATATAGAATCAGTGATCATATGCTGGAAAAAGAAACTGAGATTTAAAGTTCACTGGAAACTCAAGGAGGAATGACTCCATTAATCAATGTGAAAGACTGGAAGAGACACATTTTCCATTTCACTGTCCAAAAAAGAAAGTCAGAAAGAAAGATAATGCCCTAAAGCTATCAGAAGTGATAAAAGATGTCCCAGTCTACAGCAAGGAAGAAAATCCAGGCACAAGTTTGGCCGAGTGGGAAGAACTGGAACAGCCTCACCAGCTGACGGCCTTCCATCCACTCTCAACAGCAACATGGGATGGACGGCACTGGTCTGTAGAGATGTTAGTGGTGACCACAACAACAGCATTGAGAAATTGTGGCAAATTGTACGTTTACTGGAAAAAAAATCTGGCAGCCACTTTGTGCACTAAGTCTGGCATCACTTAAAACAACTGGTCATGGCAACGAAGTTGGTAAAACTGAAAAACACACTGTTTGTACTCGTTTTTCCCTCGTGGCTACCACGCCAGCAGAAAACTCCTCTAAAAAATAAAATAAACCTGGCTTTACAACACAGCAAAGTGCACACCTCTGTGCTCATCCCCTTTTGTAAGATGGAAGCCTTAGGGGAAGGAGGCAGCCTTCCAGTCGCCAGAAGTGCTGTGCCATACAAAACCAGAGCTTCCCGGGAAGCCTCGGTGGTCGCTCACCCCACGAGGTCCAGGTCCACAGCCCACAGCACTCCCACCTGCCCAGCAGAGCCAAGCAGCTCCTGCACTGCCCACGCACGACCACGCCACGTTAAGGTCAAGGGCACGTAACTGTAAAACTCGGCATGGTTTGAGGAAGCAGTACATTGTGCCTCCACGCAGAAATTGTAAATTTATCCGGGCAGACAATAGCGACGCAGTACTGCCCGGGTACCACGTGCATCCCATGCCATGTTAGCTGCATGCCTGCAACACCACGACCCTGCAGCATCCTCTTGCTTTCAGATAGCTCTGCCATCCCAGGAGCAACAATGGGATTTCAATGATTTAGTATTTTGTTTTTCTGGAGAAAATGTCCCAACAATTTGAAAAGAGACTTATGGAAAGTCATTAACAGTTTTTCTTTTATGGCCAAATGCAATTTTTTCATCCCATTAACCAATAGTGTGACTTTTCAGTAAGCTATGAAACAGCAAAACGCTCAAGTGTTCCCAGCTGAAACAGTGCAACATGATATCAGGTCATGCAAAACTGGAGGAGAACTGTACATTTTTGGCAGTTGGCTTTGTTTTTTGTTATTATTATTATTTTTTAGGGTTTTTTTTGCTCAAGCAGAGAAATACCAAAGTGATAAGTAATTTTTCCAAATGTCTTTCAGTACTAAAGAATAAAAGAGCTAGTTAGTGTCTTTTTGAGCACAAATGATTTATAGTTTGATAGCAATCCATTCACTGCCATTAATTTTAAAGGAATATCTAACGAGGTCATGGTTGAGCGTGCCAAATACCGACACTTTTTTCCCCAGTATTCCAGGACAAACCAACTCCCTCTGCTGGTGCTTCGCAAAAGCGATGAGCCAAGTAACAGAAAATATTGAACCACTACTTTCTTATTTCCAGTCCCCCAAAATATTGCAAGCTTGGCAGAAGGAAACTGCAGTGCATCGAGAGTCCAAAAAAGCTGAAGAAACCTTTTGGGGAAATAGCAGTGTATCTTCACTCCATTGTTTAAAAAAGAGTCATTGGCAAAGAGGCAAAACAAAGAATACTACTGTAAAAGCCAGTATTTCCAGCTTGTCAAGCCAAACTCAAGCAACAGCTGAACAATCTGGGGCTTTTACTTACTGAATGCGTCCTTAGCGCTGCAATGGTTTTTGATAACGCCATCTCCCACAGCTCATCAATATAGGCTCTATTTACCAAGCCCTGCGTTGTGTGCAAGATGTGATCTTCAACTACAAAAAACCTAGCGGAGAGGAGAAAATGGCATTGTTATCAAAAGTTACAGGTCTTGAGACATCAAGAGAGCTCTGCAAACGCTGTATGTGAGGGACGTGCAGAATTTGCACATGCACAAATCTCCAGAGCAAGCTCAGATTTGCAGTATTTGTTCCAAATATAGACAACACTAAATATTTTCTTCGCCTATTTTTAACAACGCGCTATTTTCTATGATGTTTCTCTGCATTATAGACGTGAGCCAAAGTCTGGTTATTCCTGGTAATGCATCTCTGTGTATACACAAAGGCAGAACTTCTCCACCCTGTTATTTGAACAAGAACCGCTGATTAAACTCTGCCCCAGCCAGCAGCAATCGTGTTACAATTGGTTAACTGCAGGGAAAACACCTTCACTGCAGGGAAAACACTCCCTCGCGCCCCGAGACACCGTGCGCTCCCAACCATTTAGAGGCAATCAGTTCACTGCAGTGCCCATTTATCAAACACGCTGGTCAAAAAGCAGCAGCATGTTTCAGGGAGCGAGTGTCACAAAAAAACATTTTAAACACTAACACACAAAACCTCAGCTGTGTTTTGTAGGGAAAACCCAGCCCAGGAACCCGAAGCTGCGTTAGGAGGTCGGCAGCACACACTGCACTCACAACGGTCACAATTACATGGTGAAATGATTATCATCAGTCTTTCCTGAAGAAATTTCAACTATGTACCCTATTTTTTCTAGATCAATGGTCTTAGGTTGCCTCCACTGAGACCTCGGCTGGTTTTGGACGACTCCTGTCAAATTTGACTGCAATAAAAAGTTCATAGGAATAGAGGCAAAACAGTCACCTGAGAATCACCTCCTTTAGCAAGAAAATAAGAAAATAATTATCAAATATTAAAGAATAATTAAGGCAGAGGGCCTATTCACCTCATTAGTGGGGCAAGTAGCTGCACATAGTCCACAGAGCCTATTTACCCTCCAATTCCCAGAAAGGTGCTTGCTGGTGCAAGAGCTGACAGGTTCCTCAGTGCTCGCACCAGCGACACAGCAAAGTTCACCAAGCTCTTTTCCTGGTTGGGCTCCTTTGAAGGGGTGTCAAAAAAATCAATATTTCCTCCTCTCTCTTTCTTTCTGGGCTACTCAACAACACAGCGCACACATATTTAGCAAGCATGTATATAAAAAGGATACCTACCCTACAATTTGATTAAAATACTTCCTGTAGCCATCTAAAGTTTCATGCTGAAAAACAAAAAGAAAAGAAAAAAGTGAGCAAAGTTTAAAACAAAGAAGGACAGCAAAAAGGGAAACAAATAGAGACCACCCACAAGGAACAATGCACACAGAGACAACCCTCAGCTCCTTTTTTAGGCGGAGCAGCCCTGACCACTGAAGCCAGGGGACGATCGTACCATGTTGGAAGGAGGCTGCAGTACCAATCTGGCTTGTTTTCTTCTCTGCTTCCTGTAGTAGTTCTCAAAGGTTTCTCGGGCACCCTGGAAAACAGAGCAGATGAATTCAATTTAGCAGCCTTTGCATTAATCATTGAACTACACATAAAACACACTGTATCAAACACGCAAATCACACTTTCCTCCAGCATACCTGTGTAACACTTTCCTGCTAAATGATCCACATACCTGATGAAGAAGAATTTTACAGTAAACACTGAGTGAAAAAAACAAGTGTCCAGGTACAAGAGTATCTGGTGAACTCTTCTGTATCCATTTTCCAGTATCTCTGGGCATATTTGGCATATGGTGCCAATATCAATTGGTGCCAATATCAACCCACTTCTTTACCAAGCCATAACACGGACAAACATCAGATTTACTTTACCATGGGGACAGTGAAACAACCATATTTCTAGTGTGGGCAAATATAAAGAGGGGACAAACAATGCCAGGAGTGGCAGAAATTCTTGCACTGGCTCACAGGTGCAGAATGATGCAAAGCCCCACGTCAGGGAATTTAATAGAAACACACTTTTGTGGGTAATATCCATTTTATTAGAGTAGTCAGCATATTAAGAAAAAAGTAAATGTTTTTTTGAGCTCTTCCTCTCCCACCTTTACCATGCCTCACCCCACATGGGGTCTGAGGCTCCAGATGAGAGCCGGTTACTCCCAAAACCCAAACACCCAAGCTCCCCTCCAGGAGCACTGCCCACCTACGCCCAGCAGGGCAGTGGGGGCCCGGCCGCATGGCTGGTGGTTGAAGCCGTTCCTTTGTAGGTGGTTTGGTTTTACCAACCCGAGCTACATCTGAGCATCCCCGCCCAGGCACAGCAACACAACCGAGAAGATCCTCAAATGCCATCTACCTGCTGAACCGTTCAGACGTCCGCCTACCGCCCAGGTCCCCTAGGCTATGTAAAACCTTGCTGTTTTATCCCTGCCTGTTCCTCCCTCCCCCACGCGCACCCTGTTTTATGTCTGAAATTGGATTATAAACACTTCAGAGAAGGGACAAAGCCTTGCTTTGAACTGGTATGAGCCAAAATCTCATTTGGAATTCACAAAACAAACAAAACACAACAACAAATATCACCTGCCCGAGGAAGGCACCAGACATCAACCTCTTCTACTAGGAAAATAAATAAATAAATAAGAAAATCTCACGCCAACTGAATGATTCTCCAGCTCCTCTGTCATTATACAACCAGGCTGCCTTAAAAAGCCCTCAGCTAAAGGGGACTTTGAAAATTTCTGCTACTAGCCTTTGCGGAGTTTTAGCCCAGCTTGCTCCTTTCCTTCCACAGTTCAGAGCTTGAGGCTTAAGCAAAAATTTTGCCTCGCAGATCTGCCCGGCAGCTACGCCACCTGGGACTGCTGTCCCCAAAGGTGCTAAAATTTAACCAAACTCATGCATTGCATGGACTTCTACCACCTCTGAGCTGTAGTTTTTAATGTAGTTGGATATTCGGGGGAATATTCACACTGAGCATAGCTGGTGCACAGGGAGAGCAGTCCCCAGCCCATGCAGGGCACATCCATCCCAACATCACTGGTGTCAAAACCCCAGTAAGGGACAACTCTAAACCGGGTACAAATCAGAGCCTTTCTCCAGCAATCAGGTTAAGCACCAGCTTGAATTTACAAGCAATCTGACATTTTAAACTGAAAGCTTTTCAGAAAATTTGGGAACCAGCTTTTCCCATACCATGCCGCATGTCTTCCTGATTTTCTCAAAAGTTGGCCTTTCTTCTATTTCCCCCTAGAAAGGGAAGGGCCGTGAGCCAGAAGTCAGCGATTTACAGATTAAGCCCAGAATGAGGAGGATTGCTACAATTCCTACCAAGCCAGGCACTATCTTACTTCAGAGGACCTGCACACAAAGTGGGATGACTTTAGATATTCATTAAATCTTGCTCTGCCTCACCTCTCAAAACCTACACAAGTGGAAGAAGAACCCTGATCATCTCCATCCTGAACATGGCAGCAACTCCTCTCTGGTAGCATCGCTGAGACTTTGGAGTGAGGCTACTCGCTAACTTAGCACAGCCTGCTACTGGTAAACTTGTGATGTGAACTCAAAACCGGAGGCCTTTTTTCCCCGTAGCCCCTAATCCATTAATGTCCAGCACCAGGAGCCCACAGAAGGTCATCCCGAGCACTGCTGTGGGTCGCTCACGCCAGCCACCGTGACTGGCTTTACGCAACATCTCATGGTAGTCAGCAAGTAATTAACTCCTCGTTACTGAACGCGCATAAGCTGCCATCTCCCCAAGCTACGCAGGACCTCATGGACTTACTGGAAGCTTGGAAAGCAGTTCATCAGGAGCAGAAGGCCGGTCTGAAACCAATCAGCTATTTTAGTACCAGATTTTGAAGATTTCTGCTAGGACTACACCACAGCAATTCAGTTCAGCTGAAATCACTTTCCCTCTTCCCTCCAACTGAGCTTTCTAACGGCACCGACCGGAGTTCCTCCCTGCTCACCCCACCCTCGTCACACATTTCTTCGGAAGGCACATTTCTTTCGAAAGGCCAACAAGTCATCCCTCATGGGGCTCCGCTTCCAGCGCAGCCCTGCCGTCCTCCCGGCCCCCTCCGACACCACAGGCCTCCACCGGGGCCTGTTCACCTCGTGACAAAACTTCTCCTCGTGGCGTGACCAAATTCTCCTCAGGCTGTCACCAGGTGGTGGGAGAGGCAGAGGCCCCCAGGTTGGGGGGACAGGGCAGTGGGACACACGTGTGTCCCCCTCAGCCCAGAGCTGAACACACCGAGCCCACTTTTCGGCTCCTCGGCCACTAAGGACAAACCACAAGGTGGTATTTTTTCAAAATTATTTACATTCCCGTTTTACTGGTGGCTTGAGGAAAGCAAAGCACGTGAACCAATTTTATAATAATATTCTCCACACATTAAATGAATTTGGATTGAAGTTTAACAGGAGAAGCTTTCCACAGACACTAAAAGCAAGAGTGATCTGAGCTGGGCTGGAGATGCCATATGAAGGATTCCCTACAAACCTGCCTCCCCCTCGGGGAGAAGCCGCTTCAGCCCCACAGGGTGCCTGGGAGGCGTTGGGTGCCAGGTCCTCCTTGTTCCAACCCCACAAATGGCTTTAAGCATAGCAGAGGAGAAGGAACAGCAAAGACCTTTGAAAGCTTTCCCAAAAAAAATGTAGGCCATATTCACATTTTAACAATTTCCCTAAAATTTATGGCCCGGAGACCTGCCAATTTGACCAAAGCCCTCTCCCGTCCAATGCACTGTTCCCTGCAATTTCCTTCTCGAGCCTTTTCTGAATGGCCCAAGAATTAGGGACTCTCTCATGAGAGCCTATTCCAAAGAAAAACTTCTCCTCCCAAAAATCTCTCTTGACACTATTCACATTTTTCTTGTCCACTATTTCATCCTTTTCTCTTAAGTGCATTCCTCCATCATCCCCCTAGACCTTTTCATCGCTCGTGTATTACATTTTCTCAAGAACGGGAAGTCTTTCTTCGCCTTGGTGGCAGTTTTAGCTAGACCACCCAGTTTCCCACATTTGACCTACTTAGGACAATACAACTTATCAGGTCTTCAGATAATATTATTCCTCTTCTATGCACTCTATTTTAATATCATTTTCCTCTGGGTGAAAAAACAAAAAGCAGAAAAAAAAAGAACCAAACAAACAAAAAACTAAACAAACAGAAAGAAACCACACCAAAAAAATACCCAGAACAGACTACAAGACCCCATGTTTTATAGACTACCCATCTGGAAACACCACGTAGTAGTTACACTTTGATACAATTCCCCTCTCACAGCCCCAGGCCTGGCGGTTTTTCCCACATTTAACCAATCCTGTCATTACCTCCAGTTTTCAAAGACAAGGCTTGGGACCTGCATGCTGTACGCAAGGTATCGGGAGAGGTGACTGAGAGCATCTCCAGGCCGCTCAGCCAGGCTCAGCCCCTGGTAGCAGCCACCAGAAGCGTGGGCAGGTCCACCAGCTTCTGCCCGGGCTGGGAACTGCCTGAATAAAAGATTTATTCCCCAAACCTCCCTAGTGTTTCAGCATGGCACAGTACCATGTACTGTTGTACGAGCCCAACACCACCTTCATCAGCCAGTGCTTCGCTAAAAGCACCTGAGCAGAGCTGACCCACGTGCGAGCCCATAAGCACAGAGCTGTGCGTGTACATGCCCAGTTCCTGCCTGCCATGTCCCCTTGATGGGAAACAACCCAACTTCTTTTATTTCTTTTCCTTTTTCTCTTAAAAGCAGCTATTTTTTCTAGCAAAAACCAGCTGCACCTGCAACATCTTTTTCTTCCTGGAGGAAAACCGTGAGGCACACGCAGATCTCACGCAGCACGTGGCACACGAAGGGCTGCTTGCTGCAGGGAGCAGGTCCCAGCCGCAGCCTCTCTGACTTCCAAATTCACCAGGGCACTTCTACAGAAATGAGACACGGCTAACACGTATCATTAGAGAGGCACTGCTCCTCCTGGGCTTCTTATAAACTCAATCCAAACTGTAAGGAAGTCAGGGAAGCATGCTGGGGAGAGGAGAAGGAGGCCCTTTTCTTATTTACTCATTTAGTTTTAATTACAACAGGTTTCCCCTACTTCTCATTCTCTTTATTTAAGCAAGCGGGAAGAGTCCAAAGCTGCACTTCCAAACTAGACATTTATTCTAATCACCGGTCCAGGAAAAACCCTCAATAATGCCTCATATTTTTAAAATTACCAGGCAAAATTTTCCTTCTCAAATTAGCTGCAGAGTTCACAGAGTTGGCAATGAGAGGCAGATAATTAAGATCGTAGATGAGCTCCAACATAAGGGAAAACAGAATATAATCACAAGAACGCAAAAACAACAGCTGAAAAAAATACAAAAAAGTTTCATAACACAGGAGCAGCGGAGAGCTGAAAGCAAATCTAGTTGTGAATTACATGGGAAAAGCATCCTCTAAGCTTTATTCTGCTATTGTCCTCAGCAAATAATTAAAATGCGCAGTAAAATGGGACTTTTTTGATCGAGAACATGCAGACGTATTCTGGGTTAATAAATTTCTGCTAGCTTGGAAGCAGAAATCCACTCCACGTACTTAATGCAACGCAAATTTACCAGCTGCGTGTAACTGGGCAATACGTGCCGTCAATAACCCATCCCTCCCATGGGGACATCACCGGCTGCACCCTGGCAACATCATTAGCCCATTCGCCAAAAATGTCATTACCAAGTAAGCAAGGTGATGTGTGATGACAGACCAGATCTATATGCCAAGTAGATTCCTGCCTTGACAAACTCAAGTTGTGATTAGTTCAGCGCGTGGACACCAGGTAACCACATATGCAAAACGAGCAGGAACAGCTCCCCGTTCACTAAGGACAGCCTTCAAATCCACTGAGGAATGTGAACCACGCCATTCTCAGCACTGTAGCTCTGGTTTAAGCACACAGGCCAGCGATGACTTAGGTTGTCTTTCTTTTTGAAGAGAATCTTAAACCCACGGTCCACCTAGATTTAGTAACGAATTAGTACTTGCTACTGCGTGACCTGGACTTCTTTTGAATTTATCTCTGCCCTTCACTGGCTGTTCATCCTCCTTTGACTTGGGTCCACAAAAATTCTCAGTGACATGATTTGGGAATTCTCCTGCCTTTAATAGAGACTTCCACAGCATCTCACAAAAGCACAGTGAGATCTGCCACAGATCAGCAGCTCTACTCCTATCCAGGCACCTCAAGGGCTTGCACAAAGGTTTCCTGAGAAGCACATCAACGTTCTATGATCTATGAAAGTCTGCCTTCACAGCCTCTGCTCCTTGATCACAAGGAGAATTAAACGTGGAGCTCCCAAAATCCAAAACACCATACCCAAGTTAAGACATCATTTTGAATGATGGATCAGCTCAGTGGGTAAATACCTGGTTGGATGGTGGGGGTCTGAAGGTTGTGGTTAATGGATTGTGGTTAACATGGTTAATGCTCTACATGGAGGCCTGTAACAAGGGGAGAACCACGATGGGCGTTCTGGGACCTGCCTTGCTGAATGTCTTGAATGACCTGCAGGAGGCCATGGACATGGCCTCAACTGCTTTCTAGATGAAACCAGACTTGGGATAAAGTCAGTACTCTCGAGGGCAGGGATACTGCCAACAGCCTGGAGGAACAAGCCAACAAGAACGTGATGAAATTCAACAAGGCAATGCCGAGTCACACACCTGGGAGAGGAAGACGCCTGGAACCTCTTGCAGCAACACAGACCAAGGACACCTGCTTTAGGAGCACTGCTGTGGGCAAGGTCTGTAAGTTTTGGGAGACAGCAAGCTAAACCAGCAGCGTATCCCTGCAGCAAAGGCAGCCAAAAGCATCTGGGGATCTCACAGCAGCCTTCCAGTATCTACAAGGAGGTCACTGAGAAGATGGAGCCAGGCTGGCTGTTCATGGTGGTGCACAGTAGGAGACCCAACGGGTAGAAATGAAAGAGAGACATTCTGACTGGTTTTAACAAAAACCTTTTTTACAACAAGAACAGTCAGGCAGTGGAAAATGTTTCCCAGAGAGGTTTTGCAGTCCCCATCCCTGGAGATTCTCAAGACCAGACTGGCTAAGGTCCTGAGAACCCTGGTCAGAACTCACACGTGACTTGCTCCAAGCAGGAGATTGGACTAGAGAGATTTTGAAGATTTTGGACTACACGGAGATTTTGAAGCCTCCAGGTATTTTTACCCATGGCTTATTTCCCAGCCTAGTCTCCAAATGTCCTGGTCACCAGCCATTTCCAACGTGTCACGTCCTGTGAGGAGGAAGGGCCAGAACTGGGGCTGGAACTCCCATTTTGAGGATTATGTTCATGATTTAGCCAACCCCAGTCTCATTTCAGCAAGTAACAGTATATTCCTTCCCCTCCGTGTCACTGAGCAAGGGTGCTGTGATTTGTCACCCCTCACCTGGCTGAAACGGCCCCTGTAGCTAGTGTTTCATTTTAATTTGTGTAGAAGTGCCAAACAACGCCTGGCATCGGATCATTGCTGAAGAGACACTCGATCAAACCCGGATCTCACTGCTGCTCCCCTCTTGTACCCGAGAGTTTCGTGGGCACACACAGGGTCAGACCCACACATACAATCCCTGTCCCGATGGGTCAACAACCCACGGCGGCCCTTTGGAGGTGACATACTTTGTCAAAAGCAGCATCTAAGTTCTAAAATCCTGCAAAGTAACCACCTTGTGCCTCCAAATTACCTAAAATAGGCAGTTTGTTTTAAGGGAAAACAATCAGCTGGCACTTAAAGAACCCAGCAGAAGTTTGTAGGCTAGTTAGAAATAAGACACAAAAAAAGATGAGCTTGGAAAAATACATTTAACAAGCCACGAGGATCTCTCAAAACAAGAGAACAGTAGTAGCCACTAATGAAACACAAAGAAGTCCGACTGCTAAGCAGATGCTTAACTTTAAAAACATAAACACTCCCAAGGAACTCTACAGAGACACCCCGGTACGCACGCAGGTGCTCCAAAGAGCGCCTTGCTGAATCAGGATCAAAAAGGAGGCCCTTGCTCAGCCCGATGGAACCGCCTGTTTACTGTAAACACCGCCTGGATGCTGAAAACAAAACGATAAAGCTAACCAGAAAATCGCGTGGGGGGAAGAGAGCGCGGCAGCACGGCGAGCGCCGCATTGGAGGCGAGCCTCTCCCTGCGAGGCCCAGCGGCCGTCGTCCACGGCCCGGCCGCCGTTCCCTCGTCCTGATGTCTCCCGGCCGGACCCGTTTGCTGGCCAGCATCTCGCTATGCTGTGAGCCTCTTCTGACGAGCAAAAGGGCCATGGGCACGCACACGGAGGCGTTTCCTTCTGACCGGCCCAGCGCCGGCAGGATTTGGCCTCGGCCCTACCCAGCCCGGCCTCCAGCCGGTGCCCAGGATGGAGGAACATAACCCATTTCTTCTGTAAAGGGGTAAAGCCCAGGCTTCAGTGTGTCACGTGAATTAGCACAAAGCAAATTTGATGTTTTGTGGCTTTCCACGCCGATAGGAACATACTGACTTCCTGGACTTTAATTCAAGTCCTTAAAAATTGAGACGTAACACAGCGAAGGAAGGCCAAGGAGCATGGCTGCAGGCCACACCGAAGGAGCAAAGTGCTCCTCATGCCACAGTCCTGAGCCAGGCAGGTGAAAGAAACTCTGAGAACCAGCGAGAGCTGCAGAAGCAGAAAGCCAACCCAGAAGGAGCCACAGGAGCTCTAGCACTCCCTTTCCTCTCTCAAGGAAACAAGGCCATTACCCCCCTGCCTCCCTGCCTGAGCTGGGGGCACGCATTGTTCCCCAGCCCTGCCGCTAGGAAGCAATATCTATTTTCCATTTAGAGGAAGGTAAAGCCTTTAATTTCGCCCTTCTGGCTGCAGCTGGAGTTCCCTTTTAACTGCTTGGCCAGGGGAGTGAAGACAGTTTTATATGGAAGAAAATGCTGAAAAGGCCACTTTAATATGCTTGCATGTGAAAAGGGGAGAGCTTTTCATACAGCACGGTAATGAGGGTCAGCGGGATATTACACTTCGCCATATGGCTAATTTGCACAGCAGGTCAAACGCTCTATTTGCTTTTTAAAGACAGCCCTATAGATTAAGCTGCGCTAAAACAAAACAAAATAAAATAAAATAATAAAAAAATAAATAAAGAAGCGTGAGCAGGAGATGCCCTCTAATGTTCAAGCCTGGAAACGGCTGGGCAGGAGGGTTGGCTAAAAATACATAAATAAATAAGATTAAGGGGACGAGGGGGCAGGGACGAGGCGCAGCGGTGCCCGGGGGATCCCCGCGATGGCACAACCCCGGTATCACCCCGTGGCCCGCAGCAGAGGCCCCGCTCGGCCCTGTTTGTCTTGGCGCGTGCCCCGCGCCGTGGCCCAGGCGTGACCCGCTGAGGCGCTTCCGTCCCCGGGCTCGCGCGGCTCCCAAAAAATCTGGTGGCTGAAGATTACGGAGCCGCCCCGGCCGGGCCACGCGTTTGAAGAGGGTAAACAGGCTGATTAACGAGCCTGGCTTTTGTAATCGCCCTCCCCGCCGCCGCTGCCGAGTGTTAATTTATTAAATACCTTAACAAAGAGCCTTTATTAGCGGCCGGAGCTTGGCGGGCTCCTTTCAGAGCGCTGCTAGCTACGTCTAATAAAGCTTTAATTGACTACTGCTTTTCCCAACCTCTGACCCGGGAGCACAGGCAGCCGGCTGCGCTGGCCAAAGGGGCAGCCCCGGAGGAGCTCCCGGGCCGAGGCCGCTCGCGGGGACGCGCTTGGGAGAGTCCAAGGGAAGGGAAACCTGGGGCCGAGTGCTCCTGGGGCACCGAGGAGAAGCCAATTCACCTCCCCTTCGGCCTCCAAGAGATGTTTCCCAACAGGAGGAACATTCGATGTGGTGCTAAGTGTGAAGTTTTATGGCCTGCGTGATATAGAGGGGAGCAAAACGCTGTCTTCCCAGGTAAAGAACAGGGAATTGAGAAACGGAGGTGGAAAAGAACCGGATCCCAGAGCCCACCAGCTCCCCAGCCAATGCTCCCAACTGCTGGTGCCACATGGTAGAGCAAAACCCAACACTTCCCCCAGCTCCCTGAGAGACCTACATGAGGTAGGGGCCAGAAGGAGAAATCCAAAGTTCCATCTAAATCTCAGCTTTGATCATGATCATGGGTTCCCATTTTCCTAGGATAGGGAAACCATCGCCAAAGCTACAGAAAATGACCACTGACAACATGGTGGGAAATCAGAGAATTAAAAACTTGCTTTAAATTCTGAAAAGAAAAAACAAGAAAAGCACAGAGACACCAAAACTGTACAGCTGCACCCTCAGCGTGGTGGAAGGGGCAGGTAACTCTCATCATAGGCGAGCTGTTCCTGCTGCTAGCCCTGCTCCCAAAATTTTAACCCAGGTCTCGAATATTTTGCCTCAAAGCTCAGAAGCTGGAATCAAGAGTGCTGCACAGCTACCAAAGCTTTCATTGAAAATAAAGAAGTAGGTATTTCTAACCCCTCTAACTGCAGAAAAAAAAAAAATAAAGGTATCAATATGAGAATAAAGTGCACTTTAATTGCTCAGTCTAGAAAAGAAATATTTTTTCAAAAGTTCTTTCACCTCACTCATGTTTACCTACACTGGTATAACTGGGAAAATTCAGAAACTCCTGGGTTTAAAAGAGCAGTAGCCTCAGTTCTGTGTAGCAGCTAGAATATGCTCATTAAAATAAAATAAAATAAAATAAAATAAAATAAAATAAAATAAAAGCCCAGATATGTTGATGTCTCCCCAAGCTTTGGCATCACCAGAGCCCAGAGCTCCTGCCTGCGGTTCCGCAGCAGTGCCCGAGCACTGCCCAGAGCCGTGTCCTGCCTGCACAGGGCTCGCGCAGAGGCAGGGTGTCAGAGGCAACTACAAAAAACCTGAATTTAGCCAGCAGGAACTTCCCAGTTTCCAAAATCCACGCGTGCAAGTGCTGCGTGGTGGCAGAGCCCAGCACAGCCCCGGCCAAGCACCCTGCCCCTAGCACCAGGGGAAAAACCTGATCCAGACTCCTGGGCGAGCACAGCCCGGCTTTTCCAGCACTGGCTCTCAGCTTCCAGTGACTTCCAGCACGGGGACGGCCCGAGCCAGGAGCGGTGTTGCTTTTATTTAATAGCCCTTGATGGATTTTTTTCCATCAGTTTGCCCAACAGCTGGCGGTGCCCACGTAAACTTGCAGTGTCCGTGGGACCTTGTGTCAGAGCTTCACAGAAAACAGAGGTTACGGATCAGAACACACCAAGCCTTTAAAAACTAAATGAAAACAGCGCTTACACTTTCATATTTTCTCTTCCAAAAAAATCCCACTTGCCTGACAGCGGTAGAAGAAGTGACTCGCCCTGACGGGCAGCCCGGAGTGGCCAGAAGCCACCAAAAGCCCGCAGACGGCCCCCTGAGGGGGGGACATCTCCGTGGTGGCTTTGCAGGCGACCAGAGCCCCCGTGGCTGAGCAGGGGTCGCCGAGCCTCGGGTGCTCTTATCTTCAAAGGCAGACGGGGCCGAGCACGCAGCAAACCTTCCCCTGAAACCGCAGGACAAAGGCACCAGCACGGCTCTATCTGCGCGGTGGATCTTTCTCTCCCCCCAATAAAGTTTATTTCCGCAGGCAGCGGAGCCTTTGCAGGGGTCTGCCGGGCTGCAAAGTGCAATTCTGGAAGGAATTCCACCACCAAAAACCCCCCATCTCTCCCCAAACGCAAGCCCGGGTCCGGCCGCTGACAAAAGGTTTAACATCGTACCCCAGGTACTCTGCTGCTCATCAAAATCTGGGGGGAAGGATTGGAAGGACTGAGGTTACACGCTCAGACTAAGTGCACTGAAGAAGAAAGGGAGAACGAACCTCCCTACACACAAAACAGATGGTTGCTCTCCTCCAAGTGATTTTTAAACAAAAACCCAAGCAGCGTGCCTGGCTTCAGACCCGCTCGCGTTGGGGATTGCCCTCACGACTCGTTTCACGTTCCCACAGCACCCCAGGTAGCTCTGCAAGGGGAGAAGGGGCAGCAATCCTCTCCTTGAAGTTTGTTCCCCTGCGAGGAATTTAACCTCTGCAAAGCTAAGGAGAAAGGGTGGTTTTCACAGGTATGTTCGTTGCTTGCTCGGAAAGCAGAGAAGTCGGAGGCAACAGCCAGGGGAGAGGACCAGGAGCAGAAGCCCTGCCTCTCTTCCAAGGCTCCATCAACGTCCCGCATCAGAAATGGGAGGACCTTGCTGACCAGAGTCCATCCGGATCCAGTGTCCTTTAATTGATTTCAGATGAATCCTAGACGAATCCCTACCAGCTGACTCCACAAACCCTACACAGCCGTGTTCTGCTCTGCCCCACGCTCAGCTGGGTGCTCACCGCCGCGTCCCCGCTCCTGCCCGGTGCAGGCGACTGCAGCTGAGCCTCGAGGGAAGCTGCTGGCAGGTAAGAAGCTGCACCCAGCCCAGGGCAGGGATTTTTGTGAAATTCAGGGATTTTCAGGGTGAAGCGAGTTCTCCCAATGTGACAGACAAGCGGCCATAGTAAATCTTCCAAGCCATCCAAGATGCAAATCCCACTTCAATCACATTTTAATAGGTTGAAATGTCAACCAGAAACGTGTTTTCTTTTCCATTTAGTAACAGTAGAAAAACATAGCGTATTTGCTACTGCTCAGTCATCAGTTTAGAGCTGCCGGGTTCATTTAACGAGAGCTTGGCAGCGCAAGGCTTTCAGCTTCTGCTACACAAGTGTCATTTGTTTTGTTATCCTGCTTCGCCAGGACTGGGTACCGCAGCTTTCCCTTAAACCACACCAAACAGAAGACTGTTGCCCCGGTCCAACATGCTATTTAACATCACGTCATCCTAGCTAAAGAGTTGCTTTGCATGTCTAAGCACTGAACACACGGCCAAACTTCCAGAACTGTGTTTCTGTATTTACCAAATCAATTCTCAATATTAAGAATAAAAACAGAAAAAATCCAGAAAGAACGCACAGAAAGACTCCAATATTTTAAAATATTTCCCCTGGGGGCCTTTCCTGATCTTAAAAATTGTACTTTTTAATAGCTAGGAAAAAAGGAGGACTCCAAATTTGGAGTTGCTGCGCCTGACAAATGAAGTGAAGCGCAGAGCGCACTGAGCTGTAAAAGGCGAGAAGGACATTAAACTTTTCTGGGATGACAGCTCGAGCCTTCACAGTTCCTTGGAGTTAATACTGCTCAAAAGGAGCAGAAAGTAACATGCACAAATTAAGATTTGTTGGAGAGCCTAATCTTCTCCAGTGATTAATAGTCTAAAGTTTATCTCTGAGTGGTAGCAGCACAACAGAGGATCCAACGCACGTTCGTACCCAGACTGGTGACACTGATAAGCAGCCAAACAAAAACCATTTCTCCATATTTTTAATAGCTTTGATTGTGTTTTCGGATGACAAAATACATCACGTAACAGTGTACGTTTCTAAAAGCTATGCCAATGCCCAGGACCATACACAGATAGAGACCTTTGGCCCTCCCAGCGTCTAATGGAATATTTCCTGTAAGCCTTCCAAGGACCGATACACAAGAGACCTTCTCTTAGCACAAAATGGCTTTTCTGTCAGTCTGATTCCTGCTTTTAGACTTTCCAGTCATCTGCATGCCCCTCCTGAGCACACCCACCTGATCCACCTGCTCTGATCCACCACGGATCTCCTCCCCAGTATGCCCACGGACACAAACTGGTCCATGCTGGGTCGTAACAGCATGGACCTCGTAACCTCGAGGCACAGACGATGAGCTTCTATTTGTCTGGTACGACTGAATGGCTTTGATGCTGCAACTTGCCATGAAGCACAGAAAGACAAGTTTGTCTCCTGAGTTGTCCGGCTTAGTTATCCAGGATTAGCCCCTCACATCCCAAAAGCTGTCAGATTCCCAAGCAGATGGATATTGACTTCAGAAAAGATCCTACAACTTCCTACGAGATCGTACAAAGATCCTACAAATTGCTAAACATTCCCACGGGAATTCATTTCACCTCTTCTACAAAAGCAGTCTTGTAGTATACATCTGTCCCCACTGCCTCTCAACCTTAGAAATTCTGAAATGCCCAAAATAAGTAATTTTGACCTTTTTCATTAATTAGAGCCCCCTTTCCAGAGCCACTCGGCAGCCACACAGCACCATCGCTCAGCGAGGAAGCAGAAGAGCTCAAGACCCAGCCGGCCTCAGAGCAGAGCTCGGCCTTTCACCGGGTCAGACATGCTCAGGGACACATACATCCTCTGCTTCAGCTAGCCCTGCCTGTGAAACCTGAATGATAGGCGAGTGTTTTGTAGGGGAAACCATAAAAGAATACATAACAAAGCTACACAGGGCTAAGAGTCTCCAGCTAACATTAAGGAGCTTCTCCCAGACAAATACTGGCACCCACCAAATCAATCTTTATTTTGCAGTGCAGGATGCAAGGCAGACACAGAAAGAATCATTTCAAGTATTTCTGAAGGCCCCCAGTGAGCTCGTATTTTAATACCTGCAGTGGAAACTACATCCATTTTGCACTGAGTGTTTCTTTCATGCCATCCCTCCTCCCAAGAAGCCAACACCTTTGGTCGGCAGCACCCAGCCCTCCGCAAACCGACAGGCTCCGAGCTGGAGGAAGGCGATCGCCCGGCCCCGCACCGGGTAATGCTCTGAAGAAATCACTGCACGCTCAAACAATGGGATATTTGTCAAAGTACAGCTTGATCACCAGCAATCATCTGTTTTTCATAACTACATTTGACCTAAACTGAATTGACTGAACAAGTAGCCTGTGTTTTTCATTCTGGAAAATGCGGCGTCGCAGCTCCCTCTCCCCCTCCCCCCCTTTTTAAGTCATACTTCTCAAAAGTTACAAAGCGATGATGTAGGCAGATATTTCCTCATTATAAACAGCAGCAGCTAAACATTTTCAGGTTGCATTTTTGGCGATCTCCTCCTGTTCCAGGTGACCTGCAAGGTTAAGCGCAGGGGGACGTGCCTTTTTTCAGATGCTTGCTTTCCATCCAGCCTCTCTGCAAAGAAAAGCACGGCCCAACGCTTCCAGTGCAAAAAGGAGCAGAGAGCATTCCTAACCACATGCTCTTCTTTCATGATGTACTTAAAATTCATTAAAACTTTATAATGAATGAGCTGCCAGGAAAAAAAACCAACAAAACACATTCAGGACAAGCCCACAGAGTCTTCCATGCAAGGCCACCGCACACAAAACCTCTGGGAGGCAAATAGAAGAAAGCTCACCCTGGTCTCGAGGAAGGAAGGAAATTGGTCACAAGCTTTGCAAGGAAGGATGCATCCCCACAACTAATCAACTCTTGTCAGTGCTCCCATCAATTAAAAAATAAATAAATCAATCGAGAACAGCACAGAACGAGCCCTTTAGAAAAAAACGAAGTACAGGTCCAGAGGGAGGCAAAGGAGCCAAGGGAAGGGGAAGGCAGAGGAAGAGGAGGCAAAACCTAACGAGAAGCTTGCAATCTGCAACAAACCTCAGCCATTCTTTTCTTGCCTGCTCACCAGTTTGTTTTAAGCTACGTGCCTCCTACCAGGGAGCTAATCATCACTGACAGACAGGAGTCTGCACTGATTGCAGAGACTCGCAGGGAAGAAAAGTCACCAAATGGGGATATTTCCATGAGGAGACAGTGCTGTCCTGCTGGATGACTGAGGTTCAAAGCCCAAAGGGTTCTGCAGTCAGAAAGCTCCTCTTTCTCCCCTCCCTCAACCCAGGCACAACCTCAGGAACGAGCAAAACCGCCCCCGTCGTGCACGTTGTACTCAGGTGGAAGGACGCTGCTCATTGCTAGGAGTCTTCCACAAAACGTTGGGGTTGGAAAATTAAATCTGCATATTTGTTCTTCCAGCACAGGCCTGGGGAATGGTCAGAGAGGACAGACAAACACAAACAAGAGACAGCCAAGTGCCAAGTGCCATCAAGGGGGAGCAGGTTCCCTATTTCGTACATCTGTGATGGGAAGGACGTCGCGTCCCAGCAGCTGCTTGCAGGTCTCCCCATCTGATGACTAGCTGTAATTTTTTAAGGCAACGATCTGCATGAACCGAATTCGGACAGGCACAGGGGATGCCGTGCTCCCAACCAGCAGCCAACCGGCACGACCTCCGTTTTGACCAGCTCCTGTCTCTGCCCACCTAAACCCACACGTGTGCCATAATTACAGGTGTGCAGAAAACAGTTAAGTTGGAAAGCCCCCGTTTTCCCATGCACCCGTTTAGTTGTGGGGTCTACATGCAGAGAGGGGATGAAAGTTGTGTGCACCCGTTTAGTTGTGGGGTCTACACATAGAAAGGGGATGAGCCTTCCTGTCCAGCAGCTGTAGGAAACACGCTCTGTGGCATACCTAAGTTATTGCTGCAATAAAAAGCTTGGTGTTTAGTTCTGCGCGTATCCTTCAGTTAATATTTGAAACAATTACTAAAGGGAACAGGCCCAGCTTTTCAGGCTGCATTACTCCTAGCAGTTTTCACCCTGAAGGATCCCAAAGTTTTTCAACGCCGTGCGACAACCACGGCTGGGGCAAGAGGCTTCAGACAAGCGGGAGGGTGGAAGCCAGAGAAGAAGATTTAAAGGCTACATACAAATCCCTGCTCTCCTAATGGCTCTTGTAGGTTGCTCAGTGTCTCTGACTCGGTCTCAAAGCGGAGAGTCTAGAAGATCCTAAGTCACCCAGAGCTCCAGGTACCGGCTTCAGACGATAAAAGAGCTGAGCCACCTTTCTCAGCAGCCAAACCTCTCCTTCTGAGGGATTCAGGTAGCGCAGAGCCAAGTCGAACCTCTCTGAGGGCAGCGCTCACCTTCCCACAGGCTGCACACATCCCTGCCTTTGTGCACAGCGATTATCAGCCCCCGAATCGGAGCTTTCCCATCGCTGTTCGGCCAAAGCCGCCTGTTGATCTCGGGGCTGAAGCACCTTCTGCATTGGGACTGCCGGGTGCGTGCTTCTCATCTCCCCGCGGCTCGGCCACGGCCGCCCTGCAGCGAGCGGCTCCTGGAATGCGACGGCAGCGTTTGTTCATTGTACGGGCCCGGCCTTGTTTCCACATTTTCCTGAACAAAGGACTGAAACAGCGGGTATATGCGTCACAAGCCCGTCCTGAGCATTGCTCACCCTTTCCTGCGCAAATATTTGTAAACAGATTGAGAATTAATGTCCAGCCAACTCGAGACCCTTCATAAAAGAAGGGTTTTATTGAAAACAGGATGGCAATCATTTCCCAGAGACGCTGCATATAGGCCTTTAAGATGAGAAACAACATACACAGCAGGAAAACAGCAACCCGCAGCTGTGCACCCAGCCACTTTGTGAGACACATAAAACATGGTGGCTTACTATTTTACAGCCCCCTTCCCTCACAAACACACGGCCTTCTTAAAAAAGTATATATGTGAAGTTTCTGGTCAACATATGATAATTCCCCTGGGGCTCATTTATGTAGAAAACACACAGCTCCCCTAACGTGAGCAGCTCAACAGTCCTCATGCAGGACCTTCCTAATGCCTCTTCTACCAGTCTAAAATACTGGGGACAGGACATTTTCCCAACATTGCTCCAACACTGGAGGGAAACAGCAGCTGATTCACCAGGGTCAAATTTGGGCCTGGTGCTATGTCGCAACATCTTTCACATGTCACTATGAACTGGCACTGTTAGGACACAAAACACCATTATTTTTCCTTTGTTTGGTGGGTGTGTGTGCATTTTCTTCCCTTCGGAAGCAAAAATAAGTCCCAAGTATTTACTGCCAGTATCAGCCCGTTGGAAAGGTGTCCAGCCGCAACGAAAGAAAAGGTTAAAAGTGTGTTGTGAAAGAGCAGCTGGAGGGCTACCGGCAGACAACACATTGAGGCAAGGCCAGCAGTGGCCACCAGGATAATTCCGGGAGCTGGAGCACACCACACGGGAGGAAAGGTCGAACAAATTGGGTTTGTGAAGTTTAGAAAGGAGAAGGGTGAGGGAGCATCTAATGCAGGGCGTCGGGGTACACGCAGCCAGATTCCTCTTGGAAAGGCACAGCAAACGGAAAGGCAACAGGCAAAATGCAGAAAAATTAAAATTCATTTTAATAACAGGGGAAAACCACAGTCAGGGTGGTCAGACACCAGAACAGGGACCCGGAAAGGCTGGGGAGTCTCCGTCCCTGGAGGTCCCCAAAGCTCAGCAGGACGTGGCTTAGCCCTGAGCGGAGTGTGGGACCAAAGGCCTCCAGGAGGCTCTCCCAGTCTAAATTACGAGGCTATTACAAGACTGGAAGAGAAGAGATTTAATGGAAATGCTTGATAGAGATTTGCCTTTCTGTTAAATTGAGTTTTACCTTAAAAAACTCTATGCTCTTAGGGAAATTCTTTGCAAATTAGTGCCCTTCCATCTCTATCACTTGTTATTTTTGAGATACCGCCACTTCTGGACACCACCACGAAGCTCTCCGAGGTAGCTGGGGCATGTTCCAAACACTCCTGGGACCCTGCTGAGCCCCAACACCAGGAAATGGAGCAAATCTTCAGCGAGAGCCTTCCCTCACTTACACAATACAAATAGCAGTGTTGGACTTTAGGATCCTCCAGCTGGCCTGAATTCTGCACCGCTAAGATGAGCGCCTCACAACAAAATTAGTCCTGATCTCAGAGCTTCTTAGAATCAAAGGCACATATGTTAGAACAACATTAAAAAAATAGCCTGCCCCTGGCAATTGGGAAAAGGTAAATGTTGCAAGGAAGGCTGAAACGATGATCTGAGGAACCACAGCACACTCAGCTCTCCTTCAGTCCTTGGGAGAAGAATGAGACAAGTCCTCCTGGACCCCACTTCCAGGGATACGAAGGAGAAGGTGGCTGGGGGCTACAACACGGGTTTCACCAAAAGGAGCTATGCTGACAATGACTGACTGCTGCAAGAGCATGACAGTATTTATGGACGAGGGGAAAGCCATGGGTATCATGTCCTTTGACTTTAGTGGGGCTTTTGACATGGTCCTCCGCAATATTCTCGATAGTTTAGGATGTGTCGGTCTCGATGAGCAATTGGCTGGGTGGCCAGGTTCAGAGGGTCGTGATTAGAGATGTGCCTTATGTGGGAGCTGGTAACAAGCAGAGAACCACGGCAGGGCAGCATATTTATCAGTGACTTGGAGGAGGCAATGGAGCACATCCACAACCACTTGCAAGTAACACCAAACTGGGGGGCAGAAGTCAATGCAACCAAGAGCATGGCCACCATCCGAAGCGGTCTCGACAGGCTAGGGGCTGACAGGAGCCTGGTGAAAATACCTGAAGACCAATGCCACATCCCACACCTGGGAAGGCAGAAGCTCTCGCAGCAGCACAGATGAGGGACGGGCTGCCCGGGGAGCAGAGCTGTGGATGAGGACCAAGAGCCTTGGCAGACGGAGCTGAACGCGGGCCAGCCATCTGCCCTGGCGGCAGAGGCAGCCAACAGCCTCCCGGGCTGTATTAACAGGAGCCCGGCCAGGAGATTGAGGAAAATGATTATCCCCCTCTACGCAGCACTTGGTAAGAGCCTATCTACATACTGCATCCAGGTTTGGGCCTCCCAAATTCAGGAAAGACACGGATAAACTGGAGCGAGTTCAGTGAAGGCCACCAAGACGGTTGGGGCCGGAGCACTTGCCCCACAGGGGGAGGCACTGGGGCTTGTTCAGTCTGGAGGAGAGACTGCTTCGGGGGGACCCAACGGCCGCCCTACTGCCTACAGGGAGGTCGTGGACTTGAGTAAGTTCCCTGGAGAGATTTGGCAGTCTTGGTCCTTGCAGGTTTTCGAGATAAATCCCTGAGCAGCCTGGCCTGACCTCCAAGCTGCCCACTCTGAGCAGGAGGTTGGAGCAGAGACCCCGAGCTCCCACCCATCCCTACACAATTCAACAAAATACCGAGCAGATCATTTATTTCCCATGGTCAGGACTAACAGGGTCAACCTCTCCGAGGCTGCTTAGGCTGGAATGGGATCGGGTGAATCAGAATGAAATCAGTTTGAAACGTAAAATACCGGAACGTTTTCACCAAACAGAGCCACGAGCGACCGAGCAGAGCTCTGCAAAGCCCTGGGAAAGCACGGCTGCTGTAACCTCAGGTGACAAGAAGTCTGCATCCGGGCTATTGTAGTAAACGGATCTTTTTTTTTTTTCCTCCCCCTAACATGTCTGTTTTCCTAGCTGAATATTTTAAGAATCAAGACTGCCTGTGATCATATCTAGGCAGCTTAGAATGAACACTGATTTCTTTGCTGCTTCTTTGATCGAAGCCAAGTGGTTTTCTCATGGGTAATAAGGTCACAGGGTTAAAAGAGCAATATGACAATTACAAAAGTTAAATCTATTGCCACTACAGACAGACACACTACCCGGGGTCCATTAGCACGTAGTACAGAATGGTTATCACAGGTCACTGACACCAGTTCACTCTAATGGCTTTTCCTGTGTCCTTATCAATGCGGTGCACAAAGTGTCTCACCCTCAGCCTTTCCCTATGATCTCAGTGCTGTGTTTATAGCTATCTAACTCCACCAGGCACCAGTGGGTCAGCCAAGTCAGCAGACAGTGAGATATGCCAGGACAGAGCGATGGGACAATCTGCAAAGTGTCTGAGATGAACAAGGAGTTACCAGAGATTTCGAGAAGGAAATTTTTTCCACTCCCACCCCCCCCACCCACCCAAAAAAGAAAAGTTTAAACTGTTTAAGTTCCCAAGGACACAGAAGGAAAAACTTTACAACCCTGATCTCAAAAATAGAAGTAAGCCACAGACTTTCCATGGTACAGTTCGTATTTCAGTATCAAATAAAAGCAACAACTCGCCTTACAAAGAGAAAAAAGAGCTGCATTCATGTGCAAGAGAGGGTTGGGTAGTTCTTATTATTTAAGTTGTGGTTCCTCTAAGAGACTTTCTCCCCCCTTGAAGGAACAACCTCAATTGTTCTGCACGGTTAACAAAGAGCAAACATCTCGGTGCGCACGCCACAGCCCCCCAGCCAGGGTGGGCTTCGGAGCCCCGACCGCAACCGCTCTGATCGGGGCAAGCAGAGGAGCAACCAGCCCCGGATTTATGAGACCACAAAGTCAGCAAGGGGAGGACTAACGTGCGCGGCACAACGGCTAGCACGCTTCTAAGAGGAATAAAAGACGCGATGTAAGCGTGGGGCTGGAAGGAGAGCAACGATACGCCGCGTTTGTGGCATCTCCCCCTTCAGGTGCGCGCTGCTCGGCGCCGCCATATGGCGCGGTGTTTCCCCGGGTCAGCCGAACAAGTCCCCTCGAAACACAAGGCTCCTCGGGGCTTACCAACCCCGGCACAGATTCTTCTGTCAAAATGCAGCGGCCAGGTTTAGCGACAAGCAAAAGCAAGCCCTGGCTTCTGCTCCCAAGGCCGTGCCGGCTCTGCAGAGCTAAGAGAAATACCGAGATCTAAAAAAACCATCACATTCATCACAAAAACAGGCAAGCCAAAACTTACCGAGTGCACGCAGCCTAAGCACAACGTATGTATTTTAATGCGGGAAGCTCACAGACTTTATACATTGATTATTTTTAATAGAGGTTTGGTTTGTTTTTCACTTGTTTCACATTTTTCTTACCTCTCCTAATGTATTTTTGTGCATCAAAGCAGCTGCAGGGTCAGGGAGGCTTTGGGTAGAAGCAATATAGCTGATAAAAACGTCAGTGGCAAGATATGACAAATTTATAGTAAATACCTGTCAACTGCTATTTATCTAAATTATCCAGCTCTGGAATTGTCCAGAAATACTTCATCAGCTAGGAGGCAGCTACATTTTCAAGTCGGTATTTACATCAGAATCTGCTCTTTTTTTGCTGTTGGTGGTGGGGCTTTTCTTGGACACTTGTTCTTTACCCTAAAATGACCCCTTTGTAGCTCGGATCAAAGAGCTGGGAGTGTCAATACCAGTGTCTTCATGAACATGTTAAGAACCTCAAAGTAATTGGTAACCAATTAGCATAAAGCTTTAAAAAAAAAAAACACAACACACACACCACCTAGCTAAGACAAACGCTGAGCACTAACAGCGCTGGCTGAAGCAGGAGCTTAAGGGACTTAAATCACTGTCATCTGCTTCAGAAACCACTGCTTGGGAGCGCCCTGTGTGCAAACCATTCTACCTTTTTTTGCCTTTTTTTTATTTGTTTGTTTGTTTGTTTTTAATTCCTTTCTGCTCTTCGTTCACTGTTCGCTTTCTGACTTGCTGCAGCTTATGGGAAACATGAAACAAAAACTGCTTTTCATTTTATGTTATGTAAAGCAAAGCAATTCCATGTCTTGGCCTTGAAATACAAGGCTCCCAACAGCTGTTCAGATGCTCCAGCAGATAAACCATCTGGCCCAAACCTCACCTTTCCTAATTTATTTTGGAGATCGATCAAAGCAACTTGAGCATTACATAGACTTTGGTCAAAGACAACATAAAAGATAAAAATGTCAATGGGAAAATCACTCCACTGAAATATTCTCGTTTCTTCTTTATATAATAATATTACCATTCTCAACAAACTTCTCTATTAACTCAAAGAAAAGGTGTACCTGATACCAACAGCCCAGCAGCCTAACCACACTCGAGATGCATGTCCTTAAATAGCACGCTGCTGTTGAACAGAAACTACGCGGGTTTCGGCGTTTAGGACACCCTAAAACCAGACCCCAACTTTGGCCAAGTGACCACGGAGCCCAGGACAGGCACCCAGGTGCTGCCTCCCCCTCTTACTCTTTCACACGATGCTCCTGGCTTCTGGACAATCACTGTGGCCTTGACTCCAGCTTTTTTCCCTCCTGGGAAAGGGGCAGGATACATTTTTCTAGTATCACCAGGATGCCCACTGAAATGCCAAGGTTGTTTAATGTTTACCGATTCATACCAACTTGAAACCTTACCGGTCACCTGAAAAGCCTTTTTTCATGCAATTCAAAGCATGTTTGTCGCATGCAGAAACCACCGATGGGGTAAGGACCTGTCGTTAGGGGACATAAACCCAACTGGCTTACACCGCAGTCACGAAGACAAAGGGGAACTTGCAGCTATTACCCACGGTGGCCTTGTTTGCTTATCGAGATGTGCGACCGCAAGTCCGACGCACAAACATACACACTTGTGATGTTTGTGATGTTTTGTTCCATAACCGCAGAGATTCAAAGCGTCACCTACGCCCATTTGTTCCTCAAGACACCGCCAGCCGGGCCATTTCCCACACGAAAAGGAATCGCCGATGAATAGTCCCATAAAGCATCCCATCGGGGCCTGTCCTCCCGCTGCCGCGGCCGCGCCAAGGCCCGGCTCTCAATTAACCACCGCCTGACCCTTGTTCACTTTCTTTCCCCCTCCTCTGCCCTTCCTGAGAAAGTTCAGCGCTTCCTGGAAAAGTCTCCTTGCCTGTTTGATATTGTACTTCGCCTTGGTTGCTGAAGGAAGGATTTACAGGTGCCTGGCCCCGTCTATAAGACCATGACCGAAGGCTGACCTCGTGTTACAATATGTGAACTTCTGCCCTGCTGATAAGGCTGGCAGATATGAGTAGGATTTTTCAAATAATCCTTTGGGAATTTATAAGCAGCACAGCCATAAAACCGAGGTGACTGGAAGGTCGATTTCACTAAAAATAATAAATATCTCAATGTTTATTCAACGTGGGCCTTTTTAACTGCAGGCCAAGCATTTAGATAACGCTATTGTAAATGACAAATATTAGGATTTTTTGGTAACTATTACATTATGATCCTTCCGTCTGACACTGATGTGGCCGTTTCCCTCGACGTTTGCTGGATCTTTGACATTGTTCAACTCCAGTTGGGCCTAGAAAGCCAGCGCGGGATTCAATCACGGGTCAGAAAGAGGGCAGTGTTCTTTTCAGGAGCCTTTCCTAGGGTTAGTTACCTTCTTCTCTTGCTCCTGTCTTACCAATACACCTTCAGAGCTCTGCCTTTTCTTTTTTTCCTAATTAACGTGGCGTTTGACTGAAAAAGGAGAGAGAGTAGGAGCAGAAGGATCGAATGATCTCAGCACAGGACAGAGGACGGGGACCCCCCGGCATGAAACCCTTGCACCAGGCTGAGCCTGGCCATGCCCAGGTGCAGTGCATCGCTCCCAGCTCCAGCAGAAGACGATCAAACCCAGATCTGCCGCAGAGCACTGGCCACGAAGCCTGGTTGCTGGAAGCAGCTCGTCCCTAACATACTTGGGAGGACCGCACAGCCAATTACTATCCAAGGCAGAAATGTAAAGCAACAGGACAAGAAAACCCAGTGCCCCTCCAAGTCCTGAGCCCACAAAACTGCAGAAAAAAGACAATTTCCAAGGCACAGAACAACTGCTATACCCATCAGTGAGAACTCCTCATCCCTCCCATAATAGCTTTCTGCATAAATAGGCAGCCATATAACCTGGCAGTAAAGAACTGTATGTAAGCTACACAAATAGGATTTGTGAGCCTGTTTTCATTATACGTATTCTTCACTGAAGTTTCTCCAAATAAAGTGACACTTTGAAATCCACAAAGCATTTCAGCCCAGTTGTAATCTTCAATTAGCACACTCCCTGAACCAGGCTTCCAACGCCATTTCTGAGCAGGAGGTTTTGTCCAAGATAAACAGAGTAACACATTTTGGGGAGGTTAACTTTTTCATTCCACCAAAAGATCATGGCAACGTAGCCAAATTACATAATTATTAACAGATGAGGGCACAAAAAGATTTTATATAAATGTTTTTTATGACAATTCTTTTCCTTTTGCAAATTCATTTGTATGTATTGCTGGAGAGCCTGGCTTTAGAAGTGCCTTAAAAAACAATTCTCTCTCAAGCCTGGCTCCACTGTGGAAAGGGAGGAAAGCGGCTAACAGAGTACTCCTTTCATGTCCTGCCTGGGCTTCAGATTGCTCAACCGCAGGAGCGGAGCGCTCTGAAAGCTCGCTCTCTGCAGCAGACGTCATTGCCCGCGTTGGGGAACAGACGCGGAGAGCACAGGTTCCCTTGGTCGGTAGACTTGCAGGCTGCAGGACTCGTATGCTGCGGAAGGCATCTTAGAAATTAAAAGTTGAAGTGCAAGCTACAAAAGGTCATCTGGTCTGCCCTTGTTTTAAGCAAATAAACAGAAATGTGAAAATGTATTCGTAATTCCTGGGAGAATCCGTGTCCGCAGCGCTGGGAGCTCTCCTGACAAATTCTCGAGACCGTGGCAATGCTCAGAGCTAGCACTTTCTAGCACGGCACTGCATGGCCAGCAACCAAACACAAACAGAACACCTTCAGTTTAACCATATTTTCCCGTGCATGCAAAGGAGAAAGAGCCTAGCTATTGGGAAACTGGAAGTGACACTGTGAAACTGTACATTGCGTACCACAGCAGCACATCTGGCCCTCTCCAGCAATGTTTCAAGGGTGGCAAACTTCTCTTAAGTGCAACAAGCTATATATTTAAAATCATTTTCTCTCCCCAACTCCTCCATTTGCACTGAACAACGAAGTTTCTGTGGTCAAAGGAGAACTCTTCCAGGAAAACTATGTGACCAAGAAATGCACATTTGGCCTATTAGAAACCCAAGGCCTGCAATAGCTGCAGCAAACATCCCTTCATATTTCTGTGGCCTGTATGAACTAACTGTGTGGTTTTTACCCAAATCAATCCAGCTCTGCAGGCACTGGCCTCCTTTCCACGTCAGGTAAGGCACTTCCTAGCTAGGTGCACATTCAAGCACAGTTCACAACCACTTCCTTCCAGGCAGCAGAGACACGAGGAGCAGCTCTCCAACTTCATGTTTTACCCGAAGTGTCAGCCCCAGGCTCACAAGCAGCATGGATTCACTTACCAGGACGGAGTAGATGTGCAGGCATCGGTACACAGGCGAGAAGTCCACCAGATCCTGGGCCCCAGGCACCTGAAAGACAGCGGGAGGTCAGTGTGAAACACGCAGAGCACGCGCAGCAACGTGCAAGTCCGATGTATCACGGAGAGCCACGCGCACCTCTAACGTGTGCACGGCTGACAGAGACACCGAGATTCAGGGATGTAACAACTAGTCATTATTGCTGTCTGTCTACATAACTGTACATTTTTTAAAGTTTCTCGCAGTAGAAAATATTCACTTCACTCTTGCTCTGATTCCACTTCCCCATGAAATCGCACTGCACCGTTAGTCAGCTCAGCAGAGATTTCATTTGGACCATAGGCTTAAATACAAGTTCAGGCATCCTGGCACAAGCTATTCTGGTACCTATGCAACATGACAAAAAAGTAAATAAATCTTATTTTCTACATTTCTAGTTTGATTTCTTTAAAAACACATTTTTTTTCTTTTTTTTTTCTTTTCTTTTTTAAAAGAATAAGCCACACAGACTCCACCGCCTTTCAACAGCAACAGCGAGTCTTGCAGAGGGACAAGGAAGTGAATTTTTGAAGGGTGGGATGGAGGGAGGGAGGGGGAGACGAAGATCAGAGGAAAAATTTGCATACAAGAAGCTTGTGTCCTTTGGAGCTGTTCAAGCCAACAGAACATTAAGCTTGTTGGCCACGGCATAAAGCTAAAGCAAACCTCCTTCTCCCCCAAAATCCAGAGAGGAGAGGAGTGTTCTGTTGACATGCGGTGGAAAAAAGGGGAGAAAGATGAAAGGGACCAATGGACAGGCCTGGGAAACATGTTTATTTTTAATTACGCTTAAGAGGCATTTCTGCTAAGAAGGAGGTAGGATGAAGCAGAGAAGTTTCTGGCTGGATGAGGACGTGCAAGCCGCAATCAACGCTGCCCAAAGTGCCTGGGGCGAGCGATCCTCCTCATCTACAGCAATGGCTCCAAGCAGGGGAGTGCAGGAGTTATGGTCTGGAAAGGGAAAGTTGGGGATTTTGTTAAAAAGCCTCCTACACAATGTCAGAGTGGCGCTGGTAAGGAATCCCCTCTGTGCAAAGAAACACTGCATAGGTTCTTGCGAAGAGCTGAAACGAGGCAAGTCGCTGGTGAAGGGGCACAGGGGCATCCCGTCCCGCACCACCAGCATCGCTCCCAGACCCCAAAACTGCTCAGTTCCCGAGCGGTGGTGACGCACGAGAGCAGGGAGGGGAAGCAGTGGGCTGGCTCACTGGGGACAAGGCAGCCAACAGCTTTATTGGGGTTTGGCTCACGTCTTGCTGGGCTTCCCTTGCCTCCTGGGCACGAAGCCCTCCGTCGCGCCTCCAGAGTGGCTCTTACAGCTGGGAAGTTGGCTGCCCGGGAACTGGGAAGGTTCCCGAGCAGGGGACAGGGCTGGCATTGCCCGAGTGACCCTTCCCAAGCAGAATTTGCCTCTTGAACAGCCCCAGCAGGGCTGCAGCTGAACCCTGGGCCAGCAGCCGTGAAGCACCGACCGCCCATCTCACCGCCAGCTCCTGCTTTTGCCTTTCTAAAGACAGGCTCTATTTGACAACTGCAAACACTAGGCAGCACTTTTATTGTGTTTATACCAATTTTATCATGTCTTCCTGCTCGTTTCTTTTCCATTTACAGTCTCCCAGGCCTTCCAACACTCCCTAAATAGCTCCCAGACCTGGGCTTCAGCTAGCGTGGGGACTCCTCGGGATGCAGGCTGCGCCTTGGGGCATTCCTACAGCGTTAAGTGAATTGCTCTCCGGTCGGTAAAACACTTCTGGCTCACAAGTCCTTGATGGCAAAACTGGAGATGGCTAAAGCAGGCAGAGAAGCACCGGTACGCGCTCGGCCCAGCCATCCTCTGGCGACCAGCAGCAGCGTGGGGAAGCTGGCCCGGATGGCCCCGAGTCCACCCTGGGCTCTTGTGAGGGAGGAGCAATCTGTCATCCCTTCACAACATCATCAAAGCAGGCGATGTTTTCCTGTGAATTTGAATTCAGGATCAAACGTTTTCGCTCCTCTTGGATTTGGGGCACTAGTTGAACATGGTCCACAGAGAAATATTTTTGATAAAGATTTGTGAAATCAGGGTATTGCCAAAAACGGAGTTTACTCCCCCAGAGAAATTCTTTCAAAGCAGACTGCAACATTTTCACAGCCTCTGATCTTCTGTAAAAACTTTTAAGCCCACACACACGCTCACAAAAAAAAAAAAAAAAAAAAAAAAACCTCTGAACTATTCTGCAGAGTTAATATCTGAGACATCAATAATTCCTCATCTAGTTAGGCAGCTATCAGACGCGGATGCGCAAAACCTGGACTACACCCGTTAAAAAGACACGTACCCGAGAGCAAAACCTGTGCTAAGATTTTGCAGAGTATAAACCCGCAATGCAATTCTTAAGGAAAAGCAGCCCTACAACATACAGAACATGGGAAACATCTTGTGTCCCTGGAAGCTCAGCACGTTGCCCGGTGTGAGCTGTTTGCTACTGCAGTAGCAGGGCACGTTTACAGCTTTCCTAACAGAAATTCCCTTTCCTGGTTGGAACCCCAGGCAGCTTCCACCAGCACCCAGCACAAGGGACACACGGACGTATCTAATCGTCCAGACTGAGCACGTCCCCTTCAGCAGCGATTTCATTTTCTTAGCCAACGCTGCGTTACCAGCATTCAAAAAAAATAAACAAACCCTTGATTTTGGAAACTCGGCGATGAGAACTAGAAGCCCCCTCAACAACAGAACTGATTACTCCCCTGACATCTCCACTTCTGCCTCATCTTTTTTTTTTTTTTCCCTTTTAATTTGTAGAACAAAGAATTTATTCATCTTGTCCAGAATTTTCCCGTTCCGCAAACATCAGCTCGACAAACCTCACTCCCAAACTCTGCATCCAGCACGTTCCCGGTACTGGGAGCGCAGGCAGACCTGTCAGTCTCTGTAAACAGCCAAACCCTCTCTTTCTGCAAGAACTCTTTCATTTGGGTTAAACACTGACTGTAGCAAGTTTAACCCATTAAAGCCAAGTTTTCAGTGCTCATCTGCAGCCGACATCAACACGAGCCTGTCCCAGAGGTGAGGGATGCTCTGGCCTGGCTTTATACAGAGGTGGGAATCTCAGATCCTTGTTACTTTTTGATGTAAAGACACAAAGCACACATATATTTGCTCTTCTTTCAGTAAGGACAAAAGAATCCAGACCTGAACACAAGGAATCCAAGAGAAATGTTTATGAACTGTTGATGGATCATTCAATGATGAACCATTGCCTCAAGCACAAGGGTTCACGGGTGCAGCCACAAAGGTGCAAGTCCAACCAAGGATATTTAGCAGGTTGGGTCTCTTCACACGATACCCACAGTTTTTTCAGTGCAGGAAGTGTCCGCTCACCTTAAACAGCAAACCTCAGCTGCAGAAAGAAACGTTGGTTCTGTGCACCTTCAACAAGCCTCACCTCATCTCTGGCTACTGGCAGATCGGAAGCTTTTCTACCCCACGCTGACCAGAACCAGCTGTGGTTTAGATCTGCTACACGTTGCGTGGGCTCGGTGTCCTCCAGCTGCCCCAGTGCATGCCACGTCCTAACCTTAGGGAAAAAACTGAACGTCTTTGCACGGTCCAGAGGATGCTCAGACTGTGTAACATTGGAAGCAGCCACAGCGCCCTGCAGACTGATCTCACCCAGGCTGACGTTATAAACAGCAGGCAGACAGCTCTGTCTGGAAATAGAAAGGTTTGTCTCCGTGTCCAAGACGTTTTTTTGTGTAATTACTCGTGGAAGCAAACAGAAGTTGGCGGCTGATGGCACCTAACACAGCCATTTATCAGGGAACGTCAAGGGAACTCTCCGGGGTCCCTGTTCGAGCTCCCAAAACTTGGTAAGAAATCGAGGACATTCACCGAGAGAATTACAACCGATTCCTGCAGCCAGGTCCACCTGGAAGAATGCCAGAAGCACGACGAGTTTTGGCTGCACCTCACACCTGCTGACGTCCTCAGTGCCAAACTCCCTCTCCAAACAGAAAAATGTCTGGAGTTTGTTGATCTGTTCTTCAAGAGGAGTCCAGGGGCTGATATTCTGCAGCGCAATGTCCGTCCTTAAAGCCTCCCCTCTCCCCCAGAGGAGCACCACGGAGTCCACTTCTACCCGACCACTTCGCAGACACCTGGCCAGCCTTTCTGGGGACAAGAAGACATGAGGCAAAATGCAGGCGAGTTTGTCTTGATGTACTCACCAGGATCACAAAGGAAAAGGCACTGAAAATGAGAAGAATCTGGACGAGCTTTGTATTTTTCTGGATGCTTTTTACTACAAAGGGAGCGGCTGGCACAGACAGAACAGCCCATGGAGCTGCTCAGTGTGAGACGCTGATCCTCCTTCTGCCACTTGACTTTCATAAAAACTCAATTTGAGTCTTCTCCCTGCTCACTCTCCAGCTCTGCCCACGCTCTTGCTCTGATCACGGTGGCAGCTCCCACCCCGCGGGGTGCCTGTGCTCGCGTGGGCCACGTCTGGGCTGCGACACCTCCAAAATGCAGACCTGGAACAGAGCCGAGTACCATGCCTCCAATTGCTCCTCCTGAACGTAGCTGGCAGAGCTCCCCTGTGCCACCCTGAGAGAGAGAAGGATCTACATAACGACACCTGCAACAGTATAAGCAGAACTCTTTTGCTTTTCTGTCCCTTTCAAACTTTTCCTCTAAATTCTGCTGCATGAAGGAAGGGATGGCGCCATGTGCATGTGGAGCTCTGAGATCCCTACAAGAGTTCATCCACCCCACGTGGAGAACTCCTTATCACAGCCTGTTGAAGGGCCTCTGATACTTCCTAGAGGAAAAAAAAATGGTGTTAAACCCACTTTTTCCAGAGTTGGCTGGCCTAGGGACCAGGATCGGGAGCTCTCCTGCCAAAGCCTTAATCAGAAACACCTTCTAGGTTCATCCCGTTTTCAGTCCTGAATAGGAGTGCACCCTTCATCCTTCCCTCCCCAGCCACCGCTGATTGTCTTCAAAACCTGCAGTTGGGTTTTTTGGCTGTGTCAGGTCAGGAGCAAAAGCTACCAGTGTGCTCTTCGGATGCTTCGGGATCGTTTCTTTACTTGGCTGCTGACCTCATTCTTCAAGGCGCTGTCTTTGCTTTCTCCAGGTTTTCCTGTCACCACTATTCCACATGTTCTTGAGAAGCAAAAGCCTCAGAAGTCCTGGAGAGGGGCAGAGCACGGCAAACAACACGTGCCCACTTGCAGCAGTTGTGTCCCTCCAGACCCAAAAGCCTTCTGCAGTGCTCAGAGAATGGCCGGGCACCAAATGGGACGCGGTTTTCCTGCACGCAGGACACTTACCACTAACAACTTTAGGCAACTGGGATTAACTTTGCCTTAACTGTACTCTAACTCTGCCTCTTCGTCACTGCACATAGGAGATAATCAGGAGAAGGAGTCACGCTACAAGACGGAAAGCTAGGTGTAAATATCAGCAATATCGACATCGAGCTGCCACCATGGAGAAGCCCTACCAAAAAACCTGGCATTAGGATTTTACACCCATACTAGTTTGGGCTGGGATGGAGTTAATTTTCTGCATTGCAGAGCATAGCCCAGACAGCACTGTGATTATGATTTGTGGCCAAACCACCTCTGGTAACACAGAGGTATTTTAGCTGTTGCTTACACGGCGGCAAAACCCTCGTCGTTTCTCACTCTGCGGCCCAGCGAAGAGGCTGGGGCTGGCCAAGAGGCTGGGACACTAACCCAAACTGCCCAGAGAGATGTTCCCTATCCCAGAACATCATGCTCAAATGAAACGGGGGGAGGGAGGAGGTGTCTGGGGTTTTTTTACCCCAAAAAAAGTGGCCATTGCTTGGAGACTGCCTGGGCAACCGTCTGTTGGTGGGACGTGGTCAGTGGTCGCCTTTGCACCAATTGTGGGGTTTCTTTCTTCCCTTTGCTTATTGAACTGTCTTTACAGCTGAGCCACAAGCTCTCCTCTTTTGCCCTTCAGCTCAGCTCCCCCATCCTGCCTGCGGGGTTGGGGAAGGGGGCGAGCAGCCGGGTGAACGCTCAGCTGCTGCCTGCGGCCACCCCCAGGCACACCACGCATAGCGCCCCTTGAGATTTAGGGCTCCACTTCCAGAGGAGAGATCCGTTTGTACTAAAATAAAAAATAATAAAACAGACAGACAAACAAACAACTTTCTTTGCAAGGAGGAGACAACCCCAGGGGGGTTAGGGACCTGGGGAAGAGCCAGGCGTCCCTGCTGGCGGCTCCGCAGGCACCGCAACCCTGACGGGAGTGGGAGCTGAGCGGGCTCGCGGCACTGCCGCCGTCCGTCCCGTTTCATCACCACGGACAGCAGCTCCGGCCCCGCCGCCACTGGGGCTCTTGCGGCCGGTAGCCCCCTGGTAGCCCCCGCCAGTAGCCCCCTGGTAGCCCCTGCCACCACATCCTGCCCGCACCCAGCCCGTTTGCTCGCCGCCAGCCTGGCTTTCCCCGCGCCGCGAGACAGGATGCCCTCGGCGCGGAGACGAGGTAGCCCCGCTCTGTTAGTCAGGAGGCTTCTCCCAGCTGTGCTATACAAATTATGACTCAAAGACCTTCCCTCCTTAATGTCGTGCCTCTCTGGTCTAGTGGGGCTCATGCCTGGCACATGCCAAGTACCAAGTCTCACACAGTTCCCGGTTCTGAGCACCCACGGCAAGTGGGAGATTTTTAAGCGTGAGATGGAACAGCAACCACCGAGGTCCAGGACAATCACGCACCAGATAGACTTTCTATTTTTTAAACAGGGAAATGCCAAAATAGATCTACCCAAATCAGTGCTTCTTTTCCAAAACCATGCCCTTTCCTCTCATTTTTCTTTGGCTCTATTTCCCTTTTGATGCAGGGGAAATCCCACAGCCTGGTGGTTTCGGAGCAGGGCACAGGGGCCGAGCAGCACCCCACTGCTGGGTCCTGTGAGCAAGCGGCCATCTCCTTTTCTGCTGTGGAAGCGCTGCAGAGATGAAGAAGAAGGAACAGAAGCAGACCTCTGGGAAAAGGCAGGCCACGAGCACAGAACCACTCGGGCAATCCACGCTACTGCAAACATTGGAAACTTGTTCTTTATCCTCTTTGCTCAGGGCAACACACACGAACCAACACAGTTACAGGCTGCTGTTGAGAAAAGTGTTCTCCTGACGTAACAGGGGCTACAGCAATAAGGGAAAAAGCATCCAGCGTGGCAGATGGAACTTGCTGAAAGGGCCAGGGCAAGACTGCAGGATGAGAAAGGGAGAAGGCACCAAGAAGCTCAGCACACTCCCCATTGCTGTCCCTGCACTGATTTCCTGAAAGAGAGCAACAGGACTCCTGTGCTTTAAGCAGCACAAATCCAAGATGTTCCCCTACATCCATTACCCTCCAGCACAGGGAGGAAAGAAGACCCAACACGGTCAGAGATGTGCTTCACATGTAACCATGAAAAGTACCGGCATCCTGCAGCGACTGCGGAGGCATTGGAAATTGCTGCATAAAAGAAACGGCCAGCCCGAGGAAGCAGCAACAGAAACCCATCAAGGAATTATAATTGCACCTAAAAAAATCCTGTCCCAACACAATTCTTCTCAAGTGCGCGTCTGCCACAAGATGTATGCTCCCAGACGAGACCAAACATCTCGTGCACTACGCAGGAATTTATCTTCTTGTAAACAAAGGCTTCATGATAGAAACCAAACTGCGCTCCCAAGTGAGCAAAGGCCACAGAAAAGCAGCCTGGGAGCTAGCTGGAGGACCATTCTGTTCTCCTGTCACACGGGGCATCTCTGCTGAGTCTGCTAACAAAGGTAAGGACAACAGTGCAAAACAAATAGGATCACAGAATTCATAGAAATGACCCAATACTGAAAGGCACCCATGCTCCGCAGCCTATTCTGTGTGTCTACGCTGCATGGGGACACGAGATGCTGAGCTAGGTGCAAGCACTGAGACACTACTGATCACCCCCGAGCTGTCCATCTCCTGGGTTTGATGGTATACAGTTACCTCTTCATCCTCATCCTCATCTTCAACATCCAGGATACCCGAATCCTGCTCAGACATGGGGCTAGTGGTCTTTACCTCCAAATCTGAGCTTGCGCAGACTTCTTTCTTGGACTTTTTTCCCCCGCTAATCCTGGGATGCTGTGATACAATATTGTCCAGGTTTCTTTGCTGCTGTGCCTAGAAAAAAAGCAGATTTCAAGTTTTACGATAGCATCCTCATATTTATTTTTCAGCCAAAAGATGCAATCAGTCATGAAATACGACAAATGAGACAAAATAAAACACACACTTAATGGAACTTCGAAATGTTATGTTTTTCCTAACCCAGATATTCCAAAGAAACAGAAGATTAATTTCAAAACCATTCCAGGGATTATGCAACAATACAAACAATATTCTGACTCTTCACAAATCAAAATGCCAAACCCATCATACTGCCATATTGATCTATTTACAGCACAGATGCAGAAATATTAGCCCATAGGCCATGTGGTGACTGTCACAGGCTAAATTAAAGGACGTACTTAACCGTTGGATTTGTTCCTCTTTTCAACCCGTGTCAGCACAAAACATTCCACATCTGGACCCCAGAGGTTCCTGAAAGCATTTTTGTGGTACCCCAGGAGATCTTAATTGTACGCTGCTGATTTACAGAACGATCTGTAAAAGGTATTCAACCAAAAAATTCCCTCGCTGGGAGAAGCGCCGCGATTCACCACGCAAAACACACGGACGCGGTGCGGCTCCCTCGGCCCGCTGCGAGCACACATTCCTGGGGCTTCGGGCTTTGTTTGCAGCAGAGGTTGGTGCATGAGATCCGCTGCAAAAACTCGCTCGGTTTCCTCATTGTTACCGAGCACAATATTTGAGAGGACAAATTGTTTAGCCCCAATTGTCCAAGAGTTGAACGGGAGCTTCAAACCCGAGTGCAGGAAGGGGGAACGGCACAGAGCTGCTGCTCTCGCTCCAAGTGCCAAATCGTGTCCCAGACACAGGGAAAAGGCCTGGCCAGCAAACGCAGTGGTTCTGCACGTGGGAGCTTGTGCTCTGCTCTAGCTAGAAACTAAAAGCTCTGAAAACCTGAAATCTATACGGATACATACACGCGATTTACAGAAACTCCCCCATATTTTTCTGTAATTTTTTATATATGCGAAGAAAGATGTATGGAAATCATCCAGATTTCCCTCTGAAAAAGTTCCTTTGGATAGTACGAGTTTCTTTTTGAAAAAGAATGAGCACATATATTATTTTCAGACATTATTATAAACTGTATTTTCACCAATTCCCTTACAATTCTAACCAAACCTGCATCCGAACATTTCATTGCTCCCAGTCACGAGACAAACGACATGGCAAGAGGCACCATGCCCTGCCCCACGGTTACACCACAGCCCGACTTCAGAAGGGAGAAGAGGTACCAGAAGCTGTACTGCAGATACTGGTGTCAGCAAAACCACCTTGGACGAAACATTAGGCTCTTGGATTATGTGCTGGTTTTGCAACAGTGTTATGAAAGAAGAAAGGGGTTAGAAAATCTAAATCAAGAGGGCTACGTTTTCAAGGATACAAAGGGACGGCAATAGCGAAGGCACTTACTTGCACAAAGTTCTACCAGGTCAGAATGCAACTCGGGCAATGCAAACAACCATGCTAGGAGTGGAGATCAGAAATAAGGAACCCCAAAAAAAGCACTAATTATTTTTACTACCTGAACAGCATAAAGTAGAAGTCTCTATCTAGAGCACAAACCTTCAAAATGATTTCCGTGTAAACACTTAAAAGTATTAATAGCCCACAAAAAGAATTTATGAGTGAGTTTTATTTTGACAGCCGCTCTCAGCTCGGCTCTCTTTTGAATCCCTCCCTGGGAAGAAACACCCCAGAGCCAGAAAACTTGTGCAGCTCCTAGATCTGAAGAATATTAAAAACAAGCACGGCACAGATATCTCCATCCTTGCAAAATCCCCTGGGCTCTACCGTTCCGTAAGGCAAAGTCTCCTTCACACTCCGCACGCCTGCACGTACAATCGACTTCAGCTTAATTGCCAAACACGGCAATTGATAATAAAATTACACGTATATATCTGACACTGGCCATGGCTACAGCAGGATATCAAGCGAGGGAGCGAAGCGTTACAGCCCAGCGGGCAGCCCTGTGCCGTGCAACAGCACAATCTTGACCTCTAGTGGTTGTAAAGCTGTAGTATCGCTGAATTTACTACAAACGCTGTTACCAGAGAAGTAAGGGCTAAGCAACGGGACTACCAAGCAGGCATATTAAAAAGATCTCTTAAGGGATGAGTCTCAACAATAGGGATTTCTGCAAGAAAGCCACAGGAAAAGGCCTGTGTTAACACTGCTCAATACTAATTTTGCTAGCAACGTCAGTACTTGAAGCAGTTGGGAAAAAGGGGTATTTTTTGCATTAGAAATCTCTAACTTCAGAGGCACAACTCTATAGAAAGGCATTGCAACACCATATAAAGAGAATTAGGACTTCAAAAAGGGGAGTAAGCGCTTGGTCCTTCTGAAGCCCACACAACAAAGAGATCCGAGGCCCGATTCTCCTCTCAGATACACCCATTTATGACATAAGTTACTCAACTGAAGCGTAATGAAGTTATAACACTGAATCCACTGCAAACTGCACCAAAAGCAAGCCCGCTGTACTCATTAAAATCTCTTAAATTTATGTAATCTTTTTTCCTTTAGAAAGAGAAGAAATGAAAGAATGGGAAAACGCGAAGTTTTACATAAAACATTGAACTTTAAACGGATCATTAAACAGGGCGTAGCAAGATCACAGAAGAAAAAGTGGCCATGGGAGAAGAAAAATCCGGACTAACACTCAGAAGGATGCTGCCGTTAGCTCTGAACTCCGCTGTCTCAGCCCTGAGCATGCAACTTTCAGCGTTTTAGGCTGAATGCAGAATTCGGGGCCCTGCAGATGTTCTCAGAAGGCACAGCAGCTTGCTCCCCGGTCTCTTTCCGAACCCTTTTCAAGCAAGAGGTATTACTTCATTCCTCCAGCTACGCACACAAGCGGAGTACACGGTAACATCTGACCAGTAGAACAGATCCGAATCAAAACCCCAAAGTCAAGAAAACCTGACCTAGGAAGAGCCTTTGCTCTAGACCTAGAGTTCAACGTCCAAATTAAAACTTGACAAAATGCAAAATGGGATGTTTAATTTAGTTCATGAGCTAAAATTTATCAAGAGAAGCATTTTGACCTGATTTAAAGTCCTGGGACCTACTGGGGAAATAGAAGTGCAGGACCCACACCTCCCAGAGGTGCGCAAGAAGCAGCCAGAGAGACGCTCCCGGTGCCTACAAAATTTTCCAGCCTATCAAAGGCAACTTACTTCTAGGAATTTGGGAAAAAAAAAAAAAAGTAAATAAGAAAAGGTTTCCCAGCAATTTTCATCTTGAAGACTGAGCTGGCTTCAACCAAAGAGCCCCCAGCAGCCCAGTCTGTTCAGCACGCAGCCCGCACCCCGCACGCTGCCGGCCGCGCTCGAGGCAGAGCCATAACGGAGGTGTGACGCTGGAGCGACACAACGTACGTGCCAGAAACAGCAGTAATTGCTTTTCCATTAACAGTAGGGCATTTCCCCCGCCCCCACTCCTGGCAGGAAACAATATGGACTGAAGTGACCTAGAAGTGAGAAATATCAAATTTGCTTTAACTTCGGCGGGCTTGGGTGAAGTCACCGAGGTTTCGGTTTCACCTTGAGAGAAAGAGAGAGCTGGGGAGAGGCCCAGAGGAAGCAACTAAGGAGAAATTTGGGCTTAACCGCCAAGGAACCCCCCGCTCCCACCCCCGTCTCGTTCCCTGCACCTCCCGAGCCCTCTCCCTCCTGGGCCGGGGGTGCAGCAGAACAACTCTGCAATATATTTGACGCTGCCCATAAAGGATGAAAAACGACCTGCGCAGCAGGCACATTTGGATTTTAATGTTCTGTTTCACATAAAGGCATCTGTAGGGAGCCCAATGAAGAGGCACACTTTAGAAACCACATCAAAGCAGAGGCGACACTCCAGCGTGCCCTCTGAAAACGGAGGAACCCGGGGCTATGGGGGAGGAGAAAAGCCCTCAAGGGACAAAAATAAAATAAAAAAATCCCCTTACCTTTTGGTGTGGTTTACATGAAAGCAAGTGCATTTTTGTATTATTCTGTAAAATTACCTCTATTATACAAGACTATCAATCTCTCGACTCTCTGCTTAACATAACAATAAAAAGGAAAGTTAAGAAACCAAACGTCTGCTCGTAGCCGACGTTACGTTCAGCAATAACGCAGCGTTGGGTTCAAGGAGCTGAAACCTGCTCCAAGCCCAGCGGGACTCGCGTGCCCACATGCCGCCGCCAAAATCCCAGTCTCCTAAGAGCAGTGCAGTCCTGGGTCTGGCCGACACAAGAAGCAGACACAGCCTTCCCCCCACGGGTTCAGGGCCAGAAGAGGGACCTGCGGCTGCCCCTTGGTATAGGATGCCTGAGATGTGAAGCCGGTAGGCTTTGTTGGCCAAACGCAACTGGAAACGTTGATCTTCCTACTGCCATCCCTTGAAAAACAGAGGATCAAAAGAGCAGGGGGGAAAAGCACTTCTTTTTTTTATTACATTTGTTCCCCCAAGCCATTCACTTCTTTTACACCGCCTGCACACCCACTCCACCACGTGCCCAACCTTACGTTACATGGCTGTAGGGGTCTTACATTCAAGCCTGCCGTACAAGAGCCCTAAATACCGGTCCTCAGTATTTGCCAGTCCATCCCAAAAATGCTGCTGTGAGCTTTGGAGCAGGAATTCACACCCACAAGGCATCGCAATACAAGAAAGCCACCACAAGGGACCAAGCCCACAGCCTGGCCGTGCTACAGGAGACATGAAATTTGGTGGCCCAGAACTCCAGGAGCTGCCTTACCCACAGCCCCAAATCCCACCCCGTCCCCCCCCAGGCTCTGCCTACAGAAGCCACGTTCCCGCAAGGGAAGGCTGTGATACCACCTACACGGGAGTGAACTCCTTTAAAACTCAAGCAGCTTTTTATAGGGTTTTTACAACTTTGTCTTGTTTTCTGCCTCGGTTTGCCAACGTTGACAGCGAGCGTGTCTTACCTCCCGTCACCTCCACCCACCAACGAACTGACAATATTTACTTTTGAGAAGAATCTAATTAGCTCTTTCCTGATGAGACAGTAGATAAGGCACAGCAGAAGAGGTTTTATTATTTAAAAGGGATTGAAGTACCGCTGTGGTTAGCTTTGGTGGTTTTGATTAGTTACTGAACATTTGCTGCTGTGATTGTTTTATAGACCCCTCTAATGGGCTGAGACACAGAACTTTAAAATATTGTTTCACAATATCCCTAGGAATGGGATACATATTCCTTAAACAATATTACAAAAAGCAGACTGGCTACAGGGGAAGAAAAAAGAAAGTTAATAAAAAATGACAGTACAGCTGGCTCCCTGCCAAAGATCCATTTGAAAGTTATAAAATCCCCCTCAGATCAGATAAAAGCATGTATTATTATTGCAAGGTGTAAACTCAACACGCTGACACAGCTTCTGTTTTCAGTTTTAACTAAAACCCAGTCGCTTGTCAAGATGATAAGAGTTTTTGCCTATCTGCTTTCTTGGTGTTAACTGGTTATCAGAGAAAACAATTTGTCAGAGGTTTGTCTGACAAAGTTCACCATCAGCACAGGAAATGAGGCCCAAAAACATGATTTTTTTTTTTAACTCACTGCTTGGCCATTAGAAAAATAACTTTGAAAACGCAGCATTCAATGAGTTTGCACTCCCCCACCACCCTACGCAGCCCTTTGCTTCAACCTTCCACCTCTCCTCCTTCCCTAAAAATAACTCTCAGACCTCAGCCCGCCCCGTGCTAACCATCTCGTGCCAATATTCCCCAATATCAGGTTTGCACAAATATAAATTTTCAGCATCAAATGTGCAAGTGTGAGCGAGCAATTGTCCCTTCGCTTTTGCTTTGACCCAGTGATTTATCCTCATCGCCACACTCCTGCTCCTTTTCCTTATCTGTAAGGCAAGGTCAGCATTATTTATATCCTCCGAGTTCATTGTAGAGAGTAGCTTGGTTAATTCAGCATTTTATATAAAGACTGTTAAGCCTCTAGAGTGCTTTGGGGAAGCTCCTGCAGTACGGCACTTGGGGAAAGGAGCGATCAAGACTTGAGCGCTCTCCTCTCCCAGTTGCTGTAAGAAGAAGTTTATCACATTAGCGTTGATAAAAGGACTCAAGAAAGCAAGTCCTCCAGGTCAGCTGCACAATAAAAGACAAAAAGCCATTTTTTAAGGAAGTCCTTTATTGAGCAAAGCGTTGATTTATGCTTCTGTGTGATCTAGCCTCAAGAACAAGATATCTGCACGCAAGCATCAAAAGTAGCTCAGTTATGCGATTAAAAAGCGTATTTATCACATTTACACAGAGTGGAGAAGCTGAAAATTAGATAAGCAGCCTAAAAGCAGGAGGAGGACCGCTGTTGTACAAGGTATTTCAAACACATTGAAGACCGTGGCCCTGGCAGCTCCACAGCTCGGCTTTGGTTAATGGGTGCCAAGCCCCACCAGCTTCCTGCTCGCCGTTCGGATCCACGGCCCCGATCAACTCGTCCCAACAATTTAAAATTCCTTTTCAAATGGTTCCGATCGCCTTCATACAAAATCCCCTGCTACATGCAATCCTGCATACCACGCTCTGATTTTTTTATTATTATTTATTTAAATACTGCCTTCTCATACAGCACCGAGGAGGCATCTCTCTCCCTGGCGAGCCTTAATTACGGCTCGAAGCGAGAGCGGAAAACCCCCACGCTTCAGTTCAACCTCTGGTTCGCCTCTTCGCACCCAAACCAAGCCCACAAGGGAGCAGCACCGTGATCGCAACCGAAAACAGCCAGAGGTGAAAGTGGATGGCTCTTACCCCCAGGTTCAGGGGGGCCGATGTGCCAGGCAGGAGCCAGACTCGGCTGTAGGCGCTCGCCACGCACACTAAGCGAGCGTGCGTTTCAGCACGCCCCCCCGGCAATCTCAGCATGGCCGAGGTCATCGCTCTTTGTCAATGAAGCTATCAAACAGGGAAAATCCAGACCTGCTCCCCTCAGAGAACGAAGGCAAACAGGGATGCAGAAGGGAGAGGGGAAGGAAAGAAGCGGCTGAGGGTTCGACCGAAAGGGCTGAGGAGAAAGCACGCTGACTGCTCCTGCGCCTCCTCTCAGAGCTAAGCACTGCACCTGCAGCCAGCACCCTGCCCAGGAGCCAAGGCAATGACTTCCTTCACCTGAAAGCACCCAAAGGGGTCTGCAGCACCAAGACCCCGCCACGGGCACCGTCAGCTCAGCGAGGGAAGTCCACGTGCAGCTCCCCAGCCCATACAACCCCTCTTTGAATCAGCTCCAGCCCCTCACTGGTTGCTGTCCTGTCTCCAGCCTTGCCCAAGGAAGTTGCAACCATCACACCTACAGCAATTCACAGTAAAAAAATAAGTCTTGGATTAGATCTCAGCAAAAGGTTGAAGGTGTGTGGGTCTGCGAAGCCTTTCCGAGTATGATCCATAGGGAAAAACAACCGGGGCGTGCTTACGACTGCTGCTTCAGCTTGCAAACACCGAGGTCTGACATGCTACTGGATCCTCGCACACTCATAAACCACACTAGGACAAACCAAAAGGTCTGCATAAGCCGGTTCCGAAGAGTCACAGTGTTTTTACTCTCATTTTTCCAGGCCATTTGAAGCTACCGGTATACTGAGAAACACTGCCCGATATTGCAATCTTATGGGTTAGGAATGGGAAGGGAGGAAGGGTCGCTCACTCAGCCTGGAGGGAGAGCTAGGGCTACAGCTCATCAGGTCCTGGATCTCTGCTCTGCACTTATCTTGACCACACTGACCCCCAAAAAGTTATACAGCTAAAGGAGTGCTAGCCCCCATATCTTGGTCTCCGATTAAACTCCTTTATTCTGTTCTCGGTGGGAGTTCCCAAACTGCTGTTTCACACACCCTCTCTCTGGGCCTTGTTAGGCGTTGTGGAGATAAGTTTCCTTTCAAGATTCTGCTTTTGTTTCCATTTATCAGCCTGGTTTGGGTTTTTTCAAGGTTCTGAGAAACCGGTAATGTTCAAAGCACCTATCTTAGATGGTCCCGATTACCTTGGAACACACAAAGACCCATCTGAATAAAAGGACAAAGCTCTGAGCCATGAGTCCTGGACAAAACATCTTTGGGCTTTTAAGCAAGGCAGCTTGCACGTCTCTTAAATTAGATCTGGGAAGATCTGCAGAGCAGATCCGCAGTCAGAAATGATCCTCGGCCATACTCAGGACAATCTGGGATAGCAGGTGTCATGGATGAACCTCAAGGGCATCAAAGCAGCGGGCAGCCTTCCACCAGCTCAAGCAAAGGCATGGATCTTCTCTTCCAGCTTCCCTCTGTAAGACAGATACCTTGCTCTCGGCAGTGGCTCCAGGTAACGCCACCCAACGCATTGGCACCGAGGACTCATCTGTTCTGCGATGCAGCCAAAGGCACGTTTGTGGATCCGTACGGGTGCTGAGCTCTGTGCCCTGCCCACGCAGTGCATCGCACCAGGACGTTAAGGTTAGGCATGCCAGGAGGGGTAAGGACAGCAAAGCACCGCAAGTGACGGTCTAACGGAGCGCTCCCCATCACCACAGGCTCAAGGACATGTCTGATGAATGCATGCTACAGATGGGCCCTGTAATGCTAATCATACCTGGGAAGAACCTGTTGGACTAACGGGTATCTTGAGAGCCTTACTATGTTGGTTTGGGGTATTTTCTTGTTTGTTCGTTGTTGGTTTTGTTTTGTTTTTATGATACAGAAATGTTTTTCCAGTAGAAAGCTGAAGGGGCTCACTCAAACTGCCATCAGCTTCAGGATACAAGGGTAACTTCACAGCTACGTACCCACGTACCGAAATCTTAGGCAGCAAGACCGGGTAAGAACCACAGGAGTTAAAGAATGAACCCAAAAATGTAGAGAAATGCCCTACGAGCTAGTTCATATCTCTTGGGGGACACACACAGCAACAGTACCTCCACCTCCGGAAGATTAAACACGCACAAAGAAAAGTCCTTCTTGGAACAAAGAATACTTCATTCTGTTTAGGAATAACCCCTATGGTTTTTTTGATGAGAAACCCACAAAACAGATGTCAAAAGCTAGTCTTTGTGGCTCAGCCCTTTTCTTGTTAAGAGCTAAATGGCTTTTTCAAGAATAATCATCTTCTCCATGATCCATGAGCTTTAGGGTAGTAGTAGAAGAAAGAAGAACATTATTGCGTTATTTCTGGTTTTAATTAATCAGAATTAAATAGCTGCTGCTTCTCCAAGCATGTTGACTATACGGGGTATTTAATCCCATATGAAAAGTTTCACTGAAGATCGCTTTACAGAAGAGCTTATATTTCATTTGGCTTCCTTCGTTTCACAAAGATTCCTCTGACACTGTTAAACTCGCGCTGAAATTTTCTGTTGATAAACAACTTCTTACCAGGCAGTTGTTCACCAGGGATAAGACTGCTGGGCACGAGGCTTGGGGATTTAGAGATGAGATTTTGGGAGTTACATATTCATCACATAGCATTACTGTCCGTAAACCCCACTCACCGAACTCAAACAACACTTCGTGTTTGTTTTTAACATAAAAAACTTTTTAGTCCAAATATTAGATAACTCTCCTCTATCATAGTACATTCCCCAGATTTTTTGTCTCAACCTCAATAAATAACATTTGCTTCCATCACAATTTTTAGCATTTAAACTAGAAAAGCTGTAAATAGATGCATATAAATCAAAACTTGATCTCACCTTGCTTCTTTAGGTTGACATAACATTTATTTTTTAAAGCACTACCAGTTATTGTAGAATTCATTAAAATTACACATTAAAAAAAAATATTCCATATTCAGTGCATTAGCTTTCAAAACTCCGAGAAATCATGCAAGTCCCTAAACCTGTTATTTACTGGACATGAACTGCCCTCTAAAGGCTAATGGGGAAACTGCAGAGAACTTCTCAAAGCCAACGCTTCCCTCTCAGCCATAATCCCGTTCATTTTTTTGTACGACAAGAGCCAGAAACGAAGACATGAAAAAAGACTTATATAGCCTCTTATTTTCTTTACCTCCCTTCCCTCTCCCCACAGCTCACCTCCCGTTTAACTGCTTGAGAGGATCCCAGGGCAACACGACCAAAACCTACGTGAGCTCAGCCCACACAGCCACAATCCTGGCCCCATTAAACGCAAAGAAAACTCTGCCATTGCCCTCGCAGAGCCAGGATCCCACCCCTATCAGTACGGTTTTCTTCCATGCCAACAGAGATGAGCGTAAATCAGACGTAGGCAGGCACTGGGCAGAATCCCACCCATTTTATTCTAAATAGTTTTATTTTACAAGTCACTGGCCAGGTCAGCAGCACCACCGTTGCAGCATGACGCCACCAGTTCGCTAGGAATATCCATACTGGTTGGTCCAACCATAAAAACAATCCTGCAGGGGAGCCTTTGACCTCAATAACGTTGACATTTCCATCTCAAACAAGGACTCAGCCACAGCTGGCAGACGGGAGGGTGTTACAGCTGGCTCTCTGCTGCTTGTTTCATAAGAGACAATATACGCAGCCATTCCAACCCCCAGAGCCTCCAGCTCATCCAAACGGACGTGCCGCAGCAACGTCCCTTGTGGCACGCCGTTGTTTTGGTTGTTTGAAGCCTCTTTCTCTCACTCGAAACGTGCCCGTCCCTGACATCTCTGCTAAAAAGCCACCGATGGAAAAGCTCAGTGCTGCCATGCCTAGATCCCAATATGCATCTTGGGGTCCTGTTACGTATTATTTCATAAGCTCTGCTTATAAATTCAGAAAGCATGATCTTGCATAAAGCTTTTACACAAATTAAATGCATATCCCATAGAATAATGTTTTAATTTTGCATGCTGTGCCTTTACATTGCAATTACTCACTACCAGTAAAGCACAAAGCAAAAGAGGAGCCGTAGTAAGCCTGTGGCTGCTCAAAAGCGATCACTCGAACGCTGATATAGAAATTTATTGTAACAGAATACTTTGCTAGCCCGGAAGCCTGCAATCTCACTCTGTGTGCAATCACCATAATGCAGCCGTATCGCTTTCATCAGGCCAGAAGGGGTTTTTTAGATCTAGACTTCTTGAAAGCTGTGTGCTAAGCTCCCCCTCTGAAATCTCTATGCGGGGACCCTAAATGGGAGCCGGGGTCTTAACATCCTCCAGCAGCATTAACGGCATCGCAAGTGTTACGTGCTTTCCAAACAGGTTGCTTTCATTATGATACCTTCATAAGGATTATAATAATCCACTATTCTGGATTGAAACTTTTGGCCAAAGTACCTGTCAAAGAAGACGTGATGTATTGCATGAGCCCATCTTGCCTGCAGACACAGTGTTGGAAAAGGGTTTTCTGTTGAATTTCAGCTGAATTCATTGAAGTCATCATTGGGGTTTATAAATCAGCAGTGCGCTTTGGTGACAAATTTCCTTCAGAGGAACATGTGGTAGAAAAGAGAGGAGCCCAACCTGAAGGCATTTTTCAAAGCCCTAATCCTGCTTTTCCCCCCTCAAATCCATTTTTTTTAAAATATTCAAGGAGAAGAAAACGCCCAGTTTCCAGGGCGTTATTTCTTATCCTCATAAGGCACTTTATGATGGTTTAGATTTAAAGAATGAAATTTCAAACAATTTTACCATTGCCACACTTCCAACAGCATGGAAGTAATAGCAAAAAAAAAATGACAATGAGAAAAAAGAAGAGAGGGAGGGAAAGACACATTTAAATTATCTGGAATAGGAAACTACCCGTCTCTGCACAAAGCAGCTTAATCCCTCACACACCAAGCGACTCCCAGAAGTTTCCACAAAGCTCTTCTGCACTTTAATCCCTCTTTGACCATTTACAGTGAACTAATCCACTTAATTCAATTACACTCGCCCAGCAACCTGCTTTTTGAGAGACCGTAAGGCCAAGAATATCCGAAGTCGTATGCACGACTCAGCGTTCAGGCAGAGGTCCCATCCGCAGCCACCGGCGGGTCTCCAGCAGGAGCACGCTGTCCCTTTAGGGAAGTGGTAAAGAAATCCTTGCTCAACAGACACACAAATGACAGAAACCCCACTGATTGGGCCCGGACTGCTGTGCTGAAATTTGCGGGGTTCAAACGCCGAGGAGTTTTTCCATGGTGTCAGAATCAGCTTCAGTAGAGCAAGAGACAGGAACGTTAGCTACCAGCTCTCCCAAGCCCTTGCTCTGACCACCAGGTCCCATATCCTTCCCACATTACTAGGCACTGCTTGCCTACGTTTAAAACTTGCAGACTTCAAAATTACAATCACATTTTTTAAAAGACCAAACTAAACAGCAGCCTGTACAAAAAAGTGCAATTAGAAAGTTAGCATTCCTCCAACTTCTCGTTAGTAAAAGTTTTATAACCCTCCAACATGTGGCACTCCAGCATAAAACCTGGCAGAAGGAAAAATGCCCTTGTCTACCTTCCATAAATATAGCAACATTTCAGCATTGGCAAAGATAGCCTGGTTCCTATTACTAGCTTTTTTCCATTTTAAATTTACTAGTTAATTTTATAGAAACAAATAAAGGGACCTGCATATTATAAATCTATTAAGGATAAAAAACATAACTCTCAAAAAAAAAACACAAGAAAAATCTCACACCTTCCCTCCAGCCCCTTCCAATTTTGATTTATATACCCTTTAAAAGAAAAAAAAGTGCCTCTCCGTTGAGCTGGGAGGTCTTCTCTTAGTCCCCTCCACCAGCTCCCTCGTAGCAACTGGCACACGTGTGGTGCTGGTGTTCGTGCCTCGGCCACGTGCAGGTCCATCGACCCATCGCTTTTGGAGGTAACTCCAGCTGCTGATGATAAATGGGGGAAAAAATTGTTTTGGGGTAGTTTTTCCATCTAGCCCCGATATGAGATTAGAAAGGGAAGCTGAAGAACAGAATTCAATATGGTTTCAGCTGTTATGCCTCCACCTGGAGTTAACGGGGCTGCACCTGCTTTTCACAAGGTGTGACCGTGACCCCCCCCCGGCGAGCTCCGTGAGTCACCGGCACCGTCCCGAGCCAAGCCGGCGGGAGGGAGAGCTCTCCACGAGGGACACGGGTAGGGAACACAACTTAACTCTGCATCCCAGGGAACGTGTCGGACTGAGGAGAACAGCACCAGAAGCCGGCACAACCAACCGTCCTTGTTTTCCTCCAGCATCGGTGAAGTTTTGCACTGGGGAGCCGGCCGGGGTTGGTGACCGGAGCGGTGGGGAGCACCGGGACGACTCGTTTTTTTCTGGTTCTGCACCGCGCCAGCTCCCAGTGGGCTTGGCCGGGTTCTCCTGCAGGGACTCCGTGGCCTCGGAGGGCCCTAAGAAATGTTCCTCGGCACAGGACCGATCTGGTCTGCACATGGGTCTGAGCGACTCCACGGGGCCAGTTGGGGCGGGAGTGGATGACAGCGCGGCCACCAGCATATTTATAGGAACATCAACAACAACAGCTCGCACGGGGCAGGAGCGTGTCGCCAATTGCAACACAGGGGTACGGATCAAATGGAAAAACAACACTGCCAGCACATGTTTCCCTTTCAAAAAGCTCCATGGCCCACGAGTTTTCAGTGCGGCCGTAAGCGCTGCAGTAAATGCCGAGCCTACAGCTCATTTCCAGCTCGTCAGATCTGTCAGAGTCCCCTGCCCAGCACGCCCACTGGTCTTACCATCATCTCAACACCTGTATCCCCAGATAAAGCTCTTGCAGGTGCTAAGGAGCTGCGATCCCCCAGACCCGGACCTGCAGGAAGGTGCACGGCCCCCGTGGTAACACGGCCCCGGGCACCCAGCCCAGCTCCTGCGGCCCCACGCCATGCTGGCAATGTCTGCCCTCAGCCTCGGGTGCTCTTCTTTACCCACCTGAGATTTTCCATGCATTTTTACAAGGCAGGACTGGCACAAGCATTAATGTGCTCCTATCTGTGCTTCAAACATCTCCCAGAAGGAAGAGGTAGCCACAAAGTTCTTGGTTGGAGCTTTGTGCAAAGGAAAGCAAAGCGTTGGAGCTCAGCTCAATTTCTAAGCCTTGCCCAGTTGTTTGAACTTTGTTTCTTACTGGGAGAAGAGGGGAGAACGCTTATCTTAGCTGCTGGGAATTGCTACAGACGTACCTGTTCCCTGGGCCCAGAGCAGGCTGTCAAGTTCAGAACCACAGAGCTGGAATTTTCTTTATGCAATCGGGGACAGCTGGGGAGGAAAAATGACGGGAGGCAGAAGTGCAGGCAAGCCCTCCAAAAACGAGGAAGAAACCTTTCCATGTTGTTACGCCCTCCTCACCTGTGCGCAGACATGACTGCGGTGCCCAGAGCTCCTAGGGGTGGATGCAAGGAAGAGTCGCAGCTAAAAAAAAACCTTTTCTATTAATTTTCTATTAATATCAATATACCCTTACGGTACCCTTAAATGATCTGCAGAGGAAAGCACAACTTCATGGACAACCACTGGGCGACAAAAGCAAACTTTGGGGGATAACTAAAACCATCTCTCCTGATATCAGTATTCTGTAAGAAGAGAGTGGAACAACCTTACAACTGTATTTCTGTATTTCAACCCATTCTAGCCCCTGACTGCACTGTTAACACAACCCCTCTGCTCTGCACAAACACCAATGACTTATGTTGACTTGATGGTTACACGGACTGTCTGCTAAAGTGGGACTTAGCACCACTACTTAATCTACTGTGACATGATCCCAAAGAACCAAAACCATCCTTCTTCAGTCCTAGCACAGACCGGTAGAGACCCTTCTAGAAGAGCCCCAGAGAGGGCTGCTGCAAATAATCAGAAAGTCTTCAAGGATCTGGAACCTCCTCATCGTGCAAATAAATTCCAAAGCGCCTTTTTTTCCCTTTCCAAGTAAAGTGGAAAAGAGAGATCCTCCCATCTCCCAAGCTCTTAGTACTGTTGTTCTTCAAATGCTTTGGAGATACTTCAATAGAAATAGAAATATTAAATAGAGCTTCCTTCAAAGCCTTGCAGGTCACTGAAGGGCCAGATCCGTGGTTGTATTCAAGTCTCAGCCCCTGTTTGCCTTCTCATTGGAGATGATGGGCATCGGGTGCTTCAGAAGCACACGAGAAACCTCAGCAGCTCTGTCAGCCTTGCACTAGGCAGTTTATACACGCCTCGGTACATGTTTAAACTACTTTACGAGCTACATTACAGCTTTTCTGCAGTCACAGAAGAGGGTGGCTCGCGATCCAACCTGGAAGTTGAAGTCAGCTGTCCCTGCATGATGCATCACCACCAGCTAGCAAGCCTAAGAGCTAGCGACACAGCTCCATTCCCAGCTCCCGAAGCAGGCTGGCAAGTCTGACACGAGTGAAAAAACGCGAGTCTGAGCACAGTTGCTATGCGAGACACTGAACAGCAAAATTTGCTACTCATTTCTTGCTTGGTATAAGCACACTCCGAAGATTTGCGTTGACTTTGTAGAACTACTGCAATTAGTTATAAATGATTAAGTGAAAGACTCCGACTCCGTCCAAGTCACAGAGGACGCAGACACTGACTTCACTCACTGCTCTGCTAATTGAAGCACTGCTCAGCCCAAAGTTAACCTAGCGTGCAGCTAGTAAAACGTCTGATTCTTTTCCTTTTTCCAGCAATGCTTTAAAAACACGTTATAAAAGTTAGCATCATGCCACAGAAATACGCCTAGAAAGACTGGCTGATGCTTTCTGCCTTAAGTTGAAACATGTACCTTGAGCAGCCTTCCACACACACTCATTTAAGATGAAAGCACTTTACATAAGAAATAGAAACTTTCCAAGTCCACCTTATAAACCAAGCTGGGGTTTTCATCTTGCTTCCAGGGAGGAAAGAAAAGTAAAGAGATGGTTCATTTAATCTTCAGGAGAGTGAGGAAAGACGAAGGGAAAGGTAATTCATGTAGTTCTGTAGGCTTCAAATACTTCTTGATGCTCCAGGACCCAAAACCCAAGCACTTATTTATATTTACAATATCCAGACAGGATCTGCGCTGGCAATGAGCAAGCTAGGTCTTCCAGAGCTCAGATTCAAGGTGCTTCTGTTGTGAGCATTGCCATCACCAGCAACACAACTTCTGGCTGAGCTGACGAGCTGACCACCAGGGATCCAAACCTCGAACATTACACGCAAGAAGGCATCAGTGTTGGGAACAGGAGCAGGGCAAGCAAAGACAGCAGTTCTTGCCCTGTAACATCTTTGGGGCTGCAAGAGATGACTTCAAGGTCTCCAGAACCTTTCTCATCTTCTGTGCTACCTCCCAGAGTAGCAAGCAAAAGGTGCTCCCTTGGGTGCCAGGGGACCACGACCCCTGGCCAGGCACGTCCTCCCTTCCCCACCGCCCACCTCAAACCCCCACCAGGGACCTGCACGACAGCTACCTCGGTCCAGGGTGCTGCAACCAGAACAGGGAGTAACTCAAATTAATGACCTAATCCTAACGACCACTCCTGAGAGCCCCAAATTGCTTTCAGACATTTTTCTTGGCATTAGCTTGGTGGTTTATCGAACTGCGAGTCTGCGCTACTAAAATATAAGTTGAACTAAAGGAAAAAGCATCGTGGAGTTTGCAGGCTACGAGGTAGCTATGAATGCACGATGGTGAGCGCTCGCCCCAGCACCAGGAAGGGGAGCCAGCAATTTACCTTCCCATCAGAGCAAGAGCCCGACAGAAAGCATTGAACCATTAATGCCAAAACGAGATGGATTTGTCTCCTGGGCAGAAATGAATGGACGAGCATTTTAGATTACAAATAAAAGACATTTCTGACTCTTCAGATGAGGAAGTCTGAGTCTTTCACAATTCAGGGTGAAACATTATAATGAAATAAAGAAAAAAAGGAAAAAAATCAGCCTTGACTTCCAAGAAGTCAGGACTTTTCCAGGCAGTTACCTACGTACAGAAGAATGCAAAATGTGAACATTTTTTCAGTTGCTGGGGATGAAAGGGAGAAAGAAAGAAATGAGCCTGCCTGCTCACCTGCAAGATGATGCTTTTTTATTTTGCCAAAAACGTGCCAGATGACTTTCGATGACACGGGACTCTCCCTCGCTCCCTGGTACTATATTTACAGATGAGATGATAAAAGCCTCTCTAACCGTGTCGTTTTGAGGTTGGACCTTTCCCAAGAACACCGTGCTGGGTTGGAGGCACCCACTCACCCACCGGTCTAGTCCCTGGAGACAGGTTCACGTCAGAAGAAGAAAAGCTTCCTCAGAACTATAGCAAAAACCTTTACTTAAAGCATCTCAAAGAAAGCTCTTCTTCCCGACGATTTGGCCCCACGGCCAGCCCCGAACACGGGCACCAGCAAAACACTCACACCACGACCTCAAAAAGTAACAGGGACCAGCTCATGTGCAACTGGAAACACCAAGTCATTATAAAGGAACTCAAAGTCCTGATCGCACCAGACACGACCTCTGAAATAACGCGAGTTTCTGTGTTTTCCACGCTGCAGAGATTCGGGGCTCTCGGTGGCAGCTCCCGAGCCGGAGCCGCGACCACTTCCCACCGGCCGAGGGGAGCGAGGCTTTAAAACCAACCTTGAAAGATGCTGCAACGCTACGTGCAAAAAGGAACTTGGCTGCTCTCCTAATTGGGGGAGGAAATTTCTATTCCAGCGTGCTAAATTTGAAACAGAAGGAAAAGGAGAGCCCTCGTGCTTATGAGGTGCTACTGTGGGAAGTTATCAATAAACTCTCCTCCAGGGTAAGTGCTGCAGCCCAATTTAAAGCACGTTTTGCTGACCAGGGCTACTGCCTGGCCTCAGAAAAAAAAAAATGCACTATTTTGAGAGAGAGATGCTGCGAACAAATGGAAATTTAAAGTGGTGCTAAGTGAACCCACACATCACACATCAGCAGACTGGGTCTAGGAGAAGGGAAAAAAAAATGGGCACAGTAGCTGTAGTTCAGAGCACCAGGATAAGCGCTGCTTTCTCCAAGGGGGGAAAGGACAAGGGTCTTCATCAGGAGGGGCTGAGGAAATGATGCAATGTCTGTGAGCACGACAAGGGAATTTTGTTCTGAAAGCTGAAAGAATTGGGGAAAGACCTGAGCAGAGCTGTGTACAGAAGTGGCTCGATAGGTAAATGAATGCCAGGAGAAAGAGGACCACGAGATGCACCCACAGCCCCCTAAACTACCGCAGCCTCCTTCAGCAGGAACGGCTGAGCATCATCCCTTTGTCCCAGGACTTCGGGAACCCCAACACAAAGATGGTAACTTAACATCCCAGTACTTACTGGAATATCCTCTTCTGAAGAGACTACTTGGAAAAGGACTCATTTATGAGGATAATATGGTCAACATGGCCCGATCCTCTTCACAAGGAAGTTTCAGTGCTGGCATTTGCCTAGCTGTGGGCAAACAGGGATACAAGTTCGATTGGATATTTGGACTCTACAGGGCAAAATCCTCTGTTGAACCCAAGCTGCGACTGCCTTTGGTAAACAAGTTCGTGGGCCTGGATTAAGAACAGATCTTGAAGCAGGAGCAGCCACGCAGTGGGGGGCCATTATATCTGGTCCATGACCAAAACCGTTCCCATGCCCCAAGCCAAGCTTTCATGGGATGACCCATGAAGCAACTCCCTACAGTTTGCTTCTGCCATAAACAAAGCCTCTTTTCCCATAATCCTGAAGCCACCATATCTGGGACCAATCTGCTTCTCCAACAGCAGTACAAAAACTCTTTTCATCCCTCCCTCCCTCCAGTAAAGGTGGCGACTACCATTCAAAATGCCCAGTCCTACTAACTCAAGGGTCCTGGTACCCACATCTTTTAAGATCAACGCTCCAGCTCCACCACCAAGCCAGAGAAAAGAAGTGACTATAGATGCTAACCCCTGTTACAGAGAAGCTGTGGCTGATGGACTGGCTTTGTAGGTCTTCTGGAAAGAGTTACAAAAGATAAAACATCCTTCCATCTCCTGATTTAAAAGGGACTTCTGGGCTATGTCTGTCTAAAAAGCCAGTATAAATTTGCATTTATCCCTGGAGGCTCTTAGTACCAGAGTGTTCCCATTGGGCTTTAACAATGCTACTGCCCTTTTTCATAAAACAATGACAAATTCTCATTCTCTTGATGGATGCTTATCCTCTACAGAAGTAAACAGCAAAAAATGTGAAATGGGTATAGAGCATCATGACGCTCTCAGGAAATTGTTTAGTCTCCTCAGCAAAGCATGATTAAGAACTCAGCAACAAGTAATAAAGATGTGGTGAGAGAGATACCAATCTCATCCCAGCAGCCAGCTCAGGTTCCTCCCAAGCCCCTCTAAGCAAAATGGATCTCTATTCTTCTGTAGGGTTTTCGGCAGAGATTTCATTCCTAATTCTGTCAAGACTGTCCAGTATAAAGGCTTTAGAGGGAAAACAATAAAAGAAACATAGGCTGAAAGGGGAAAGAAGTTAAGGCAGTCTGAGAAGTCACCCAACTCTTGCTCACAGAAACTTCAGAAGACCATTCATCTTCTGAATGGAGCCACCAAGAAAGGCCCTTCAGTGGCTCTGACACAACAGCCATCCTTGTGGGAGGTCTTCTGAAAATTCTCAGTGCCCAGGACTTACAGAGCCAGGAGGAAGATAACACTGCTTAGCAGGATCAGCAAAGAAAAGCAATTGTCCTCTTAACAGAAAGGACAACAGCAAAATTCCCTTGATACATTTATAGCCAGAGGCAGCCGGGCTAAAGCAATGGGTACCAGTGGTACTTCAGTAATGAGGATCCTTTATTTAACCCAGGGGGTAGGAAGACTCCAAGAAGACCACAAAAAATTCCTACAGACCTCCTGGCCATCAGCAAGCTTAGAGGTATGGAAGTCACGCATAGTGTATTCAAACAGACCCCAGAAATGTCCGCTTACAAAGACTGGTTGGTCCTTCCCAGAAATCAAACACCGATTGCACTCGACCCTCACCCATTCACAGGGTAATAAATATTGTTAATAATTGCAGACTCTTACTAAGTAGATTAAAGCTGTCACTCTCAAGCAAAGAGACCTAAACACAAGCTGACACGTTGCATCCAGCTGAGGAATTAGACCCAGAATCCTGCTTTGCCATTCGTGGGCCTCAAAAACAAGAAAACATGTTAACATCAAGCAGAAATTTCACATCCTTATCCACAAGTGTTGCACCTGCTGAGCAGAACAGCTGGGTCCCCAAGAGGCCTGTGGAAACTGCAGAAGCTGGGAGACAAAATTGGGTCAAACACAGAGGAACTATGAACTATTGTCATTGTCTCCCAAGTTTAGCCCTTCTGAGCTGATGACCAGGCAACAAATACAACCTAATTATTCAGGAGAGTCTGTTCCTAGAAGTAAGAAACGTGTATTTACCTAAGTGCTATCTATAGGAAAACAATGCCACAGCAATGCAACAGGTGGGAGAGTCATCATACAAAAAGTTCCTTCATCCAAAGTACACAGACCTCCTTCGGTTGACAAGAAAAAACTTCTTTTCCTTTCCCCGCTGGTAATGCCCTGACATTATTCAAGGCCATCTGGGTTCAGCTGAGACATGAGCGGCGCTAAAGGCGAGCCTCGCTGCACGCCGCGGGGCAGCTGTCGCACTGCCATGTGCTGACTTGCTTCCAACTACAAATAACTAGTCCACATAAGACCATCTCAAAAGAAAACAGACTTTTTAGGTCGCTTTCAAACCAGGCCAAAAAAAAATGACCCTGGAGCAGACAAAAAGCAAGGTCACCACGTGGACTTACCCCACCGGCACTGACAGCGCAGATTGCTCGCTGGAGGCCTAACAGGCCTCGAGCAGCAGAGAAACCACTTGGACACGTTTGCTTTCCCCTCTTCCCTTGCCTTTGGAGGCAAGGAGTAGGAGCAATTTTCTCTGGTGAAGATGCCAGTGCTGGCACCAGCTCCACAAATGCCCTGGACTCGGTGGAGCCCAACCGAAACGCAGTGACTGCTCGCTCGGCCGCACGCCATGATCCGAACCCCCGACACGCACGGGGCAGAAGCCCTGCGCACAGAGGCACGACCTCTATCCACCAGCAGCTTTGAGAAGGTTCACAGATAAGGAAAAAGACCAAATCCAAAGGCTCTGTCTCAAACTGACCTCCAACAAGCAGCAAGTCCTGCTCAACCCTCACACCCAGGCACCCTGCCTGCAGAAAAGCTGCAGTCTAGGCCGCCGGCCTGCCCAGCTCCAATGGCCTTCATGGCCCTGAGCCGAGCCGATGCAGGAGCGATCGGTGGCGAAGTCTGCGGCACAACAAAGATGGGTGAACTCCAAATTACAGTCTGCAATCTCCTCTCACCACATTTTTTTTGCAGCTGGGAGGCCATCAACAGCCCTTCTCCATCTCCATGGCATTCTCCCGGGGCCTGGTGCTTTCTGGAAAGGAGTATTTCCCTCGGACGCTTGGGATTTTACAGAAATAGTGCCAGAATATGGTCTAGTACTCCTCTATCTCCAGCCTGCAGTACATTTCAACAGCAAAAATAATCCTATGTATCCTGCAAAGAGATCCTTACTTGCTTTGTATAAAGCAAGTATGACAGCTTCTGAAATAAAACTAGTTTGTCGTTCTGAGTGGTTTGTTTGTTAGGTTTGTTTTGTTGCTTTGTTTGTTTGTTTCCTCTTAAGACAGCAAACAAATCTTGTACTAGGTAGCCAGACACCGAATAAAACTGTGAATAAGAACTAAAAACAACAACACCAAAGACTGCTGCAGTGTGGAAACCGTGCCTTGGTGTCTATGAACCAGGCACTTCTGTGCCTCACAGCTACTTTGCAGAGTTTCTGGCGTCTCTACATGTACACAGCTCTCAATTTATATAAAACAAATGTATAAACACACTGGAGGGATCTTTGAGGAGAGTCGGCAACAAAAAGAAAGTTCCCATGATAAGCCAAATGGAAGGAATCATCGGATGCTCCTACAGAAGTATCCTCACGTTGGAATCTCCAGTAGGTTTTAATTATATTGTAATAAAAAGCTATATACTTCTGCATTTTTTCTGATTTACTAGATCACTCCTTTAAATTATAAGCCAAGCTGTGATTTTAAGGAAAACACGTTTTTAAAAATAATTAAAAATAGAAACAGCACTGCAGCAAACATTTGGAAAATTTTCGGAGTCGATTGTTTATTGGGACTCCAACTGATTTTAATGAAAAATATGGTTATAATTTGAAAAAACAGCACTTTTATGTTTTGCATAAGGAAAGTCCCTACAATGCAACCTCCGGGGCACTTTTTAAAAAAAAAAATCTCAAATGGTCACAGGGTTCTCTGGCCAAAAGCCCTCCTCAAAAACCAAAAGATGTGGGTTGCAAACTATTTCAAGTATCCACAACAAGTGAAACTGGATGTAGAAAAATATGTTCTCGACATTTACTTCTGTTTATGATGAAACTGGAAACAGATGACCCCTAACAACATATTGTGTGAACGGGTAATTAACCAGCTGCAGATGGAGCCCAACTGCTGATCATTTACATTCGCGGTGCTGATCACTTCCATCCAGCTCAAGCAAAAGGTCATCCGAGGGGTAATCTGGGACGGTCCCTTCCATCAGAGCCTCTGAACGAGTCCCCGTGCTGCAGACTCAATCCAACCAAGGCATTATCTGTCATGCAAGGCTCCAGAAAGACGCTCGTTGCCGGTGTAGGACCTTTCATTGAGGCTGTGCTGATGGAAGAGGAGCCCAGGAGCTCCACTTGCCCTCCAGCCACGCGGTGCTGTTGTACCCTGGTTCTCCTCCCTCTCCTGTTTGCTCCACTGCAAGTTTTATCCGAGCCCAGTTTGGTTTCATGTTGACATGAAGGGAACAGAAAAAGACCTCCAAGCAACCCTTCCTCGACTCCCACCAGCCTCCAGCCATGCTGCGCTGACCCTATGCAGTACCTTGTGCTTTCCTTCACTTCTCCGCATCATTCGCATGAAATTTCCACCTTCCCACCGCTGGCAGTGATGGGTTGGGGTGAGAGGTACGAGCACACTCTGCCCCTTCCTCCTCTTCCACCAGGTTTGCAGGGCACAGCGCTGCCTTCTCCTGTCCTCCCGGGCCATCGAGCACGCCGCTCCTATGCGGACAGTGGCACTTTGGAGCCGGCGTGAAGGCAGCACTTATTTCCTTAAATCGCTCCCAAGCAAAGCAGGCACTGACCTCTGGGGTGGTTCAGACATCGAAGGGCTGCAGATTATGCCACATGGCCAAGGAAGCACCGTTTGCCAGACGCCAACAAACCCCGAAGCCAGAATCCACATGCTAGTCTCCATTCGGAAACAGAGACAACGTGAGTTTTTAAATAGGCAGATGTGTTTTATCCCACTTATTTTTGATAGCTAAGATGCAAGTCACCATGACACACATTTATATGCCAACAAAAAAATTAAATTAAGAATAAAACACATTATCGTTACCAACAGTACACACACACATGTATACATACACACATATATACACACACTTTTATAAAGGCCAGTTTCACCAAGCTGAAAACAATTATGAGCCAAATCAGTTGGGAAAAAGAATGTAATCAGAAAAATATGAAGACTAATTGAAAATTGTTTAAGAACATTTTAACTAGATGCTCAAAAAGCCACAATGCCACAACTGAAAAAGGCGGCCACACTAGTTAAAAGGCAACCTGGCTCAGATGGAAGTTAAGGAAGCTATAAATGCAAGAAAAAAGGAACATGACAAATGGAATAAACAGAAAAACTGAGGCCAACAAACAAAAATCTGGTGTTAGGATGTATAGATAAGTGATATGGGAAGCAAGAGAATACATGAAGAAATCAATGGCCGGTTGAAATTATCATCAGTTTCTTTTTTTTAAGCACATAGAGAGTAAAACATTCCAATGGGGAAGGAAGGGGTATATTTCCCCAACCCCACCTCCCCAAAATGAAGAACTGTAAGAAAATTTGCTCAGTAAGATCTCAGTTCTGCACTGCTAAATGAGGTAAGCCTACCACAGGCATGCAGAACTCTCATCCTCTTGAATTGCTATCAGAAGAGAAATGGCAGGCATCAAGGTGAGCCTTTTTTAATTTAGTAGATAGTACATTGTAGGTGTACGAGCGTGGAAATGTTGTCATAACTTCTCCTAATATATTCAGTTTAGTCCTGGTGTCCAAATCCAAGAAGACTGGTGAGTAACTGGTCTGGCAGACCACAGCAGATGACCACACCGGAAAATCTGGTGTTTTTCCAATGGGAGGCAGGACTTGACTGATTTCTTCTACCACGGCAGAGGTTAGTGAGCTCCAAGTGCTCAGCTAGGGCACCCAGATTTGCAGGTTAGTGCCACAAAAATCAGAGCAAGTAACCAAAGAAAGCCAGAGGTAGACTTGAAATTAGGTACACGTTATTACCAAAGAGAGTTATTAAAAGGATAGACATATCAAGTGCAAAGTACCTTAATATTTGGAGAGAGCAGAAGACTGAAGAATATCTTGGCAATTATTTTCCACTGATTGTATCTGCAATCCTTAGGAAATGAAGGAAACAAACATTAAAAGAGAGGAAACAACAACAAAGCACAGAAGACGGAGCAAGCAGACAGGAAACAAAAAGCCAAGAAGAGTGGAAGTAAAGGGCACCGAAGCCTGCCAGTGGCACCACGTTAAGGTGTTCGCCAACTGAAGGCTACAAACTTGGAGGGAATTTTAAGTCCTGGGCAAGACAAAAAACGACATCTGCAGCTAATAAACCTGGATGGACAGGGCATGGGGATCCATTCGGAAACATCTAAAGGTTAGGAGGGAATGGAAAGGTGAAATACCAGCTTGGGACTCAAAAGACCAGCAAAAGCTGAAGGAATGGGCAGCCTTGCGTTCAAAGCCACCAGAGACGAGAGCACAGCGCGACCGGACTGGGAAAGCAGCTGGGGCAGAGCAGAGCTTTGGTGGTTGAAGGGTTAGAAGGGACAAAAGGGGCTGCCAGGCTCCGCAGGGAACACGGAGCTCCATTAGCACACATCTACAGATTGCCCCAAGATGAACAAGGCACGCAGACCCAAACGGAGGAGCAAGGAAGGGGTTTCTCCTAGGAGCTGCGTTAGGTAATACTTAAAAACATTCAACTGGCATTGCAGAAATGCCAGAATTTGAAAGCCTATGGGCTGAGAAAATTAGCAGCATTGTACCTTGACTTGTTTCTCTACCTTGAGCAAACATATCTGGAGAAGACTACCACCCACTGTGCACCATTAGGGTTTGGTTTGTTGACCTTTTAGATTTTGTGAACATTTAAAGTAAAACATAATCCATAGGAAAAATTTGATTTAAATGAGAAGAGAAACTGATGTCCTTTAAACTGCCCAAACACCTTGCTATGGACTGAACAAGCAGCCAACACTGAAGCCTAGAAATGGCTGGTGTGGGGGAGTAAAAAATTGTATATACATAGTAACAAGGAGTGAAAATAGGGAGAGCGGCACCGAAACCGTGTCTCATCCTTCACTGCACCATTTGATACCACGCAATGGTAATAACTCAACAAGAATACACAGATGCCTCAGATGACCAAAGAAATCCTTTCCTGGTAACCCAAGCTGGGGTGTGTACAACGCTCCCCTCTGCCCCAAGGTCAGTCCTCCTCCATGAGTCAGAACTTGATTCATTTTCCCGTAAAACGGCAGGATTAACAATCCAAGAATTTCCAAGTTTCATCAAAATCCATAAACACATTTTATTCTATCCAGAAGAACATTGAACTTGGCGGGACAGAGTACCACAGCGGTGGCCCCAAGTCAAGAAAAATCCTCTTTTGAAGAGTCAAAACATCTCCCAGGAGTTAAATGAAGTAGGTCTGGAAAATGGGCATCCACTCTAAATACAAATATTCTCCTTCATCATAAACAGAATAGTCATAAAAAGCTGATAATTATTACACGTTTACATTAACAGCATGTTAAAAACACGTCATCCTATTAGGCGAGTGAAGTTATCCAGATCAGACAAATTGGCAAACTGTGGCTCCCAAGGATTAATAACTTGCCCAAGGCCACACAGCGAGTGTTATCAGAGTCAAAATCAGAACAAAGTCCTTGGCTCCCTGAGCTGCGCTCAACTTACTTTTTCTTAAAACTCTTTTTTTTTTTCATTTGGTCTTTGCCATAAGAAGAAAAACATGAAGTATGAATCTATTATTCCTATACGCATAAAGTTTTAAGAGATCACCGTAGTCAGGCAGTCTGACACCTTGAACAACGCAGACAAGGAGTCATCCACTAATTAATACCTACTTCAAGGTCAGTACTTGTGGTTGTACTGGAACATAAAGCTTTTATACAAAATGAGTCATTTTGATTTTAAGGGTTTTCCTGGGATGATGCAATGTCCACCACAGATCTCGACGGATTGTTCCAGTAGCTCATTTCCTCTGCTCCCATGCACCAGGGTGCATTTACCCAGCTTTGACCTTCACCGTTGCATGTTATAAAACCTTTGGCTGCTTGTATTAGAACAGTAGCTACTATCCATTTTTTTCTAACAGATATCCAGAGAAGCAGAAGGTGCAATTGTCTTCTTTGATAAAGACACTAAGTTCCTTGAGCATTGTATTGTAAATCCTGTTTTCTAACCCTAAAGAAGGCTAAAGTCATATCATCTTTGTACAGCAAAACTATGAATAACTCTAGCAATATTAGGTCAACGTCTGTATAAAACCCTGATGCTCCAGGCAGGCAGATACTTCTATTGCACAAAGTGACGCTTTGCAAGTGAAATACAATTAACGCTTGCCATGAGGACACTAAATAACACTCATGACATGGTTCACTTGAAGAATTGGTTTTTACCTCACTTATACTACTCTGCTTCTTGTAAGATACAGCATCTGGAGAGGACAGATCACCATAAATGGTCACAAGATGAAAAAAATCTTATTCAGAAGAGAACACCCCAAGCAATTTCCTTTCATTTGTCAGAGAAAAAAAGTCAGGTCCCTCTGTTCTCATGTGGATTTTGACCACAAGAAAGCTCATCTCCTAAGGTCCACTGGAAATGATTTCAACATCAGATTTTTTTACTGCATCCTACCTTGATACTCTGTGTACCTGGAGGCATCTCCCAAGGACACCCAGTAGCATTTCTCTAGTTCCAGTGCCTCTACCCCCACCCCCTTCCTTTGTAGGCCTGTAGAAACAGCCCACCATGTCTTTGGGCAGCTCTTACCAACTTATCTGCCATGTTCTTCAACTCTGCTGGGGCGACTATGCCTGGCTGAAAAGAGATCCACTGACGAAATCATCAGAAGTGAGATGTTTAAGAGCCATACCTGACCAAAAGAGCTTAATATCTATCTCATACGATAACAGAGAGACTGCTGCTCTGCAGGAGGAAGACTGTATTGGTTCTTTCTTCATTACAATAAAGTGAGCAGCAGATAAGCCATCACAACAAAGCATTTAATTATGGAAAGACAGGCTGAACATGAACTAGGCATTCCTATACTATTATACAGGAGACATACCAGTACTGAGCAACACCATGCCTAAATCCAACAGAAAGCACATGTAAACGTTTTATTCAGCCTCAAGAGATTCCAGACCAACTTGAATATGGGAATTGGACAAGTCTGTACTCATCATTAAAGAACAGAATAACCATAAACATGTAATTGCACTTACAATCAATAATTTTTTTAAAAGCGCTCCCAGTTTTCAGACAGCTAAAGATCTGCTGGGAAGGGTACACACTGGGAGAATGGGAAATCAATTTTTATTTTCTCTGCTCACCCTCCTTCCGTCTGTATCTTCAATTTCTAAGACATGCCCAAATCAGGCACCTCTGCTTTATGTTAAGGCTGGACGATCTTCCCAGGCTCTCAGGCATGCATTGAGAACATACTTTACTCATCAAAAACGACATGCACATTCCTCCGTATTTACATGACACAAACAAAGCCCCCACCAAAATTAGGCTAAAGCGATGCCTCTAACTCAACCCATTCTACAACTAATCCCACTGCATGGCTTTCAGCAGCTACCACCCAGCGACCTGACCTGAAGTTCACATTTGGTCAGCATTTCTGATAAACAATACTTTCCAATTGGTTTTCACTGAGGTTTCCAGCTGAACTGTAATTTTCCACATCTTCAAAGAAATGAAGCCTTCTTTGTGTCCTGGACAGCCTTCAAAGTTTTTATTGAATCCTATCTCTACATTCTCATATATTTCTCCCCCTAAAATGGCAAGCGGATTATTTTTCTACCACCGTTTTCAGTAATAAGTGTAAGTACATTTAAAAGGTACCACCTAAAATTAAAAAGAAAACAAAAAAAGGAAAAGGAGGAGAAGGAGAAGAAAACCTGTTCAACAAAATCAAGCACTCATAAGTCAGTCTTATATTGGTTGCTGAGACTAAAACAGAGGTCTAGACCTTGACTATGGTCAAGTAGACCATAATACCTAATCATTGTATTTCGGTTTCGGATTGTATTTCGGTTGAAGTTTTGGGGGATGTTTGAAGGAGGGGGGTGCTGCTTTGCTTTTTTAAGGTTGCCCTAGGAGAAAGCTGACGTGCTGAACGGGGCCATGAGACCACAAACTCAGAATGCACCTCCAGAATTCTCCCTAGCAGTAAACAAAACGGAGTAAACCTCCCAAATGCCATGAAAGAAGAGCAAGAAAAGATGACAGCATGCTAATAATATACTATAAAAAGTCTTCCAACTGCAGCTAAAAATGAAGTCATAAAAGACAAGGAGCATCTACCAGACTAGACTTCTGTTTTTGAGTTGCAGATATTAATGAAATGTGATTAATAAATCAAGAACTTTACCCCTTCGAAGAACTCAGATATTCATCTGAAACAGATCCGGCAGTCTGAGCAGGGGGTTGTGTGCATGTTTGTTGGTTTTGGCTTTTTGTTTGCTTGTTTTCATTAAATTCTTTGTGCTCTTCTGAGACACTGAATACACCAAGTACCAGTGACTTATTCCAATATCTCGTTCAGTGCCTTGAAAACATTTGCCGCATCTCATTGCTTGTTGGTGTGGCTCCCAGGTATGCAGGACCCCAACCAACACCTGGACTACCTCTCAGCACCCCAGGACAAGACGGGGTCCCAAACCTGCCAGAGGAAACATCACCACCACCAGGAAACCTGTGAGAGGAGGCTGAAGGCATCCGCACACCTGGAATAAAGCACAGGAGGAACCAGAGCAGACGTGCAAGGCAGGCCGAATGGTGCAATGTGCACACAGTTGGCAAGCTGAGAGACACTGCAAACATGCACGGGTGTGGAAAAGGTACATCTGTGAAGCAGTCCAGCTCCGGGGGGTTTTTGCATCACTTTTTTTGGTTGTGTTTTGCTGTTGTGTTATGGAACAATAAGCGGGCGCTGCACAATGTGCCGAATAAACCACATTCAGGGCAACGTTACCAGACAGGAGTCTCTCCAGTTAATATTCACCATGGTTTACTAAAAATAAGTAATGTTTTTTTAAAACAAGATCAAAAGACTCAGGGTCCAGGGCTCTGAGCCGCGTCCAGGTCCCGCACACCAGCCCCGCAGACACACGCTGGTGCTCAGCCTCCGGCCGGGAAAGCACTTACTCTGCCACTTCCCCCTTTCAGCCACGGTGAGGAATGAGGTCTCCTTGCGAGATCTGCAGCACAACCGGCCAAGAAGGGAGAGCAGTTTTGCTCAAGGCCACATAATAGTTTCCTGGTAATTATCCTCATTCCCCGCTCACCGGGCTACACTGACATCAGTAGCTTCAGCCTCACAGCCAATAAATAAAACCTTTAGCAACAGCACTAAAAAGCGTTTATTAAGCGCAGGGCTCTCTGGAGCGAGCTTACCTCTCTGCAAGGGGTTCTTTCATCTTTACAGCAAACCCACTGAAGTACAAAACCTTGCCCTGGAAACCTGCACCACGCGGCTGAGGACTAAGTTATTCTGCAGAAACGGGGCAGACGCAGCAAAGGGAGGCTCGATCGTACCCCGAGGACCTCTGAACCCCTTCAGGTCTTCAGGATCTCGAAGCCTATTGCAGAACAAATGAATGCATTTTCAATGCCTTTCTAAGATCCCGAAAATTGAGCTAAAATGGAAAGAGGGGCACCTCAATGTGCCTGGCAACCTAGGATGTATTTACAGAAGGTATTACCACCAGCTGTAGTCAGGATTTCTGAATCTGATGGGAGCAACGTTCACCTTCTACACTCCTGAAGGTTTGCGTTTCCCCAGGCTGCTTCTCAGCCCCGCTCGTGCCCAACCCTCCCTACCCTGCACCCGCTGCCAGCCAGCAAACCCATATTTAAGTGGCAATTTAGGAAGACCCAAACCAAACCAATGAGCACCACCAGGTCGTTAGGGGCCAACAGACATTTCTTAGATTTCTGGGTCATGTAAAACACCTCTGGATACAGAGAAGACAAAAACTTTGGTACTGGCTATTGGTGACAAAACTCCCATGCCTTTACTCCAAACTGATGCTGCAGTGCTGGGATCACAGCACCCAGGCACGGTTAGATACAGGGACATTAAACACATCGAGTTTCATTTGTATACAGCAAGTTATCAGACCTCTTGGTAAATCCCTTTGGTTAAGGAATGGTCTAACAGGGAAAACAGAAAAGTGTGTGGAAGTTAAAGGTACAGTTAAAAACCCTAGGCCAAAGAAAAGCACTTGACTTCTGTGACTTCCCTTTACGTTACTCTTCTCTTCCACTGCCTGACGCAGCTACCTGCGAGGAATTTGGGGATCAAACTCCATCATGTCAATGCAGCTAACTGCAAACACTGCAGGTCTCTGCTCAAAATGCCATTCTTCAAATATTTGGAGTATGATGACTCTAGTGTCTCACCACCTGTGGTTTTTTGCCTTTTAAACAGCAATTCCTAACAACTTTCATTAGGAGTCTCCCAAGTGATGTTTGCTGCTGCTCTGCCCATTCCACCCCACCAGCCCCGGCCCTGCCGATGCACCTCCCATTCGAGAGGCACCGACGTGGGATGCTGAAGGAACCGGCTCCAAAGAGCTCCACAAAAGGTCGCATCCTGCACAGAGGCTGCTGGATCCCTGCTCACACCGCTCCCTGCAGTAGCACTCGTCTCTGCAAGCATCGCTGCCTTCAGCTCCTGAACGCCGTTGTTCCCAGCGTCTTTTTTGCCTCCTGAATGGAAGCTCGCTGTGTAGATAGGTTATTATACCTACAGGTTATTCTTCCTCACTAGTGGAAGCAATGGTAGGTGTGATCTAACGTCTGCACATCACTGAGATAACTCACCCATGTGTAAATGAACATGCTGCTTACACAAGTGTTGCACATTAAGTGGAATAAGCATCAGCACACTAGTCACAGCCACCGGTAAGAAGGAGTAACAAAGCGATCTCCTGTCCATCCCAGATCTTACGCTCATTTAGTACCCACAGCATTAACAGGATGCAATCCTAACAAAGCCTATTCAAATAATAAATATCCGATATTAGAACCCCAGACACATTCTTCTCACATTCTTCTTTTATTCAAAACCCTGTGAACCTGTGTTAGTTTAAGGTCAGTGTGGTAGGATTTCACATCTTTTTAAAAACACGTGTATAGGAAATGGCATTGATGAAGCAACATCCAGAAAGAGGAGGTAAAACTGCTTGTGGCTTCACAGTCCCAGTAGCCAGAAAAGGCTGCCTTTCATCTCCAAGTGCGCACTCACCGGTCTGTAAAATGAATAAAGCAGAGCAGAACGCAGGGAAATGCTACTGCAGTGACTGCTCTGACCTTTTCTAACAAGCAAACACCCTGATTCCTGCTAGAGAAAACAAATGTGCAGAATCCCTTAATATATGGTACTTTACCCTTGCACTATGCTATGAAAGTCATGAGTCTTTAACCAGACGTTTCATTCACATTTTGGTGAATTTAGAGGCACGGTTGTTCTCCAGACAGCATCGAACAAGAAGAGATGGATGAATTGCAACCATTCAGCCCAACTCTTATGGGCAAGACAGAGGGGTCCGTTATGGTCCGCTCGTTTTATTTCACTTGCTCCCCCAAGCACTGTGACCGCAGCCGTCGGGAATTTTGATTTAAAGCACAAAGTAAAGGGGGGAGAAAGGGAAGGAAGAAACAGCTAGCCACAAAACATACATCAAACGGCAAACAGAATGACCCGTAGCTGATGGAGCTGCCAATTCTTTCACAAGCTACACTACCAAAGGCTGCTCTGCCAGACACAATTTTGTAGCAAAACCCAAAAAATGGCTTGTGACCACAGTTCATCTGATTTCCTATCATCTAGACCCAAAACCTTTTTGGACTTCCACAAAGATTGCAGTCTGGTTGTGTGGTTACCCAGCCATCCTGGAGCACCTGCAAGGAAGACACGGGGAGAGAACCGTTTGCTAACAGCCCAGGCAGGATGTGTCGTTGTGACCAGCCTTACAGCTACAACAAACTCCCTGAGTAGCTGTACCTTCAGGTTCCTGAACGCACCTACTGGCTCGCATCGGACTGTTTAAGCTCTCTGCAGCCTCTTCTCTTGCAGGCAGGGAACTTGCCCAGGAGGTGGCTGCTTTACTGGGCCAGGAGGCACTTGCTGCTAGGAAGAATTGTTCCTGAGCCCCGCATTGTCCCATACATCACATCAAGTCTTCTGAAGTTATCAAGCCTTTAAAAAACCCTGTGAAACCTCAGCTGAGGACCTGTGAGCTCTCTGCTTACATATTAAGTGCTCAAAAAGCAGAAACTCGCGTAGCATTGGCTCCTAGAGACACACACATCCTCAGAGGTGGCATCACTTACATCAACTGATTTCCCTCAAAGCTGGAGGCCAAAGATTCGGTTGCTCTAAGACTCTGTTAGGAGTCCAAAGCTCTTCATCCACGCAGCTTTCTTACTGGGAAGGAGATCACATCAGATGTGGACAAGAAATTACCAAGATTTGCTTGGTCCTTTCACTTAAGTGCTCCTCAGCGCTGCCTGTGTTCAGACATACACATCCCGTTAGGGTAACCATGAGTCAGCGGGACAGAAATCGGGCATTTTATTCAAACCCAGTTCTAAACGGATTATAAAGTAGCGATTGTGACTTAATCCGTGCACTCAGCAGTGGGATCCCGATCTCAAAGCCCGGGTTCATGGGCCGGAGGTCGAAGCCTCCCCAACAGAGGCTCCCTGCCTGCCCTCCCCAGGCTGCTCCCCACGGCATGCTTTGTAGTGCTCCAGTCAAGCATTTCCCTCCTCCCGCCAGCACTAATTTGTGCACAGTAAAAGATAGATTATTCCAAGCCTCCGCCCACCCCCCCCTTCCTAAAACTTCGGGGTTAATCTAACAAACGGAAAAATGCTTCGGCATATTAAAGGCCACCTCCTTAATACCTCGATTCTGACTCTTGTTAAAGCCCCATATTAAAATCTGACCTCGGGGAAGGGGGAAAGGAGGAGGAGGACGAAAAGTAGCAAAAGGCAAAAAAAAAAAAAAAAAAAAAAAAAAAAAAGAAAAAACACAACGCCGCACTTTGCTCTCGTTTCGCAAGCTAAAGGGAACACTGGGTATTTTCCACTGCCTTTATTTAAACCAGATCCACCATCTGGGCTGGAGGCAGCGGCCCACCTCCACCGGGAGCCTGGCTCCCAAGGAGCTCACAGGTGGCAGGGAATTCTCAAAGCCCCACTGCCTGCTGCCCTCCCATGGCCTCTGCAGGCCGAGCCCAACAGCGGCCCCATGGCTGCCCCATAACCTGGGTGGTGGATGGAGATGCAGAAGATGGGCAGGGCTGACGGGAGGGAAAAAGGCCCGCTTTCCTTACAGGCTCACATCATAAAGCAGGCAGGCAGGGAACGGAGCTGTGAGGGCTGCTGGAGGGCACCGAGCATGGCGGGACACACACGGCCTGGTGTCACCACGGACCTGGTGTCACCACGGACCTGGTGTCACCACAGAGCTGGTGTCGCCACAAGACCTGGTGTCACCACAAGACCTGGTGTCGCCACAAGACCTGGTGTCGCCACAAGACCTGGTGTCACCTCGGACTTAGCACGAATCGCTGGCAGTTGTCACCTGCCTGAGCACATCACAGCTCCCTCCTGCTCCCTGTCCTCCTACCTGCCTGCTGTGGATGAAGACAGTGCCTTGGGCAATAGGGCCCAGTCGACATTTTGTTTTCCCCCTGCACAGCGATGAGCTGCAGGGCCTGGGGCACTCACCAGGCAAAGCGGGGCTCTGCAGTGAAGGATCCCGATAACCATCAGTGTCAGGCCTAAAATAAACCAGACGCCGACAGGAGGCTTCACACCAGGCTCCTACCAACCTACTGAGGCAAACAGCCAAGAGGTTGGACATGAAAGCAGCGTGTCTGTTTCTGCTCAGCTCCCCTGGTCCAACCGAGCGTCAAACCCAGGTCCTGCAGAGCCGCCGGCACCGGGAGCATGGCTGTTCTCTGGCCCACAGCCCACCTTCAGTCCTTCCCCAAGAAGGGGACTGAAGTTTGGGCCTCTGCTGCTCAGACCTTCCTGGCCACACCAGGGGCCAGACTGGGCTCTTTCCCCACTCCTCCATCCATCAGATTCTGCACCCAGCTCCCGCTGATGACCACGGCTGACTAACTCTCACTCTCCACCGCGCCACCATCCATAACCCCCAAAACATCTCTGGTGCTCGATTCGTTTCCTTTGGCTTTCCCATTTGCAACATGGATCCGCTCCAACGACACTTTCTGCCTTCACGGATGCAGCGCTGCAGACCCACACAGCAACCTTCATTAGGTCCACGTGAGCAATCCTTCACCAAGAGTCAACGCGCCAAAGCAGGAAAAAACCTTAATATGTGAGCTGCAACGCACACACAGGATGAGGGATGTTGGCAGGGCAAGACCTCATTCACCATTTGCAACTCATTACTTCTGGTTTTGGACAGCACAAAGCCTCGAGCACACCAGACCCACCTACTGAACCCGCTGTAGATCACCACTGGCAACGGCTATCGGCCTGGTCCGCTTGTGCACGGGGGGAGGCGACCAAAAGCACCAGCAATTGTGGAAGACTGCAACGAGGTTACCAACACAGCTTGTTTTTACCAAATCGTGAGTGTCTACGTTCAGTTCTGGAAAGCTCCCTCCCTGGTTTAGCTTTCGCTCTGTCGCCAGCCCGACCCCCATAGCACGTATATTTCTATTTGCATCCTGGTATTTGGCAACAGGCAGAAATATTTCCTAGCAGGAACAAAAAGCTCTTCCATTCACACTGAAACATCGACTGGACATCCCAGTGGGCCTAATTCCCAGAACACTGAAATCCAAACCTCCAAATGGGAAAAATACACTCATTACCTGCCAGTAACCTCAAGAGCGGCAAGCCAAGCCCTTAATAGCAGTCTGCATTAGCATCTGGCTACCACACAGTAACTGGGAAAATGTTATTGTTCCGAGTCTGACTTACTTGTCGAGATAATTGTTTCAGTACTAATTAAATGTGCCTCTCTGCAACAGCACAAAGATCCCGTGGATAACTCACTGATTGCACAGGGTGTGCTTCTCCTGAATCAGCGGGCACAGCACAACTGCTAGTATTTAACAGATAGGCTTGGGTCTAAACATTAACATTTTAGAGACTACAATCCTGAATGTGTTTCAGAATTGTGAAGGCCAATTACAAGAATGACTTTTTATACCCTCAAACCTGTTAAAACATAGCAGGGGAGAACCACTCCACCACCTCCTCAAGTGAGGCATTTGGGGTTGGAGTCACTGCGCCCCACGCTCACTTCACTTCTAAGTCAGCAAAGTCCGTTGGCACAAAGCACTTCTCAGCTGAGGATGCGAAGGCATTTCATAGCCACGCAGCCGCAAAGACCTACCAGGAGGAAACTCACCCGAAGCTCTGCCCAGGGCAATCCAACAGGACCATCCCCGTTTGCAACCAACTGCTGCGGCCACGGCCCCCCTGTCTAGGAGATGCACTCAGCAGAGGGCTGCCCTCCATCTCTTGCCTCCTGCTTCGGCTTCAGGACAGCTGCCTTCTCTCCCCGTGCGGTGACCCAATCCTGGCTGCATCTCCACCTTCACGTGCCCTAGCCCAGGCTCGAGAATAAAATTATTTATTTTTTTTAACAACCACTCACTCTTCCAGCATTCATCCACTGCTAATCCCGCTTACCGTCCACTTAAATAATGGATTAACTAACGTTAAATATAAGGGTAACAGGAGGTCGAAGGGCCTGAGAGTCCAGAAAGACTTGCTGACAGTTCAGAAACATGCTGTAGATTGCCTAACATGAGGGCAAATGTCATCAAGCCTCAAAAAGCCACACTACCTTAACTTGAGAACCTGACAAATTATGGACTGGGTCATCATATTTACGTACCCACATCTTCCAATGAACTAAACCAACCACTGGGTGCAGGTACAAAATACTTTTTATATATATATATATTTTTATTTTTTTACAAAATACTTCCCCCCCCATAAGTTCTGTAGCTCCATTTCCACCCCATCCTTTGTAGCCAAACCAAGGCACATGTCAAGATCTTCCATCCGGAAAGCTCAGGCCACATCCTTTCCACATTCCCTTGGCCACATCTCACCTCCTTCCTCTTTTGCGTTCAAGGTATGACTGGGTTTGGAAGAAAAGCTGCTGACTAAAGAACAGAAAGAGCCCAGAGGTTCTCAGAAGGAGAGGGAAGGGACTGTCCTGACATGGATTGCATTGCTATGTTGTTAATTACATCAAGCCAGTTTTCTACTGAGATTACAGGCTGCAACGCTGCCATTGGAACCTCTGAAGTCTCTCCAAAACCTTCTTCCACTGCTGCTAGCTTAGTGCTCTTGGTCGCGTCCCAAGCTGTGGAAGTTTGGGCTGTGTTTTGATCAAAGCCCTCCTCGTGTTCCGTGCAAATTTCAACACTTGTGGTCGCTGGATCCCCTCGCCAAGCTCGAGCCGTTGCCTTTCAACACCCATCGCTCTCCGCTTCTTTCAAGGGCTGATTAGGCACGGCTCTCCACTGAAGCCGGTATTTAAAAAGTTGTTTGAAGGCCTGGGACAGGGTTTTACGTAAAAATCAAGACTTTGTTTAATTAGGCTCTGCAAAATGTTTCAATTTTAGATCAAACTGTTCACGCTTTTACTCCCCTTCTCAGGGATGTACTCTATCAGCTATGAAAACTGAGAAGTTACAGAAGCAAATGAGCTCACCCAGAACCACGCTGAGACATCTCAGCCCTCAGAGATCCCCGTACCTCGGGATGCAGGGGCTCCTCCAAGCACGGCTCCAGTCTCCAAACCAGCCTTGTTACTGCAGTCAGACCTCTGTCACCTCATCTTGCCAGCAGCCTCAAGACCTACTCAAACCCATACCAAACCCGTGCATCGCTGACAATAAAAGAACGAATGTAGCTCCCGTGGATTGGATTATAGGGAATCCGCTTCTCCCAAGCACAGCGTTCACATCAGACACACGCAGAAGAAGTGCCGTAACCTACTCAACCACACAACTTGGGAACCGTCTTAATGAAAGAAACCAACCCCCCAAGCACCATTTCTGATCTAGTCAAGAACTGTTTTCTCCAGCAGGGGCCTCATCCGAAGAAATAAAATTTCAAGCTTGTTCACTGTTTGCAATGATGCAACCCGCAGAACCTTTCCTTAAATACAGGAGTCCAAAGCAAGATACCCCAGAGCAAGCCTTCTTCCCTGGACATTAAGGCATAGATAAGGCTTCTGCTAAAAAAAGGCATAACATTAACCATATCTGGGGGAATTTTATAATCAATTTGTGCACACGTGTTGAACAGAAGAACACCCAGGGCTTTGCTGGCTGGCTGCACATCAGATGCTCTGAGCCTCTCAGTGCTCCCAGGGCCCAGGTCCTGATGCTATTTTAACAAAGAAAGGAGTGTTTCCCAAACACACTCTGGAAGCCAACACTGCAACCGCTGACAGAAGTATCTGTCTTCTTTAAAAAAACTCCGTAATAACCCAGAAAAGCTCCCAATCGTAAAACCACCTCTGAACCGACAGAGCGATCACCAGGAGACCTCCCCTAGCACAGGAAGCGAACCAATCCCTCCTGCAAGAGTTCAGTCCGGGTAAAACCGAGCAGCGTGAGGAAGTTTTAATGCCTGCGAGGTGATAACAGCAGATGTTGGGGAGGGAAGCATTTCACAAATCCTCCCAACCACGCTAACGGGGTGTTACAGGCTTGACCCTTTGGCTGGACACGTAACGACGCTCCAGGAAGGGATCCAAGCTGCTCCACTTCCAGTTGTCAGCGCGAAGATCCAACAGCCAGCGCCGCCGACTCCTTCCCTGACCCCAGGGAGAGGTTTCTCCTCCTGCAGCACCGGGTTTGAATTCACCTCACCTCAAGTGCGCTGCGAAAACAACCAGTCTACGGCAAGAAAACAGCAGATTTCCCCTGGGACAGAAGCAGAAGAGGAGCAGACAGCAGGTAAATAAGGGCTGGTGCTTCCTTCGTTGCAGGAGAGGCGTTTCCCTCTGGACAGCCCGACCCCTTCCTACCAAAACACCTCTACATCAGTTACAAGCAGAGCCAGAGTTACCCAAAATTAATGCTTCTGTTCAAGTCCAACAAATATTATGTTCACGCTTCGTGGCATCTTTTTCTGGCCCGAGGTAAGCCCTGAAGGAGCCTGCTGCAGCTGAGCTGACCCGTGGCCGTGAGGTCACTTCGCTTCAGCCACTGTGGATGTGAAGACTCAAACCAGATTTGGTTTGGTTTTGTTCAGTTAACCAAAAAAAGAAAGGCCTGACAAGTCCTCGGGCCGTACCGATGGATACAGAAGGGTGAAGCGCACTGAGGATAACAGGTCTTCCTAAACTGGTCTCAAAGTGTGGCACAGGGAAGCACGCCTTAAAGTCAGAAGTCAACATTCCCAGTTGGCTCCAACACAAATAGGATTTTTCTTACCCTTCCACGATCAGCTGTTTTTTAGCACCCCTTGAAAATAAAGACACAACCAGGTAGCTCCAGTCTGCCCTGCAGACCTGCGGCTGACCTTTTGAAGCGTCTTACACAAAGGAACCTAAGGTACTCCAGAAATCACTTTAAACTTTCTGTGCAGAGCCTTGAATGGATAAATTATTCAGCCATGCTCCTTGAAGATGCACAAGGAGCACCCACGAGATCAAACAGAAGCTACTGAAGATGAGAAAATCAAGCTGCTATCCATATGCATGAAGAAAGAGCCATCTATAAATAGCAAAGGAGGAAGTTAAGTCTCCTTTAGGAACATAATTTATATGAACTTGTGTTTGTTCCCAACTTCAGAAGTGAGAAATAGGAGGAGGAATAAAAATTTATTGCAATCTGATGTAGATATTGGACGGCAGCTTTCTCATCTCTGCGTTCCCATAAGCTGCTTCACATGAGAGCGTTACGGCCCCGGAGCCACACAGAAGGCAAAGCGAGGCGCTTTCCTCGGCGCACACAAGCGAACGAACCCCCAGAGCTCGTTGACTCCATTTTGCCTGGGTCTGTCTGCAGAAACTCCGACCCGTTTCAAAATTAGGGATGGAACAGGGTGCAACTGCTGCCCTCTGCTCCTTGAGCAGCTGCGTCCCACTGCGCTCCGGGCCATCCCTCTACCTTGACAATGGCCTGCAGTCTTTTTTCAGGTTGTCCGGCTGTAACTGGAAGCTTGCAGGTAAACTGGGGCTGTGCACAGCTCTCCTGAAGCCTTCAGGATGAAAGCTCATCTGCCCAAGCTCCCCCCCACTCCACGAGAAAATCCTTTTAGGATTTCCTCCTAGGTCGGGGAGCTCGGCGAAGCAGGAGCAGAGCTGCTGCACCTCTCGCTCGTGCTGGCAAAGCTGAGAGGAGCAGAGATGCTTGATGTTTCAGGGGACGCTCTGCCTTCTATTTGCCTTCCTCCCCTTGCCAGCCGTCCCATGAAAAGACGCAGAGCACGCAGCTGCCCACGCGCTGGCTGGGTGCAGAGCGAGGAAACGCGGCCGGCCCTTCTAAATACCAAGCTCCCGAGTGGCGGCGAGCACAGGAACATTTGCGAGCAGTAGCAACGTCAAAGTGAGTTTAGACAAATGCCTGGAATGGCCTGACAGCTAAAAAAAAAAAAAAAAAAAAAGGCAAAATAAAAGCCACAAACCTTTTGACTAAAAAAGGCAGCCAAAGCAGCCTCAAAGGAAGCGGAGAGCCAAAAATCTGCTAAACACCTTGCTGCTCGCTCACATCAAGGCTACTGTCTCTCTCATCACTTCATAGCCAGAGGCGGCGGAGACTGTGGGAACAGCGAGCAAAACCCTGACATTTGGGTCTGGTAAACAACCCCGTAACGGCACGATGAAGACAGGATCTCAGCTCTTGTATTCCACGGGACAGCGATTAACCGACAGCGATACTTCTTGCGAGACAGATGCTGACAGCCGAGTCCTCGGCGCCGCCAGGGACAGGCTCTTCCCTGGCCCGTGTGGCACCCCGCGAACAGAGCGAGGATCCTTCACGGGCAGCCCCGAGAGATGAGATGCCCTCTCCCAGAAGGCACAACCCCAAGGAGCAGCTCACGGCGGGCAAAGTGCTCCGGCTGCGCTGGGATTTATCTCACGCTGCGCTCAGCGTGCTCGTTTTATCTGTTCCCTCTCCACAAGATTCTCTTCCATCATCCCAGCTCGAAGGCAAAGGCAAAACTCAGCCCCAACACTGCTCATAAAAAAAAATAATAATACAAAAATACAAAAAATACCAGGTGGCTGGTGCTCTCCCAAAAACAAAAGGGAGAGCTCCTCCATCGTATTTTCTCTCCCACATGGGCTCCATGGGAATCTCTGGCCTCAGATGCGAGGATGGGCTGCCCAGAAGCTTTATTCCTCCCTTCTTGCTTGTGTGACCACCTGGGGCCATCCTCCAACATGCTATCCTGACAGAAACCCCCTCGGAGAGCCCCTTGGAGAGGCAGGGACAATGACCCAGGGTGACGTTACCGGTGCCAGCAGCGGTTTGACCCCAGGCTCCCGGCTCCCTGCTGCTGCAGCAGATGGGAATCCGCAGGTTGGCCGCTCCCAGTAGCACGGAGACTCGGGCTGCCAGCCCCCGGGCAGGCAGAGAGGCAGGAGGGAATTTCGGGCAGCAGGAGGGAATTTCAGGCAGCAGGAGGGAATTTCGGGCAGCAGGAGACCCGGCTACTGCCAGCATCCAGCAGCTCTGCCTCTGCCCCCTGCGCGGCCAGCGGGCTCCTTCTGGCAGACCTCGGGAGCTCGGCACAATGCAAACCGTTAATCCCATCCACTAAACACTTCTCTCCCCTCCCCAAATACCAGAACTCCTCGTATTTCCCTTCCCCTCAAAGCTTCTCAACAGTTCTCTAATGTTTCAATTTTCAAGCAAAGGAGCTCGAGGCTCTCGCTGCTCCCAACTCCTTTGCAGCCGCCGGGGCTTTGCGTCTTCTGACAGCCCAAATTAGAGCCCCGGAGTCTCCCATGCAGCGTTCCTGTAAACACCTCCCTGTTACAGAAAAGTCATTTTGTTTTTTAAGTGGGGGGAAAAAAAAGAACAACCGCACCGGGGACACTTGAATACTTTAATCCTGGGCAAGAAGAGCAGCGCGAGAGCCTTGTCCTCTGCAACGCGCCCTGCACCCGATGGCTGCTGCCCTCCCACGGAAAGCAAACGTGAGCGTGCACTGAACAAGCAGGATGGAAGAAAGACATTCTATTTTTTATTATTATTATTTTAAATAATTATTTAAAGCTGCAAGGGACCTTGTTTTTAAACTCACACTGTGTGCACTCTCAGACTGACACGAAGAATTATAAAAATCCGACTGTTGGTGAGCTCCATCAGTACTACTTATTTGGGATTTCACTGCTCTGGACTTTCTCAGGCTGCAGACAATGCAATAAAAGCTCTCTATAAAACAATATCCTTCCACATTTTAAGAACACAGTGGAAATATTTCTGCTGCTCTTACTGTTTTCTAAAACAAAATTTAATTCTAATGCCAAATTTAAGCTATTTTCCAGCAAGCCTCAGTAATTTGGGATGCTGGAACTCAGAATCAGCAATGCATTAGGAGCAAACTCAGCTTTAAGCATGTGCCTAATTTCCCCTAAAGGTGACTTAAGCATGCCGAAGCACTTTCCTAAATAGTCACGGTTTGCTGTATCAGGACATTAAAAAGAATATAAAGTTTTGAAATACAAATTTAATGGTGACTTATGGTTTCTCTTCTAACTGAAAATGAAAAATTAATATGGATGCAGTAGTATTTTTCTTGGTAACTGACATGTTTTTCCAATCCTCTGCATGTTATTGCACTCCATTTTATATAGAGGCATTATTTGTTCAGCTGAACTATTTCCAGTTTATCCTGTATGATTCAGACATTCATTTGATTTTTGGACAGTGGCGACTCCTTTTCAAAAATTAGAGAGGACTTCTGCTCAGAACACCAGCTACTTATTCTGTAAAAGTGACTTCTGTAAAGGTTGAATTGATGTTAGATTATTTTTTTTAATCTATTTTCCCATGCCAGGGCCTTCCAACTTCTGCAAGCCAATGGTGTTGGAATGGTTGTGTCTGAAGTCACAAGTGCGTGGGGGCAGCAGTCCGCAGGTCGAACGCCTAAGGAGGCACCAGCAAGTTAGAAAGCTTCAAAGAAAAGCGGTAAGGCCCAGACATTCTTGTCAAAGCTGTTTAAAAATTCAAAAGTCCCTCCAGTTATAGTCCCCAGCCTTCTCAAAGACCCCCTGTATCACCCTGCTTACCACGGTCTAGGAGCTCTGCCACTGCTCGCTGCAAGGAACGCTGTAAAGATCGGACTTCTTATAAAAGCCTCACGGTGATGGTGAAACCCTAATGTAAGCACAGGCTCAATTCTTGCTTTCAAATTTGCAAGATTAAATATAATTGATTTCACTGGGAGACTAAGTGCAGAATTTGGCTTAAACGCTGCAGAAGCGGGTGTTGCTAACACAATCCTATGTTCCCATTTATACCTGTCCAAGAGGAAAAGACTCTTACAGGGTTTTCTTTTCTCTCTGAGATCTCAAAAAAATGTGCTGCGATCGAACAGAGCCTCAACATCATTCTTTAAGGCCACCAATTACTGAACTCCCTCCTGCCCCGTTACTCCTGTTGGAATTCTATGGTCATGTGCTGTTTTATTCTCTCTCCTATCGCTTCTAAGTCCCCAAAGCAGACAGCAAATAATTTATATATGGAGCTGGCTCTGCCCCAACTCCAGGAGAAGAGTGGAAGGGGAAGGATAACGCCACCTCCTTGCAGCAGCAACGTTTGAAGGCGGCCACCGATGCACCCAGGAGTCTCGCAACGGCTGGCATTGCCACGGAGGAGCTACAGCATCACAGATCAGGTCACACAGGGTCGCACAAGGACAGAAAAAGCAAAGGCAGTCAGTAAAAGCGCTTGGGAACACTCGTCGGAGAACTTCCCATGTGCCTCCTGACAGCTTATCACTGCCAGCTTGCCCACAGCAGCGAGCAAAGAGCGACTTGTCCACAGCTGTGTCACCCTGCGTGCTGCTCTTAAAAATAGCACTTCTGCAGAGAATGCCTTATATTTCCCCAATGGTGAGACATGTGTACAACATGTCCTGAGGTTAATTTGCTAATTTTGCTCTTGTTTAGGATTAGCTAGGTTAACAGCAGAAACCCAAAGGAAAATGTCAACAATCACGTCTTTCCTAGAGGGGGGCGAGGGGTTGAAAAGACTTCTTTCCTGACATGTGTCTGGTTTTACACTGTTGTTTTTGGCTCTTCAAAGGAAGGAAATTAAATGAACAGCTTCTTTTTTTTATCCTTTTGGAGTACTAAAAAGGATAAATGCTGAGCAACAAGGCTGCAGGAGGACGCGAGGGCCTGTTCTCTGGCCGCACATTCTTGTCAAAGCTGTTTTAAAATCCGAAAGTCCCTCCAGTTACAGTCCCCTGCAGCTGTCATCACCCACACACCAGGTCCCCAGTAAATGCCCAAGCCACAAATCCCCCTCAGCAGGATTACGACAGCACGGGCGTTACAGGTTGGGAGCCGACGAGCAGCAGGATGCTCTGAGCAGCATCATCCCTGGCTGCAGGTCTCCTCTAAGACAGTCTTCGTGCTCTCACCTTCCTTTGTGGTGCTCTGCTCATGCGAGCCCATTTTCAAGCCCTCAGTCCAAATTCCCAAGAGGTTCTGCACCATTTCTGTGGTTCCTGAGCTGGGACAACCCTCCATAAACCTGCTCAGAGACACTGGTCCTACAGATGTAGGTAGAGGTGTTAGGAAACTACTCTCCTCTGCCGAAGGGTACGGCCCCACTCCAGGGCCAGCAGGAGAACCACGCGAGCACCCTGCATCTGCTCCAGCGAGAGTCCAGCAGTGAAAGACAGCGACAAAAAAATGCTAAGACACCTCTACAGCAAGTCGTACAGGCATTTCTGCAGCAACCATTGCCACCTGCCTGGCCCTGCTCCAACAGGGTCATAAGATGTAGTTTAGATGCCAAGAAATTGAGTTCTTGCTGCAAGTCCGCAATAAGAACTTTAAAAGGGATAAGATGCAAGAAGAAAGTGCTGCAAAGACAGGGTGGGAAAAAAAAGGAACACAATAGTTAAAATTCCCAGGAAAGCAAGAGATAAAGTTGCTTTCCCAGCCGGAGGTAAAAGGTCTGAGCTACTAAAAGTCATCAGAAACAGCAGGGTGCAACACCCAAGGTACTGTAACAAACCTTTCTTGGGCTGCTCTTCCAAGACAAATACAATGACAGCGTAGATGTTTTTCATTTATAACACAGATACGTCTGCTGGTAGCCAAGAGAGATACAGACACTGGGGTTTGGCAACAGCTTCCTAAAAACATAAGGCAGCCTTCCTGCTCTCTTATTTTACTTTGCTCCACCGTGGTTTCTTCTGTTCTGGCCTCCTTTCTACAGTCTTTGCTTGACCTTTCTCCTCCCAAAAACAAACTCCTCGTTCCCCAGCCTGCCACCTCTCCTTGCTTCTCCTTGGCAAATCCTACTGAGGACACAGAAGCCCAGAAAGACTGAACGATTCTACCTATAAATATGCACAGTTATGTAACTGAAAATTGGAAATAGGTCTGTGCTCTGTGCACAAGCTGCTGTGCCAGGTCGGTTTCTGTAATTTATAATTTTAATAGACATCAAAACAGGAAAACATTTAAAGTTATGCAATAAGTGATTATTAGAAACAGACAACAGCTCCTAAAAAAGGAGCTGGAACAGCCAAGCCATGTCCATATAGCTAATCTGGTTTGACATCACCGCCCTCACCTTCCCCATCCCATCATTTCCCCCGTGCACGGCTCTGGTGGAGACGAAGTCAAAGTGCCCAGGACGGGGCTGTCCCCGTCCCGTCTCGGCAGCTGTGGCCGGACGAAGGCACCTTGAAGCTGTCCAGCAGGCACCTTCGCTCACCACCCACCTCTCGCCCCTGCTGAATCGGCACAGGCTGCAATAACCCAGACTACGTTTTTTCCCAGGCTCGCCAAATATTTCTGGTTTATAACCTTGCAGGATCAGAACAGAAACCGTACGGGAGCCAGTCGCGAGCGTTCGTCTCGATTCCCCCATCACCTAAGCAAAACCAACAAAACAGTGCTCTCATTTCAGAAATACCAGGGAAGTCTCTCTCAATAATCTCAACTGTTCTGAAGTCAATTTTTGCACTGCCGTCGGGACACTGGCCAGCTCCCCCAGAACAATGGTTTATAGCAGCTCAGCCCTGCCACCAATTAGGAATTTAAAGGCTTAGAGAAGCTTTCTGGAGTTGTGCATTTAAGAGGCAGCTGCAACAGGCAACCACTAACAAACAAAACAAAGAGAAGAGAAATAAACAAGAATCAGTGAAGGAACTTGATAAAAAGTCTAAAGATTGGCGCTCCGGCTTCCTCCCACGAAGACCGAAACCAGAACGAGGGAGACGGGGAGTCAGACAATTTAGTGGCACCATCAGATTGTTCAAAGCCGCAGGGAGGGGATAAGCAGAGTGCAAGTCAACACTGGGCAGGAGCGCCGCAGTGGCTCCCAACGCCCGCGTTTCACAACGCCGACCGACACAAGCCTTGCGGACACGGGCTCGGCAGGCTTGGAGGTGCCGTCTCCTCCTCCCTGCTCGCGCTGCTGTCCCAAAGGGGCACTGGACGGCGTGACGGCATTGCGGTGGGATCCCAAGTCTACGGGGACGTGATACCAAGCAGCTGCCAACCCCATCATGACACCCTGGACCTGTAACTCCGGCCCCATCCACCACGTACCGCGGGGTGTAAGCGCACCCACTGCCCGGTGGCAGAGGGACCAACTGCCCTAGCGCCGTCCCATGAACCACGGATCCTTGGATGACAAGGATGAGAAGGGACCTCTGGAGATGACCCACCCCATCCCACCTGCACAAGGGAGGAACAACGAAGAGCAGAGGGCTGATGAAGACGCACACGCACCCTGCAGCTCGCTTCTGGCACACTTCCACCGCAGCAATAGCAGCCAGGAGGGGGAAAGGGGCTGCCTCCATGCGCCGAAGCGCCCCAGCAGCCCCAGGGGAGGCCACACGAGAAGCGCTTGGCTCCAGGAGGCCAGCAACAGGCATGGGGCAAGACCCTAAGAGACACCGAAGGGTGTTTATTGTCTCATTATATGGATCTAGTAATACTAGCAACACTTGCCTCTAGATGTAGTAAGAACTCAGATGGTCAAGGACATCCAGAAAGTCCAGTCCTAGTGCAGAATGGGCACACACGTTAAGAGTTAAAACAACCCTTCCACTCCCAAAACTCAAGGGCAGATCTCCACTAAGCTGAGAGGCTTCGGATCCTTTACAAATGGAAGAAATAACAATATATGATGCTAATAAGGCAGCCGGTGACACACTGCAGGTATTCCCATCACATAAAACTGAGTCTAAAAAACTTTAAAAGGATTTCAGGTAGGTGTGGATGACTGGGAAACCCAGTGCACAGAGACAATTTGGGAGATGGGAGAACATCAGGGCTCAAAAGCCGTCCAGAACCCCGGAGGACTGTGCTGTACCTAATTTTTATAAGGATTTTTGGAGGTTCTGTTGGAGCATCCAACACTGGGCACAGTCGGGTAGAGATAAGAAGCGATGGGAGCTAAAGCAGCAATTACTGCACATAGCACATCCCTAGTGCTATCTCTTAAATAACATATTCAATATATCCCTGTACAAACAATAACCAGTTATTTTCAGATATTATCCAACACTACGACAAGAGACAAAAACCACAGGAAAGAGTTTTTTGGAATTCGGTTACACGCTCCAGCCTTTAAAATGGGAAAAAACAGCACCAAAACCCCTCTGTTCCCCGCTGCTTCTTGCCCTTAGACCTGCACAGAGCTCTTTTCTTCAAGCCTTGTCCAGACTGCTGACCTATCTGCAGGTTGCTCACCTCCTTGCCAGTGCCCACACGTGTACTAATGCCTTCCCATGTCCACCGCAGACACAGAGTACAGCCACAAATTATACGCCTAGAACAATCCACAAGAATTTATAACGAATCAACAACAAATGATGAGACAATGCAATTATTCTTTGGGACTGGAAGACTAAAGCTTTTTTTTTTTTTCTTTTAAAGAAAAGAAGAAAAGAAGAAAAATTAAGAGAGAAAAAAAGGAACAAGGAAAAGAAAGAAGTCGGGGTGAAAAAGCTACCCAGGTCATTCTGTTGTATAAGCAATGGTTTGAGGGATTAAGTTCTTCAAATAATGAGATGGGTTCCTTCTGGTCGATCGGAGGCCTCGTAAACAAACTCATTATGTTAGATCTTGAAAGAAGTAAACAAATAGTTGGCATCGGACACGACTGAGTGCTTGCACAACCCCAACCAAGCCCATGCCCCTTCGCAGCCGCGCTGCCCGCTTGGAGCTGCTCCGTCATGTCCCTCGGAGAGGCGGCGGGGCCGCGGGCCGGGGAGTCCCCACGCATGGGTGCTGCTGCCCGGGTTGCTGGGTGCCCGTTCCTCGAGCCCTGCAGCCCTCAGCTCATCTGCTCGGTGCTGCCAGCACCCACCGGGAGGAGGAGGAGGAAGGAGAGGAAGGAGAGGAGAGGAGGGTCCCGCTGCGAGGGCAGCAGGCTGGGCACCGCAGGCTGGGCAGATGCCAGCGCTGCTCCACATTACGTCTGCTGCCATCAGGTTGTCTGGGCATGGGTCACGCTGCCGCTGGGAGCAAGGAGATGAGAAACATCACAATATTTGGTAGCAAGCGGAGCGAGACTCGAGCGAGCCCAGCACGCTGCTGAGCAGCGAAGCGCTCCCCAGGGGAGGGCAGTGGCACACGCAGGACCCAACCTCAACCCTTCCCTCGTCTTCTCACGTGGTGTTTTCCCCATTTCCATCTATTTTATAGGAGCCTCGAGGCTTGCAATGAAACAGATGCAAGAAAAAAAGTCTGAAGCGAAGCAACAGGAAGCAAGCAGCCAAGGTGGGCAGGAGCTGGCAGCTTGCTTTTTGGGGTAGTTTCGGCATCCCGCTAAACCCCGAAGAGCACTGGGGACAAAGAGGGCTCAGCCCACACTGAAACACTGATGTGAGCAGGAGGAGGAAAGGGTCCCCTTGGGAAGTAGGGCCACCACGTCCCCTTTGACCTGCTGGGCCTGCCGGGAAGGATCATGTCCCCATGCCAGCACGCCAGGTCGCCTCCTGGGGCTCCATGCCACCAGCTGCCATGTAGGGCAGGGATGGGGGCAAGGGACCCTGCCCTCTTAGCCTTTACCTACCCCGTGAACCTGCTCTTGAAACCCAACCGAGCCTTCCGAGAGCCACCTATGAGAAAACCTCTAAATAATCATACCACCCAATAATCATACCACCCTCGAAGAGGACATAACTCTAGAAAAAAAAAAAATACCAAGGGCAGCGATCCAGCACCGTGACCTCTCCGCCGTGTCCAAAGCCTTTGACCACCTTTCTTTCCACTGGCTCCAAAACCTGGTCAAAATTCTGCCCCGGGTGATGGGATTTCGCTGCTCTGCGCTATCTTGGGCAAAGATCTGCGCCGCACAGCAAGTGCATTCCCATTCTGCGGGACGCGCCCTCGGCTGCCAGCATTATGAATGCAAACCACAGCACCTTGAAGAATTAGTACGTGGCATGTACTAAATGCCAAAGGAATGTACCTAAGAGAAAAGCTTTGTCTCGTGCAGCCGGAACACCTGGAGCAGGCCACCTGCTCCTTCAGTAGCTGGACACGATCAAAATGCTGCCTCTAAAACCATTCATCGCCAACAAGCTGCTCCATAAAGCACCACACCCCACGCGATCCTTTTCCACGGGGTTTACTCAATGAAGAGACATTTGGCATCCACCAGAAACGTCCATATTACAGGGAGCATCTCTCATTCATCAGGGCTCATACAAAGCCTGGCTTTTGTTCCCTTGCACTGCACCGGGAGCAGAAAGCGGGGTGTGGGTTAATGTCACCGGTCCCAGAGCAGGTCCTGGGATTTATGGTGGCTGAGCAGGGCAGGGGACACATCAGGCACTGGGGACCTATTTGGATGTGGCAGCAGTGCTCCCTGATTTCCTGCCGTGCAACTTATTCACCGCGCTTGGTCTTCTGGAGGAGGCAGCAACCACCGCCCAGCAGCCCTATTTCTCCACCAAACTTGCACAGCTGCTATGCCAAAAGCATCAGACAGTAGGAAAAAATCCACGGCCTGTTTATCATCTCCCTTTGGCCACGGATCTCATCCCCGGCCCCCGAGTGCCAGCGCTGCACGTAGCGCCCCGAGCACGGCCAAGCAGCCTGGGGGACAGGGTGCAAACGCAGAGGGTGACCGAGGAAGGGACGGGAGATAAAGCCCCACACGCCGGCAGAGCTGAAGCTGCAGTGCCTGCAGAAGCTCAGCAGCAGCACAACGGGACAGGGGCTGATGGTTCCCGCAGGTTTTCCCTGCTCCAGTTCCCTGCTGGCATCTCCCACCCGCCCCCGAACGCGTGGCCGAGCTCTGCTGGAGGCTCCACGCAGCCCCGGCCCTCGCAGCGGTTCCCCTGCTCCCAGGCTGGGTTCGAGAGCCCCCTTCGCCTCCCGACGCTTTACCCGTGAGAAAGGGAACGAGAGAAATCTGTTCACAACTGCATTTCATTTGAGTCCCCGCAAGCCTCCACAAGGTTCTTTATCTTGTTATTCTAATGCAAACAGACTTCTGTGATTTTTTTCACATCCAAAATTTCACCATTGCAGTAACCGCAATCCTGGCAGGCTCTCCCCCGCCTGGAAAGGGAACAAACTTTCAAATCATTTATAAATAACCATTTCAAGAACATAGCTTTTATTCTTTCATCCCACAAAAGGCAGAAATTTTGCTTGGGACCGCAAGCTGTCAACTTCCCAGCAAACCCAAAATCCCACTTAACTCTCTATTGTAAACAGTGTAGTATTGCGCTACCACATCAATAAATAAAATTCTTGAAGGAATTATTTTTGTGTTTGATTCACATTTGTTCTGCATATGCCACTGAGCCCAAGGTATTCATAACGTTAAACTCCTAAAAGCCTCAGCTTTCAAAAGGACCGCGCAGAAGGGAGAAGCCTTCCCGGGCGCTATTGTTTCAGCCTCAGCCCTAGGAGCAGCCAGAACGAAATCCCAAATAGAGGATGTCATTTTCCCTCCCACCCCCTTATTTAAGAATAAAAAAATGGAGCGGCTTGGAGCTAGCTGCCTCCGAAGGCAGTCGCCGAGCACGTCGAGCCCCCCTCCAGCTGACGCTATCGGGATGCTGCCTGGGTGGCCGGCGGCCGCGGTCCTCCAGCCTGGTTCCAGCCATTTTCACAGCCCCTGCCTGATAGCCAGGGGTCAAGTTCATGCTTGGTAACCTCTCCCCTCCCTCCCAACCCTTGTCTTGGGAAGGGAAGTACCACAACCATGCTCCCTGGCCACGCTGTAAGCTGCGGGCTGTCCTGCCACCGAGCCACCGCCGTGCCTGCTCCGGGAGGAGCGCAGCGCGCTGAGGAGCGGAGCAATCCCCGACAGCTCCCTGTGGGCTCCGAGGTGCTGCAGAAGTGAGAGCTGAGAGAAATCACTGGGAGAGATGAATTGGGAAGAGTTGAGTAGACACCTACAACCAGAAGTGATTCCAAAGTGCCTTGCACGGAAGGCGTCCCCATAGCTTGGGCAGGAGGAGATGCCCTCGAGTCACAACAGTTTCTGCACTAGCAGAAGCCTGAACCCTACAGAAATGGTGCGGTGGGCACAAATGGGGTCCCCGGAGAGATACTGCCTGGAAGTGGGAGCGGGTGAGCAGCCCTGCCGAGGGTCAGCACCCTGGAAATGCAAAACCCTTTACAGAACCGCTCGGTGCTGCCTTCGCTGCCACCAGCGCGGAGGATTCGGGTTCACCATTTCAGCTTCCCGCAGCGGGCATCTGTCTCGCTGCAGTAAAAAAAAAAAAAAAAATTCCTCAGGAAGATTTCGGAAACAGAAGGATTATTTTAGCCACCCACACACAGTCAAAATTAACTAGTCATGGAAATTCAAGATAATAAATGCCATAAGAAATGCCATAATTTCGCCTTTAACTCTGCAAAAAAAAAAAAATTCCTCCAAAAGTGAATGTTTCTAATTTATGGGGAGAGAGAGAGAGACGGGGGAAGGGTGAGGGGGTGTAAAATAAAAAGACATTCATTAGTTTATTTTTCCACGGATTAGGACTCCCCAAATACAAGAAATTAACACACTAACACACAGCTGCACACGGAGCAGCCCGAGCTCATGGTCCTGGAGCAGATTTACCCGGGCACTACAAAAGGCTGCCCTTGCCAATTAGTAACCCCGGTTTGAGACTGATTGTATAAAAATGATCCTATGGTCTTTTTTTCATCTTCAGCATCCAGTGGGAAAGCAGTCAGCCTTCGGAATGCTGGGAACGATGAGTTACAGCCCCAGAGATGACAGAAGAGATACACGAGGCCCGCCAAAGCGAGGGGAAACCGGGAGGGAGATTAAATCACCTACTTCAGAAACGAAGCACCAGGCTCTAATGAAATTAATAGACGGGAATGAAAACAAAATAAATGAGGAATCTGGCGAGTATCAGAGCTAGCGAGACAGTTTCTAAAGGATTTCAGTCCCGTGGCTCACGGCTTTTGGCGTGTGAGCGGCACGAGCTGCAACCAGCAGCGCGACGGCCGAGCTCCCTGCCCGTAGGTCCCCCAGCTCCCAACAACACACACCACTTCTGCTGCCTCCTGCTTCAGCCGCAGCTCTTCCAGAGACTCTCCTTGGGTATCCGTCACTCATCCCTTGGAATTCATCCCTTGGAGATACACAGAAGCCCTTTTATTGAGGAATTTGGGTTCTGTGCCCAGCACAAGACCTCGTGCCACTTGCTCCCCCACGTCCCCTGCCCAGGCACCAGCTATCACTTCGCAGCGAGACCTCCCCTCCCTCAGCACTGTGTCATTTCTGCAGCTAACAGCTCCAAATAAGTTGGCCGAAAAGCATTATTTTAATATAAATAACGACAGCTCCTGCAGCTTATCTTAATGCGAAGCTCATGGCTGGTGGAAGGGGCAATTAAGGGACCTCTGGCCTGATTTGGCATGGTCGTTCCCTGGTTTTGCAACATCCAAAGCGACTGGAGCCAAGGCCAGGCCTTGGGAAGTCCGGGAAAACAACGGAGAAGCGAGCTGGAGGCTCACGCACCAGGGAAGAGAAACCAAGATAAGAACTGACCGTCGGACGGGTGCAAAACCGAGAGCTACCGGCAAGGCCGTCAAGTTCCTCAGATCTATCACGGCTCTAACGCAAAGCCCGTGCTGGCCTCCAGCTCTCGGGGCTTTCCATTCCCAGCCCCTCGGCTCTGCCCTTGACTTAAAAGGAACAACGGTTAAAAAAAAGGGTTTGGTTCAGTCTGAGAAGTCAGTCAAGGGAAGCTTTTAGTCCTCCATCTCTGGTGAAACGGTACATACGGGATTGATTGCTCAAGTCTGAGAGCTCCTTGGGCCCCTACTTAGATAATCTTTATAGCTCCCAGGGCCCATTGAAGTGGTTTCCAAGAGCTAAAGCCTCAGATCAGCCTGTCAAACGCTGGGACTAGTAAAGTCAGAGCAAGGGAGCAAAAATGCTGGAAGCAGAGCTCTGCCCTTCAAAACCAAGAGCATGCACACACCAAATTAATAATGCACAGTGGCAGTCACATGCTCCGCTTTTATGCAACCCTTTCCATAGCAAAGTCCCGACAGCACGGTTTCATTACCGCCCTTCCTCCTGCAGTTAAACTCGGCTGCAAATGAGAATTTCTGGTGAAGTTGTGTCTTTCCCACTCTAAGCCTCCGACGCTCTTCGAATCGAAGAACCAAGCAGTTGTGCCAGCCATCGAGCCCACGAAGCGCGGGCTGCCTGTGGCAGAGCAGAGACCCAGACGTGTTTCTGAGGGAAGGTCAAGAAGACAAAGCCACACAAAGCCAAGGAGCCTACGTATAAAAAAATCAGGGCTCAGTGCTACAGGTGAACTCAGACCAAGGTTACACGGATGGCTCCGGACCCCCGAACTCACTCTGTCCCCTCCAAAGCAGGCACAGCACGGCGCTACGCCCAGCCCAGCACATCTCAAGCGCCATGCCACCGAGAAAGGGCATCCTGGTGACGGAGCTTCCCAGCATCCGGATGGAAATGGGCTGCCCAGGCACCTCTCTGATCCTGCCTCCGTGTGCACACGTAGGTCTGAGCCGTCCCCAGGACAAGGGAAGCCCACTGACAACTGTGAGATCCACTTAGAAATGAATTATGGTAAAAACAAGAGCTTTGGGAGGGATGCAAAGAGCACCAAAATATTTCGCACGCAGGAAGAGGTGAATCCTGCGGACACACATGCGGCAACTCCCGCAAGCAAAGCAGTGTTCTGCAAGGGAGAAAGGACAAGAAAAGGGCAAAAATACAAAGATGCTTTTTGGGTTTTATTCCTGTTCTTTCTAAAGAGCTCCAAAAGGTGGCTAAGCAAACGGAAAGCTTCTCTGATCGGCATTTGCTCTGTTCCCGACACAGAGGGGAGAGAAACTCCCTGCTAATTTTTAGCACACTGCAACTCGCTCTGATCCCTTAGGAAGAGCTCTGTGGCACCTCTGAACCTGGAGCCCACCTTTCAAGCAGGCGTTAAAAGGATGGCTCCAGCACTACAAATACTTCAGAGAAAGGCAGCACTCTATATACCTACTCAAGTGCTCCCCGCTGGATGCAAACACTGTCAGTGAAACATTGAACGCTCCGTCCCCCGCATACCAGGGAACAATTTCAACTTACGCTTCACATTTCTTTCACGGGTTTGCTCTTTTGTCTGGGAAAGCAATTTTTCAAGCGGAGTGCTCAGCCCTTTGTCCCTCGGTACAGAACAGCAGAAACCATCTTTCACGCGCTGCTATGGCACACAATAGGCTTTGTCTAGTTAAACAAAAGAACATGGACTTTCAATTGCTTCCAGCTGTTTGATCAAGGTTTTACGGGATCAGAAGTCAACAGCAATCAGCATCTGGCTACCTGCACAAAACCAGCTCCGAGGGGCTGAGGAATTGGGTCTGATGAGCAGATCTCGTTATCACTCCCAAGGAAAACCCAGCCACCTTCTCCTACTGCGGCACTGCCGCTGGATGCTCGCTAACGGCCCGCACGGACCTTGAAGCTTTCCAGCAGCACGCCCTCATCTGCGGGAGGAACTGTTTACTTGCTTCGCTGCAGACACGTTCTCCGGGCAGAGCTCATCCATCAAATCGCTCTTTTCCAGCCTGGGAAAAAGCAGCAAAGCCTCTCTCTCGAAAACGACCCCGAGCCCCTCACCAACGCCAAGGCCGTGGGCTCCGATGGGCTCCTCTGGCTTTAGCTTTGGTAACACCTGTACGAGTCAAATTTATCCGGGTGGAATTTCTTAATGAGGGGATTTCAGGCTGGCGATTTCTAGAACGCAAGAGGAAAACGTTACGAGGTCATTAGGACTGATGAAAATCCCAAATTTCTTGATTAGGAGCCTTAATAATCAGAAATGACCCCTCGGTGGGTACAGCAACTCCGAGCCACTCCATCCCAGCAGCGCCTTTACGCTTCTGCTCAAGGCAAAGTAGCCAAAAAGGATTTCTTTATTTCAAAGGGATTTTATGTAGGACCCAGGCCAACGTCAAGAGTGGCAACTGGATGTGGAACACCTCACCTCTCCCGTCCCTACTCCCCTACCCACTGACCAGACACTGGGTGTTACAAAGCTGGACTTGTACAGCTGTCAAATTTACACAGAACTACACACAAACCTGGAATTCCAAAAAGGCAATTATCACAAACTCCTCTCCCAAAGCTGTTATTTCAACATTTCATCCAACTCAGCCGCAGTTCCAGACATACCCCTACACACCGCCTTTCTCCAGATTTTCACTCTTTAATACCATAAAGTGGTCACCAGTTTAAAAAAAATTTTTTTTTTGAAAGTGGACTGGAAGTTCCCTGAAACTTGAAAAATTTACAGCGTTTAGACTCAAGCTGAAAGACTGCTGTAAAGTTGAATACTTCTCACTCGGATCATTTCTACGTTTAGTGGCGACACATGTATTTCATAAAACTTATTTGTGCTGTGCAAAGAAATACAGTATGGAGAAAGAACCTGAATCGACAGGTTCCTTAGATCAAGGATCTTTACGTCAGCTCTTATGTGACAACGGCATTGAAGGAAGTTCCACCAGGAGTTAATCCATATTCGTACATAAATATTGTAAGTGATGGATGCAATTTTAATGCCTGAGCTGCCTTTATTATTTTGGAGCTACATAAAGACCGTGCAGTTCTGGCAGATAAGAACCGTCAGCAGACTCTTACTGAAATCCTTATATAGCCTCCGTCACCAGTGTGTCAGCGTTAACCTCAGAGACGTTAAGGACATGGAAATTGCTTCAGCTCCTCATCTGCACGTCAGACCACCGCATCCTTCTGAGTTTCTGGATGTCGCCTACGTGTCCTTGCTGAGACAGCGGCAGAGCACGGGAGACAACAGAACATCCAGTGCCTAGCCCAACAGACCATCCATCCTTTCATGAGTATCTCTGGAATCCAAAATGAGAGGAGAAATCACTGCTTGTTTACTGGCTGTGACAGAACACGACCAAAGTAGCACTTGATCCACGTGTGGAGTTATCTTCTGCTTCCCTCTCGTGCCCCAGCAACGCCTGTAGAGAAACCGGTGCCCCCCAGAAGCAAAGCACACACTCCCTTTGTCAAGGGGAACCACACCAAAGCCATACTTAGCCTTTCAGGAATTCTTCTTTAGCGTTGCTACAGCACAGAAACCTGGAGCAGCAAAACCAGTGCACCTGTATCTAAGTCATCATTAAAAATGTAAAATTTATCACCTGTCATTTCTCTTCTGACTCTTCGCCTGTTCTCCGGTGTATAAAGAACCATAACGTTAAACAGGAAACAAAAATGTCAGATGTTAATGTCAAGAATCAAATGTGAAGCTATTTTAGAGGCAATGGGAGGCAATAAGGAGCTACCTCCACCTCATACAAATCTGCCATTTAACACCTGCAACCCTGCTGCTACTTACCAGGCTTCCCCATGCACAAATCCCCCTTGCTGCCAACGTAAGCCATTACAAAGAGAATTTGGCAGACAGACAAAGGAAGCAACACTGGATTAATTTTGTCATCTGTAAGAAAAGCCTAAAACCACTGCCTTACATGACCTACAGCACAGCATCCGATAATCGGAAGAAGGGAAGAGACAATCGGGTCAATGTTGGCAGTAATTTGTTTTTCCAGCCTAAGACCACCAAAGCCCAAATGTTCCACGGGGTTAGTAAAGACCCCAAAGCCCCCTGGCCCTCCCCACCAGCTCTGTGCCATCCCAGCTCCCCGGCCACAGAGCGTGCTGTTGTGGCCCTCACGTGTCCCTCACAGGGCAGATGGCGAAGGAGGAAGGACAAGGGACATCGGCGAGGAAGCCTGCTGTTCCAAAAGAGCATTTCAGTTGGTTTTGGGACACTAAATACACATGCAAGGAGTGGTCTCCTTACAAGACATGCACAGAGACATTGATAAGCCACAGGGTATCGTTCCTGAGGCTCCCTGGAGAAGGTCAACAATTCACCTCCAACCACCGTTCGCTTGGAAATCACACGGAGGGGGCCAGGAACATGAGTTATGCTCCATGCTCCAGCACCACAGATGACTTAGAGGTATGGGACTGGGGTGACCAAGAGGTCCCCAGTCACAGGGCAATACCAAGAATGACAACCACAGCCAGAAGCTCCATCGCCACCCGGGTTTCCTCCTTGCCCACGGAGGTGGAAGGCTGTGGCTGGAGCACCAGCAACCGGCACAGGGCAGAAGAGCTTTAGAAGGCAAAGTGAAACCAGAAGATGAAGCAGAACCAGACCATCTTTGTGCTGCTTCAGAAATAGCCGGTCTCTTCCAAGCCTGCCCAGGCTGCAGAGCTGGGTCCTTCTCACAAAAACATCTCTGCCCGGAGCTCAGCTCCTCTACAGGCTGCTCCCCATCACTCCGCAGCTGTACGGCCTTCAGCTTCCAGCAGCGCTGATCTTGAACCTCTCAGGCACATTAAACTTACCTGGAGAGGCAGAATCACAGCCACGTCTGCCAACATTTCATTTGGCCTCTCCCTAAAAGCAGCAGAAAGCATCTTCAAATGCCACAGCACTTTGCATCCAAGCCGGAGAGATTTGTGAAATATGGAAGGCATTAAAGGTCTCACTTTCCCTCAGCAATGAAAGAGCATAGACCTATAAACAATGCCTTTAAGGCATTTCAGCAGCTTAATCTACACAGGGCTTTTTTTTTTTTTATTTTGTTTTCTTTTACGTCAATCAGAAATCATAAGAGTCCAGGAAGCAGTAAATGACGAGGATTTGGCTTAAAAGGGAGAAAAGCAAATAAATACTTTAAAAAAAAAAATGAAAATCGTGGATCGATTCCAAAGAGTTGTTTGTTTGTGATAAAGGCTGCAAGGCCCAGCTGTATACAAGCTGTCCCACCCATGCGCAGACTATTGACATTTCATTCCAGTGGCACCACGCAGACCGCCGAGCAAGGGGGTCTGTCAACATTTCTATCAGCAACAACTATTCACAGGGGTTTATAAGGCAGAAAAGCTAATTTTCTCCAGGCTGGTTGATGCTCAGTACGTAAGGTCTCTGCCTAGGAGGAAATTATTAGTGTTTAAAAGCCACATCACACAAGTGGGTTTTGCTGCTGGTGCAGGAAGAAGAGCGAGCGTGACACCCAGAATCTGCCTTTTTGAAGAAAAGCACCCCAAAAAAAAGCCATTTAGCATATCTGAACCAAACTGGGGAGCCACGGCTAAGAGTAACACCCCAAGAGCCCTATTTAGCCAGGGGCCACCGCGCTCTGAAAAGACAAAAAGGTTGGGTCGATGGCAACAGCGAACGAGTCATGCCTTTATTGTTTGGAAAAGTAGAGGATTACATCTCGGGAGACGATGGCCCGTGCAGATGGCTGCAGAGCAGGGCGAGGTGCCACTGCGCGGGGCAGCTGAGGGCAATGCAGAACAGGGCACTGGCCTTTGTGTAACAAAAACCACGCTTATGACCCCCAGTGGTGTCCAGTCTGTGGCCACTGTCCCGCACAAAGTTTCGGAATTAGCCCGAATGCCTCAGGACACCTGGAAGAGCTCTCACACGTCAGGGATTTATATATATATATATTCAGATTACTCTCTATATAATATATAATATACTCTCTCTATATATATATATATTCAGATATATCAGAAGATTTCAAGAGCCAGACCTGGGCCATGTGCGCCCCCGCTAGGCCCCATCATCCCTCCGCGGGAGGCCGGCTTTATTGCCTGTGCTCGCGGGAGAGCTGATCCGAGCCTCGCTGCGTCGGGTGGGTTTGCATTCCCGGACAGTGATATCATGCCAGCATCTCCCCGCCTGAGGCCCAGCACACGGAGCTCATGGGACAGGCAAGTGTGACCTCCAGCACAGACACCGAGCCAACGTGCCCAGAGTTTCCCCTAATGTGTCCTTCATCCCTGCCCACGATGGGGCTGGCAGGTCCTGGCGCTTGGCGTAGCACAAAGCAGGAGAGTCCTCTACACCCCGGGGAGTCCTCTACAGTTACACTCACGTGTTCCCCAAGCGCCCCAGAGCCATCAGCCTGCCAAAAGTCCCAAAAGAGATCCCACCAAGAACAGAGAAAACACAGACTAAAAGCCTAACAAAAGCCCGAGCATCCTTTGGCTGGGGACTCAGAGCCTGCAGGAGCAGCTGCATGGTGCAGCCCTTGGGAACGTCACCACAAGGAGCCGTTCGCCAGGTCCCAAGGACCTCAGCACTCGTTAGAATACACCTGGAATAAGTAAACCCCGGGACAACGCTGGCACTGACCGCGTGCATTAGGTGGAGGCCACCAGCACGGCCAGGGACTGGAGCGCGGGCTTGGCGGCCTGCAGAAGGCTTCAGGGGAACCTCACGGTCACCCTCAGTCCCTCCAGGCAGGTCACCAAGAAGATGCAGCCAGGCTCTCCAGGGGTGCACAGTGGAGGAGGACTTGAAATTGAGTCATGAACAAAAAAGAGCAGTTATGGTACATAGCGAAAGACTTCTTCACAATGAGAACAGTCAAGCAGTGAAACGGGTTTCCCAGAAATTCTGAGGTCTCCATCCTTGGAGGATGCCGACAAAACCCCTGAGAAACGTGGTATGAGCCATGTGTCTGACCTGCTTTGAGCAGGAGGTTGGACAAGAGGCCTCCCTGGACGTCCCTTCCAATCCAAATGTTCTCTGAAGACCACCTCAGCCGACGTTTCCTTGCAATAAATGGAGCTGCAGCACTTTGGAGGCTTGGTCGCAAGCTACAAGCCATCTGGAAACAGACTCATTGAAGGGTTAGAGGCTGCTTCAACCCTCGGCACTTCCATTCAGTTTCTGAAGCTCAGGGAGCAGCTTCTTGCCCTTAACGCCGTGCCCTGTCCAGCTTTTGCTGGTAGATGCTTCACTGGGAATATCACAAAACGTGTTTCTGTGTGTGCATACTTGCCTCCCACACAAGCACACACACCAGATCAGACCTGCAGTAGCTGCAAACACGAGCTATCAAAGCTGCAGCTGCAACAACAGCACAGCGCCGTAAAGACACTTCAATAACATCTGATACATTAAATTTTAAAAAGTCAGATTTACAGGGCCAACGTCCCTACTTAAAAATAAAGCGTGCACAGGTGGCTAATAAAACCGGACTTTAACAGGCACACTTGCAAAAGAAATTTATAAGAGCTAGCAAAGCTCATAGCCTTTTAATTGCATGTCAAATATTGGGCTCTCAAGAACTAAACCAGATTTCTTGTACTCTGTGCCAAGTGCTTCTAGGTATTACACGTCTGGCGTGGGCGCAAGCCCGTCGGATACCGAGGGGTTAACTCAGCCTCCCAGGCCAGAACTGGCTTCAAGGCGATGCCACCAACCCCGAAGGAAAACAGAAGACGTTTCTGCCAGCTTTGTTACAAATAACGGCTTATTAAAACCAGTCACGCTCGCTGCTAGCAGAAACGGCGCAAGAAGACGACATTTAGAAACCATTTGAACTCGTAAATACACGAAATTGAAACACAACAAATTTTCTTTGATCCAGAGGACATGAATTCCCTTTCCCTACAAATCTGCTCATTAATATTTCAAGGAGCCACTTATGTCACTCCACTTGCCAGGAGTTTATAAGGAAAAATACTCCAAGTAACAAAAAGCATCTCCAGCCTTCAGCGTCCTTCTGGTAAGCTCTCGGAGGAGCTGATAGGGAACAGCAGCAGCACGGGGCGAGCTCGCATGCAGCGCTTGCGGCCCCCTAGCACCAGTTAACCCCCCCTCGGTGCCCAGCTGCCCGGTGCTGCGGGGTCGGGGGCAGGAATCGGAGCGGCTGCGCAGCTCAGCAAGGGCACGGAGGCAGAAATGCTCCACGGAGCATGGAAGGGCAGGGAGACAGCACGCGTGCTGCCCAGCTGGCCACAGGCTAGGAGGATTCAGTCACTTTCTCACTGCCGTTTCCTTTCTGCGCACAATTTGCAATTCTGCAAGAAGGAAGCAGAGCGCAGAGGACCAGGCGATGCTATTTAAGTTCCTGCTGGGTGCTCTGAAAATTGACCTGGCTATAAATTCTCGGCTACGGTCAGCCACCAAACCCCTGGAGAGAAAACAGGAGGGGAATACACCTGCGAGGCTGGGCAGCCAGCTCGCTGGCTTCACGGGTGGGTCTCGGCCTCTCCTGGCGGGGACACTGCAGAAGTCTCGGTACAAGGACGGAAAATGGACGGCACAGCTCCGTGCTGCCACTTCCGCAATGACCGACCTTACCAGGTCCTTACTGGCGAAGACAACAAGGCAGCAACAACTCTTCCAAGTCTGAACGAAGCACGGCCAGGAAGAAACAGAAGCAGCCAGAAGTCGGCAGAGCAGCAAAAGGAGAGCAAAAAGCGAACCAGGATTGTGCTGGAAAGGAGGCAAAAGAGCACCAAAAAAGAGAAGGCAGCAGAAGGCACGAAATTCACAGACGCATTGGCCAGTGCAAGAGCGGACTGGCAGGGGGCAGATCAACGGGAGGGACAGCAAAATGAAGAATAAATATGGTTCCACTTAGCGTGCCGCCTCAGCTGCTGTACACACCCCAGTCTTATACAACTCTGACACAGCCGATGCGGTAAAAATTGGTTTTCACTGCTGACGTCCCTCGTTTGTGTAATCTGGGCCTTCCTAAAACCTCTCACCATTGTCCTCCTGAAGAAGAGTGACAAAGTTGCTTAAAATCAGGAACACGAAGCAACCAAAGCTGTAATCAAGAGAAATACCCGAGGACGAGGCGCTGGCAATGCTGACAGCCCCGAGGAAACACCAGAGGCTCCACGTGTGCTCTGCCTGGAAAGCGTTTGTATCGGTGACTGGAAATGCTGACGCTGAACGCCAGAGGGGAATGGCTCGGAACAGCTCAAAAAAGCTATTCTAAGCTTAAAAAGAAAAAAAAAAACCCTGGAGCAGAAGATCCTCCAAGAAGGAAGGCTCTCCCGTTTGTTTGTTTTTAATGGGCAAACAAAGAAGGCTGGCATATGGAAATCGGTGTACGAGTGGAAAAAGGCAGCTGGAAAGGGAGCCGACCACAGCATCACCTGCACACAACGGCACCGTAAGGACAATGGGAACCAACCGGCCCGGTCTCTCCGATTTACGAAAACCTTTTAAGCAGTTACATCCACGTGCACATCTCTGTCCTGCTTCCTTGCACGCAGCAGCAGGTGCTGCCCCGAAAGCTGGGGGTGCTCTTCTCATCAAAGCCCGCCCGCGTCAAGCCGGGTCAAGCCCCCGCTGCACCGCAGAAGCACCTGCACGAGAAATGTGTTCTGGCACGTTCCTGCTCTTGGCTCTTCCTCTCCATCCTCCTGGTGTCGATGTTCCCCCTGCATTTGCTTCCTAAACCCTTCCCAAAGTTTGCCTGGGGCACAGGAAGGCACCGCCCTCTGCTACTGCTTCTGCTCGAGCACTGGTGATACTGGTGAGATGGCAGGAGCTGCCCAGGACGTGCTGTGCTCGCAAGGGATACACAAAACAGCAGGAATGGGAATGCATCGGGACCCACGGTTTCTTTCCAGTTCTGCCCCTAAGGCACAGCGAGGCGTGGCCCAAGGGAATGCCCTGTATTACACTGGGATAACCTCTAAAATAAAAATTAACCTGCCGCGCGTCTCAGAGGAAGCTTCCGAACCTCGTTATTAAGCCCCACTGAGATGCACGGATTAAAATGAATAAATAACTAAACCACGCTGCATCAGACCCCGCTAAACCACATCCCCAGGGAGACAGGGAACCAGAGGGAGCCGCGGCGGGGCCGGGCTCCTTCCATCGCGTGCTGTTGGGAGCGCGCTGCTCCTCCCGCGCCTGGCACGCACATCCCGCGGCTCCCGTGGGGCCGTACCTGCCCTCCTTCCTTCTCTCGCTTTTTTACATCTGCTCCGTGGAAACTCCAAGCTGAAGGACACGACGGGGCGGGAGGGGGAGCGCTATTATTTCCATATGGGTTTGGAAATAAAAAGGGCTTAGATGGAAACACCATACGAGCGGAGGGCTCGCACAGGACCTATAAGCGCTCGTGTGCGCGCGCCGTGCGGGAGGAATGCCCCAGAAAGGCTTTCCCCCTTGCAGAGCCCGATTCTGCTGAGACAAGTACTCGAGCCCGATACTGCAGCAAGACGTTTCTTTGCATGTCACTTGGCAGATGCAGCTGTGGGGCCCTGCCAATTCACCCTGCAGCCCTCCGTTTTAATCAGCATCACATAAAGTTTAACACATGCTTTGAAACGCGCACCAGATTCAAAGCTTCGCCTCAAGGGGGTCCTGCTGAATAACGCATACCATCCCGGCCGCTGCTCCTCCAGCAATTATCTTTCAACTCTGGCTGAACCACCCCAACTGTCAACGCCAGCACGCTGCCAACCAGAGGAAAGGTTGCGGGGTCAGAGCTGAAAACAAGGCTCCTCGAGGCTGGAGCGCGAGGAGAGCGGTGTGGGGCGTTTGTTTATCCTGCTGTCTGCTCAGGAGGAGAACTCCCAGGGCGCTCGTTTTATGGGTTAGCAGCGCTACAAGCAGCGGGACGAGGGGCTGAGAAAGGTTAGCAAGGAAAAGGAGCATCGGCACCCGCAAGGCCCCCTGGAAGGCAGGGAGGGCCGGGATGTTCGCACCTCGGAACCGGCAGCATCGCCAACCAGGGCCAGGAGCTCCTTGTCTCGAATCCCAGATGGCACCGGCCCCGCGAACCACGAGCCTCCCCACGGCACCGCCGCTGTCCGCCGGGTCACGGAAAGGGCTAAGGAGAGAGGGAGGATTGGGAAATACAGAAATTGTTAGCTTTGGGGAGGATTTCCACAGAACTGGGAGCAAGAGAAAGCCTTGCACAGAGGCTCTGGCTCTCCCGGTGCATTGCCAGCTCCTTCCAAAGCAGTTTTCAAACAGTTCCTATCGGGGGCCAAAGACATAACTAAGCAAAATTACCCCAGGAGTAATTAAGGAGCAACAAGCGGGGTCAGACTATGCATGGAGCACCTGTTTGTCACTCCCTGTCTGTAGTTTCTGCGTTGGTCTTCCTGATCCGACCCAAGCCTGTGGTCCTGGAGCAGCCGAAAGCCTCACCACAACCTCGCAGCCAAAGCCCTGCAGCTCCCTACGGCGCCCTGCGGGATGTGCAAAGGCAGCCCTGTAAGCAACAGAGGGAGGCAAAGCGGTGCTTTCTCCGTATTAAAGCCATTGCTAAGCCAAGGAATTCAGTCCTCAGTCTCTCAAACAAAGCTGCTGCTGCTGTGGGTTTCCTACTACAAATTCTCTCGCTGACGGTAGAAGTTACGAAGCGAGGGGAAAAGCTCGAAGCCAGAATCCACAGCAAACCCCGACCAACGGCAGATGCAGCAGGGAGCGCCGGGAAGCCTCAGCAGTTATAAAACGTAAAGCCGTGTTTAAAGGAACTGCAGCTGGACCTCTCCGGCATGAACTAATTCAGAGCTGCGGTCTGTTTCTGCGTTCAGACCAAAAACTGGGTCTAAAATATCGGAGCTGCAGCGACCGGTGAAGAAGGCAGCCCCCGCTAGCAGCCGGCACTGGCGCTGAGGCTCGGCGCAGCACCAGCAGGGCTGCAGGGAGCTGCTGCTTCAGGGAGCAGCCCTTTGGAGGAGCTGGAAAACCAGGTGCCACCCAGACACACGCACCGCTTCTGCGAGCCTTCAGCCCGTTTGCTACCTGCGACCCCCGGCAGGAGCTGAAAGCACCAGAGGGAAAGGAGACGCACTCAAAGCTGGGCCACAAAGGCGGCAGCTCGGCTGCACGCAACACTCACTTTCCTCTGAAGTTTCAGGCTTCAAAGTCCACAAAAATGAGCAGGTGGATTTTTTTTTATTATTATTATTTATTTCTACCCCTCCTCGACCCTTTCGCGCATTACGTTTGAGGCAGATCCAGCTGCACACGAGGAAAAATTCACCAGTGACCAGGAAAAGGTGCAAGAGCTGCTGCATCCCTATTTTAGGGCCACGTTTTGCAGCTTTTATTTCTTATTTTAAGGCCGCGTCCCTACCACCACACCACTACCCCCAGCCTTACAGACACCATCTCTGCACGGTGTCCAGGTGCTTGGGCAAGCGCCTGCTTCAGAAAGCACCACCCGGCTGTGTGACACGCAACATTTTACAAGAAAAAACAGACAAAACTAACATCTTGATAAGGTCAAGAAGAGTTTTGACCTAATGCATCGCAAAGGCTCACTGAGCACTGCCCTGAACATCTTGCACCAGCTTCGTCTCCATTCGCAGAGGCGGCCGATAAGCCCCAGGGCCTGAATCCCTCCGAGCCCGGGGGCTCCCGTCATCACCGAGCGCCCAGGTCTCGGGGCGCTGCAGGCACCGCTCCAGGGGCTGGGACTGAGATCAGTCACGCTCCTGCCATGAGACGCCCAGACCGAGGTCAGTTCCCAGCTGAAGATCATCGCAAGCTTTATTTAACGAGCCCTGGCAGGATTTATTTCTACCTATCCTACTTGCACGGTAGGAAGAACTGTGCATAAACAGCTACTTCCAGCGGGAAAAAAAAAAAAAAAAGGTACTATGTGCTGCATCTTCCGCTGACGGAAGTTAGCAAAGCCCCTCAAACACACCAATAGCATCAAAATCAGAGCCTCTCTGGCCACTGTACTGCAGTGACATCCTTCAGAGTGCCACTGCCATGCAAACTCTGCAGTGAGTGAACAGCAAAAGGGCATGCAAGCATTTGCAAAGCCTCCCTTTGTACGTGAGCTAACAGCAGCCGAGCAGATTTCTTGCTGCAGCTCTGTACGTCCTTTAACGTGTTATTTCCCCCAGGACGTGACGATTAAACCGTGATCCTCCTTGGAGCACCTTTCACAGCACCCAGGTACAGGCGCTGGTTTCTCCATTCTGTTCAAAAACCACGGGGAGAGGTTCTCTTTTTGGTCAGCAGTGACTTGCGGCCTCAGCCCGTGCCATCGACACAGCACACTGCAGTTTTGATGCCTGGGTATCTGGGGAATCTATTTTCTCACTGTAGAATACCTTCAAACTGGCAAAGGGAAAGAAAACCATGGCCTCCCCTTCACCCGTCCAGTCTAGAGGGACTAAAGCAGATGAAATCATGTTGCATCTTTACATTTCATTCCCACTGGTGCAAGGAGACCATTTAGCCACCACGTTCTCCCCACTCCAACACGCTCAGTAGCAGACATCACAAATACCTCCGTCCTGCGGGGCTAAACAGCTATACCAGTTAGTTATTTTCCGGCTGCAGAAGGTATTCCTCTGCTACACAAGAGATTTTGATTTCTCCCAGAAATAAACCCTTGGAAATACTTCGACGGAGCCGTGATCAGACTCTGGGGCTGCAGTGACAAACCAGATCGCAGTGCACGGAGGCTCCTGAAGTCGAACAAACGCAGCGCTGTGTTCGAGACATCCTTTCCTCATCCACCCACGTGAACTTGTCCAGCTCGGGAGGAGACGGGGAGAGAAACAAAGCCGATCTGTCCGGGAGTAACTCAAGTGCATTTTTATCCACAACTGAAAGCTGTTCTACATTTGCTATATACGCGAATTAGAAGAATATGTTGAGAGGCTTAAATGACCTGAGCCTGTCAGCAGAACTTCGTATTTAAAAAGAAAAAGGGAAAGAAAAAAAAAAAAAAGAAAAAAAATAGAACTAAAGGAAGTCTTGGGTTGCTGAAGGATTTCACTTGGTGATTTCTGCATACACCCGTTTGCAATTTGCACGGGAGTGTCACTCAGAGGGCACGCCGCACGGCACAGCCTCCAGCCCTCTCCCTGAGTACTCAGCCGCTGGGCCTCAACCCTACAAATACGGCCCTACAAACGCGATTGTGTCTCATTAGCAACCCAGATACCAGAACCCCCCGGTGAATTGACATCGTTTCGTACGACCCCTTCCCTTCCCCATCGCTTGCCGACAGGTCACGGCCCACACGCCGAGAGGAGGTGGCTGGGATTTGGGAATGGTGCTGCAAGGACAGCCCCTGCTCTGTGCGACCGGCAGCTTACTGTGCGGGGTGGCGTCCTGCTGCTGAGCAGCTACAGCAAAGCCTTGGTCACCTGGAGAAACGGCTGAGTTCCAAAACACGTGGGCAGCGGCTGGCTTCAGGGATCGTGCAAGGACTGGAAGAGCCACAGCACCCAGAAGCATGAAAACCTGGTCCCGACACGACGGTGTCACCTCGCACACAGTGCCAGAACCGTTTTACAGCGGTGTTCGTGATTTGCCACGTCCACAAGATGTTTTACACCTCTGGAAGCAGCTCTGGGAACGTACACGAACCCCAGCAGTGCCCAGGCTCCCAAACCCCTGGGCTCCCCTGCCACGAGTGCACAGCCGAGCGCTCAGCAGCCGCAGCGAGTACAGAGCCACCCAACCACAACGCGCAGGAATCCGTCACCAAAACCACTCGAGGAATTCAAAAAAAAAAAAAAAAGGGAAAAATTGGTTAACTCAGAAGGTTTATGAGCAGCTACGTTACAATGAGCCCGAGCCATCTAAACGCAAGCTGAAGAATTTCACCATCCCAGGCAGCAGCATCCTGCCGGGAGCAATCCCCAGTGCTCTGAGCCAGCCTGATCCCCATCAACATCCCAACCCGGCCGTCCTGCCCAGGTCCCCCGTGCTCCTCCACGTCCTCCCCGCTCGTGGCGTATGCCACAGCCACCACACCACCCACTTTCACGGGTCTGAGGTCGGTCCGTGCTGCCTCACCTCCAAAGCTGGCACGGCCACGGGCCACCGGTGCACCAGGCAGCGCCTCCCTTTAAGCAGCTCTCGGGCTACGTAATTAAAACCAGGCAAGATCAGCGAGAATTACAGCGCCGAATGCCTGCAGTCCGGGGCGAATAGAAAAAGTTTAATGGCACCTCTTTTCCCAGCTACAATGCAAAAAAAAAGTAAAGCAGTTACTAACGGGTTACTAACAGGCTCCAAAGAAGGAGCAAGAGCTGCTCACGCCTCGGCTTGGCACCGCTCTTTCAAGCTTCGTGTATTGTACCACGTCTCCTAACAGCTGGAAGATAAAGGATGAATTTCAAGAAACATCTCTGGATTTCAAGCGTTTGAAACGGTCTTAAAAGGCAACCACACAAAAAGCCGGTCCAGCACACGGCTGCCCTGTAGTTAAACGTTGGGTTTTACGAGGTAGCCATGTCCGCAGCGCAGGCTGGATACGCTGCTGGGGATAGCACGGTCCCTGTGGCCATTACTCATACACGCGGTGAAATAAAAAAGGCCCTTGATTTAGCAGTTTCATTTTTGAGGTCATAAAAAGAATTCAGAGGAATACCCAGTTATTAATAAAGCTCCTATAGGGTATAAATTTTAAATGGAGACTTAAAGGCAGAGAATTCCTCTTAAATAAACAGAGAAACCTTCCGCAGAAAGCCAGGAAACGTTAGCATGAAAAGTCCTTTTATGATAATAAGCACATTTGCACTCAAATTATGTGATGTGGGAAGGAGGAGAGCTGAAGCACGGGGAAGCACAAAGACCTCAAACAAAGCGCACCGGGGGACAGGAACGTGCTTACATCTGCAAATACCCCTATCGCCACCTCTCCGCCATGACCCATGTGTGCTGCTGGCCCCCGGTCCACCCCGGCAGAAATCCTCGTCGCCGCCTTCGCCTGCTTTTCCCATCAGTGGCCGCCCCATCCGCCCCGACCCCACGTTCCGAACCCGAGCTCGTCGGGCTGCCACGGCCCCCGCGTTCCCACGCGCGCCGGGAAGTCGAGGGATCACATTTAACCTCAAGCTCCTGGCCGGACGGTTCGCTCCAGGATTCGCTTCAAAAAAAAAAAAAAGGGGGGGGGGGTTCTAGTTCTCCAAACCCTTCACATCTTTTCCTTCGTCTTCCTCGGTTTTCGCCCCTCCTGCACACCGCTGAGCATCCTCCGGCCGTGAGAGAGCTCCTCGGGGCCGCTTTGGTTTCCGCGGGCGAGCTCGGGGCTGAAGGTGCGAAGCAGGGGACACAAGACCGCGACGAATCCACGCGTGCCCCATGAAACGGGGCAGGGAAGTCGGGGCTACATGGGCTGGAGGCTAAGGGCAGAGGAAGGACGTGCTCCTCTGCACGTCCCCCACAGGAGCACGGGTATACATGCGGGCAGCCCGACAGCTCCCCCAGCCCCCTCCTCACCCCTGTGCTGCCGGAGGGCTGCGACCCCTGCACCCTGCTCCCCATCCTACATGGAGCAGGGACAACCCGAGGCAGCTGGCAGCTTGCTTCCAAGAGCTGGGTTGTCCCCAGTTCTCTACAAAGAGCACGTTTCATCTCCCAAAACCATTAAGATCGCCTCTGATTCGAGCAAAGAGCAGGCAGATTAGGGTGGCGAATGCAGCAGGGGGAGGCAGACACGTCCCCACGATTTTACTTAAAAAGCTTTCAAATTAAGTGACAAGCGCCAAGCGATCGATGCAGTCAGCATCGAGATGGTGTCCAACGTGCTGCTAGGAAAAAAGCTTTCAGTGGCAAGCCCTAGTGGAGAGTAGCGAGTTATTAAAGATGTGCCTGCAGTTCTAACCTAGGGCAAAACCAAAACCTTTTTACTGGTCGACTCGACACTACATTTTCAAAGAGGTTAAGCAGGAGATGCTGAGGATAAATAGCTTGGAGGATTCAGTCCGATTTATCCATCTCTTTCTTGGGGTGCGGGGATAGAGGGTGGGTATGAACACACAACATTAGAAGCCTCTAACAAAAAGAAAAAAAAAGGATGAAGGCACATGAAAGCATCTCGGAGCTCACGCAGGTTTAACAGTGGCAGTAATCAGCGTTAATCATTTCTCCCCGACACCAGAGCCTCCCCGTTCCCTGCTGCTTCACCCACTTCACCCGGTTTGTCTGTTTTATGAGCTTCTTCCCCCAAACCTGCAAGCTGAGATCACCAGCCTTCTAATCCAAACAGCCCTCAAAGATACATTTCCTTTCGTAATGCTTTAATATAACGAGTAGACAAGCAATGGCATCAAAGATAAGGAAAGTCTCGTTACGCAGTTTTGCTAGAAAATAAGTTTCTGCTTCACAAACCTGCCCAGAAGGGGAAAAGGCTACCTGCTCACCCCGACTGCCGCCGTGTAAATAGGCACCCCGCTCCCAGCCGCCAGGCTGACCCCTGCAGAAGGCTCCCCCCTTCCTGCAGCCGGGGCTATAAATTTCCCTCGCTTTTATTAAACTACTTTATTTTACTTTTGTTGTTGTTGTTGTTAACAAAAACCCTTGGCACAAGAGGCACCGCTCGGAAGGGCCGGAGGCTCAGACCTCAAGGGTGCTTTTGGGAGTCGGCACTGAAACCCCGGCCCTACGGGGCAGGCAAACGCGGGGATCTTCCAAGCACCACGAGAAACCTCGGGCTCGGGTCTGGTGGACCCAGCCCCCGTGGCAGGGGAGCCTCCATTTCCAACACACGAGACTTTTGGGGAGCGTGGGCTCTGCCGAGGCGCTGACACCCAGCAGAAGGTCGCTCCCCGCGCAGCGCGTCCACAGACAGGCAGTTAAATCTCATTTGCTCCAAAATATGCACACAGAGCACAAACGATTCCCATACGCGCCGCAGCAGATTACGTAAAGTTACCAGCTTTCGGAGATGGGGATAATTAAGAACACTGCCCAAGCTGCATTTTCAAGCATTTTTTTCGGGCCATCAAAAGGCCACCAGGCAGTATCTGGAGTCTGAGAAAATGTCCTTCTGTCCCCCGCCGCGCAGGGAACCGCTCCGCTCTCGTGGCTGGGGGTGGCGTGCATGTGTTTGCATTTACAACGAGGAGCAGGGCCGGGACAGGATTTCCCAACAGGGCTGAAGTCGCCGCACGCCACGTCTCTACTTATCACCAGCAGTTCAAACAAGCTGCCTGACAAAGCTCCCTCGGATTCCTGGCTGCTGCTGAAGCAACCTGCAGCGGGGCAGCCCCGCTGCGAGTGGGCTCAGCCTGGGGGACGCGGTCCCTCCGGGGCACCACAGCACCCTGCCCCGGGGGACACGTGCCACCAGCACCGCCTCCTCTTCTGGGTACAGTGTGCTGGTGAAGCTGCGCGACCGAGGCGTGTTTTTGGTGATGGGTGACCTTTGCGGGCCGAGCTCCCCCCTGCTTTCCATACCACCTACCTCCCCTTCGTCCTTCTCACGCCCTTCTGCGGCACGTGCCACCAGGCTGAAGCTGCACCATATCCCTCTGCTGTCCCTCGTGTCCCCTCCAAGGCCAGGAATCACTGGTCCCTCAACTCCCCACCGCCCACAGGACCCCTCGGCCACCGCCATCCTAAAGGAGATCAACTTATAGTGGCAGAGATGCGAAACGGGCACCGCTGGGCAGGAAGGAAGCTGTCCTTGCAAAACCCCCTGCTGGGAGCCAAAGGTAAGGGAAGTGCTTGGAAGCGCGCTTGGAGCAACCAAGGAGCCAGGCTCCAGGTGCCAACAAGCTGAGTGCAACCCATTTTTCTTCCCCATGAACACTGTGCGGAGCAGCAGCTTTTTTAAAAAAAAATCCAACCTTCCATTTTTCTTTTTATTTTTTTTTTTTACCAAAATTACACGGGAGCGTCTTTATTGCATATTTTTATGCATTCAAAATTAGGAAGTGTTGAAAAACCACCAGCAGATTCTCAGGACTTGCCACCAGCAGACAGCTGCTTCTGCGTACCGCTAGCAAAAACGCACGTGAAGGTTCAGTTACAATCACAAGAACCACCAGCAGCACAGAGCAAACCCTGCAACGAAACCTGCATCCCCAAACGTACCGTCGCAAATCTGGGCATCTCGAGGTCAGAATTCAGCATGAATCCAGACACACCGAACACGCTGCAGCACACAGCTGGGTGCTCGGCAGCCTCACCATGGCCTCGCAATCGCACAGCACCAACATCCCTGCGGTCCCGGGGAATGCCTTTTAGCAGCTGTCATCCCCAGCAGCGACGGACAAAAGCAAAGGCTCCTCTTCCTCCACAACATTTTTCTTTGTAAGGCCGCTGTTACCTGTGCTGCTGAACGTTCCTACACATACCAGGCACGTCAGTGCAGGGCCAGCAGCACAGCCCCGCCTGCTGTTTAATCATCCACGTCCGGCCAGTTTTGAGGCTCGAAAGCCCACGGTACAGAGCCCAGGAGGTGCACAGCACACCGTGCTCTGCCACAGTTCTCCGCTCACCTGTGACCTGCAGGGACAGCGCGTGAAGCTAGGGAAGTCGTTTATACCCCAGATGAAATAACTCATTTCAGAGAACTGGTTGTCTTTTGTACAGAGCTGCTGCTAAACCACGCGAAGCGCTTCATCGTCTATCAGCTGGAGGTGACAACTGCATTCCTACAAAAGGAGATTAACTTTTTAACATTTAGCATTAGTTACGCACATCACTGTGCAGTTTTTTGCCTCATTTTTAAGCCTGTGTATACACTCACGTTGCTGAGTTGGTATTTTTCTGCCACTGCAGGAAAAATACTTATGTAAACCTCACATTATACTGCTCAAAAGTGACACAGACTCCACTACCTGTTGCCAAGAAGAGCAAACAGCACCCGAAAAAAGCACGGCTGGCACACCAAGCCCTTGAAGCTTGTACTGCATCGCCACCTCTTAAACAGCAGCTCTGAGAGCGCATCCTAGCGAGGCTATAAAAAATGCTGGGTTGCCTCCATCTATTTGAAAGGCATGCTGAGCGCTTTGGCTGTCCTGACAAACTTTATCCGATAATGGCTTTTGGATTGGTTATTCTTGGCCCCCTGTGTAGCAGCATTCACGGCTTACCCTCGATACTTTGCGCGCAGCACCATCTTAAGTGACCTCTTCCACATGCCTTGCATATTTCAGCCATTAAGCTAGATAAAAAAGCCACATTCCGGACATCAGCAAGTGTTAATAAGATGTAATTCACTCCTGGCAAAGCCCAGAGCTCGGATCTTTAAAAAAAAACAGAACAACAAAAACAAAACACACACACACAGGTTCACAGGGCCAAAGTCCAAAACGAGTTCAAATGCAGGGAGCTACTTCCATCTGCTCCAGAGCCGTGTAATTAAGCACACGGGCTGGAACAAAGCAGATCCCCCCAGAAGCACAGGTAATAAAACTCAGGCTGAAAAAAAACGAGGAAAGGAGTCAATGAGAACTCATCATTTGTGCTCTGAGGATATAAGGTTTCTCGGCGCACCGTTCCCCGCGTATGGCTGACCCCGGGACCGTCTCACTTGACTTCACCCCACGGCGGCTTTCCTGTCCAAGAGAGGGGCCAGCGAACTCCCCGCATCCTTGACGGACGGCCAGAAACGCAGCCACGGCTCCGAGCACTCCGAGACAGATCATTCTGATTATCACAAAATGAAATTTTCAGCTCTTGTCATCATCAGCCTCAGATTTGTAATGTTACAAAAACACGATTTCCTTTCCCCATTGTATCAGCCCCTATTCCATTCCCGCTGGTGAAATCAAACAATTTTAAAAGAATTTATATGATGCTAATTTAAACCGAATGCATTTAGCTGCCAATCGCAGTTCCCCGACTCTCCCAGGCCTCCCGCCAGCTCCGCTCCGCTCCAGAGCGGCTATCAATCACAGCCAGCAGACCGAGGAAAAAGGCCCAGTGATGCAAGAAGTGATACTGGTGATTCTGGCAGAGGAAGCCCTGCCCTGCGCTTTCAGCACGACGACGTGAAGTGACCCCACGCGACGGGAGGCTCGGAAAGCTTCAGCTCCTCATCGCTTCTCGGCGTTCAAGCAGCCCGTGACGCTTTCGGCAGGAAAGCCGAAAGCTAGGAAAAACCTAGCACGTTGCTCAAATTCCGGCACCGCTTCCAGCCCTGCGTTTGCAACTGGACGCGGCGAGTTTACCTTCCTCTCCAAGCTGCTGGGTGGGAACGCCACTTATTATCTGCTGAGGAGCTGGCGAGCTCTCCCTCGGAGTTAGCCACGGTCCACGGAGGGCGAAGGAAAGCCCTGCTGCAGCCTGCACCCGGCTCTCACCCAAGAGCACAAAACTGGGATGTGGGCGAGACTGGAAATGTTTGCCAGATGATGCTAAAAACATCGAGATGTTTTGTGATGCTGCTCACAAAAGCCCAACTTACTTTATATTTCATTAGCATCTACGTGAAAGAAAGAAAAACACCTTTTCCACTTAAGTATTTTTTGTTACACACATTCAAAGACTGAAGCTCTGATCACAGAGATGCTGGCAGCATCAACAAACAAAAGGAAAAATCATCACAATCAGACCTCAGTTTAGAAATCCTTAAGGTCCAAAATGGCTGGAACTCAGCAGATGGTGAAAGATGAAGGACTTCTGCAAGTCTCTAAGTGGAAAATGATGGCAAGGAGCAGGAACAGACGTTTAACTGAGGTCCAAGCAGGGGCCACAGCCCTAGCAGAGAGGCTACCTACAGCTGGAGAACAAATAACCAACTTAGGGAAAGCTGACAATATTAGCAGGGGAAATGGACAACGAGCAACAAAAGGCTAAGCGTAGAGAAAAACCGTAACACCTAAACATCACAGAGAAAGAGAAAGCAGGAGTTGCTACGGGAGGAAAGCACCCGCTCTTTGGGGGTTTCATTCAGCCACACAACCACTTGCTGGCTCCGACCAGGAGCTCAGATAACGCAGTATTGCGAGACCAAGCCCCACCACAGGACAAGAACACGGCAAATAAATATTGCTCTTTCCCCAAACCTTCTCCCAGCTTCTCGCTGTTGTCACACCAGGCACTTCTTGAGCCCCGGACGGTCTGCTCAGGTAGCGACCCCGCAGGAACCCGCTGAAACCAATTGCCCAGCTCCTCCTGGAAGCCATGCAAGTTTTGCACTAGGAGCTCCAAAGCTCTACCACCCGCTGGATGAAGACCCAACTTTTTTCCCCCTCCCTTATTTCCAGCCTCCTGCTGTTTTTTTAAATGATCAATTTCTCAAAACTGGTCTGTCCAAGCAGCAAAAAAATGCAGCTGAATGTCCATCTGTGACCTCTCCCGGCAGGTTCTCCCTGCCCAAAGCCACCAGCCGCAGTCCTATGAGGGCCAAATACCCAGTCTCACCTTCCCAGTGTCCCAATGACAAAACCGGAAAATACAAAGAGAAGACACATCTGCAACCTCTTACATCTCTGTAATTGGTGAATATCCTTACCAGGATATAAAGAATTATTTATTTATTTCAAGTAGCACATTTGCTGCATTAATTGGGCACCAAGAGACAAACTGAACTTCTTCCTTTCCGTCCAGAGCCACAGAAACCAAAGAATAATCTGCTTAAAAGTTTGGCTGCCACAATTTTTTTTTAATTTTTTTTTTTTTTTTGTAACCTACTGTTCTGGAAACCATTGTCTCAGGTAAATTCAGCACAGTAATGCCTGGAGCCGTCGCAGGCATTGCCACCAGGCACGTCTGGCTCCGTGACAGGATGCCCAGATCACCAGACGTTTTCAGCAGATTCGGAGAACCTCATTTGATTTATGCAACAACTAAGAAAAATGTTTGCTGAACTGTAAGAAACGTAACGGCATATCTTCAGAGCTCTATTACGTAATGTAAGGGTTTGCTTTCCCAAAATACTACAGAGAGATTGAGAAGACGAGGCCGTAGACACTGTAAATGAAATCAGTTAACGGAAATCCTCGAGCTAGTACATTTTACAGGAAGAACAGTGTTTATAAGTCATATATCATCTTGCGAAAAGTTATGGCAAGAATCTTTCCCATAAATCAACCACCCCGATCAGTCAATCGCTATCAGAGGAAATACATCTCGAGGTAACATTTCATTACCAGTGGATTTGAATTTCATCAAAAAGTTCGTTTTCACAGACACCATGAGCAATACTCTCCAGATGCAATAAGAAAAACTGTACTGAAATTCAAAACTAGAATATTAAAGAAGTTTGACAAAAGGCAATTCCATTTTAATACAAGCATGGCTACGTTCAATTAATCAGGTTCATCTTTTACAGACATCGACTGCTAGGCAAGTACAAGCAAGCCACAATAAAAGTCTACCCAACATTTGAGAATGAGGTTAAGATGCAAAAAAATGGGTACTTCTATTGCTTTACTCTGAACCTAGGAAGTCAGCACCGGTATCCCCAGCTCTTCCAGTTCTCCCCAGGCAGGGCAGCACAAACTCCCCCACTCTGCTGCGTGGAAAACAGGAATCCACAGCCCCTGCACCTCCCAGGCTGCGGGGCTGCCAAGAGTCCATGACAAAGTACATGTGGGAGAAGACGACGACAAAAACAAACTGCCATTTTTCAATAGGGTAAAAATTAGAAAATAAGAGCCAGCAGCAATTACAGAACAAAAACTTTTTCACCTTAAAGTTGCTGTGAAGCCTTTACTGCCTTGGCATTGAAAAGATAGAACTCAACGTGACTGTGAAACTCCTTCCAGAACAGCTTCCCCTCCGCCAAAGAGAAGGGGTCCTTACCTGTTTCATTGCTGTCTCCCCAATCTTGTCGGAGTGCTTACGGATACTCTCCAGGAAATCCTTGAGGTCTGACATGGAAACTTCCTTTATCTCCTCGCGCAGCTTTGGGATATTATCCACCATGATCTTGCAGAAGCGGTAGTGGCTCACCTGAGGCAGGTAGGTGTGCTCAAGGTGCTCCAGGGTCTTCAGCGCAGGGTAGTGTCTGGGGAAAGCAAGCAAAGCAGATGCAGGGAAAAAAAAAAAAAAAAGAACAGCTATTTCCACCCCATTTCCACTCAAAAATGTGCACTGTGCGTAAATAATTCAATAGGTCTAAGAATTTCAGCTCCGTTTGAAGCAATATAGATCTTGGCACCCAGGTAACCATAAAAGCTCCATTTTCATTTCCAAACAGGGAAGCAGAGGAACACCGTGATGGCAGTCCTGGCTGGGAGCAGCAGCTCCTCACTCAGAGCCCCGATGCACAGACAGGGCCCAGCTGGGCAACGACTTGCCTGCACCAGCTGAGCCCAGCACAGCTCTCGCCCACGTGCCTGCTCCGTTGCCCCAGGCTCTGGTGTCCCCAAGACCTCCCCAAGGGGGACAGGGGGTGTCTCCGGAGCACCCCACGGAGCAGGGGGGTTACTGGGTGAGGTATGGGGCATGTACCCGACCCGCGCGGCCAGCTGCGTGTCAATGTACGTGCTGCGTGTCAATGTCCACGGGTGCGCCCTCACCTCGTGACTGCTCGGGCCCAGGGCTGCAGCAGCCTCACCTTTGTCGCCTCAAGGGTTGGGTGGCCCCTGAACAGTGAGGTCTTGTAAAACAGTAGGATGGAGATGAGAATATATAACGTACCACAGGCTGACAAACTGCTATCCAACACGTGCCAGTCTGTGCGACTCGCATGGATACTCGATATTCTGTTCGATGTACCCTGAGTATAAGAGTGCTCAGATTTCTTGTGGCACAAGCAGTCAGACCCCACCTTCCTCCCAGCTCTTCAAAAGCTGCTAAGCACCACTGAAAAACACTTCCCACCCAAGGTACATTTTTATTTCGACAGAGGTGAAAACAATCCCAATACAACCCCACGGGGGGACCAAAGGACACTTTTTCTGCGAGGCCCCTCCTTCTTCTGCAGCTCCTGTTGGACCACTGGCGTCCGCGAGCTTTGCGATGCTGACAATAACCGACTTCCCCGCTATAAAGGAATATACCTTAACAACTTAAGATGAAGCCTTAGACTGCAAGAACCCCAACACTCCTTCCTTTATCCAGGATGCGTGCTTTCACCTCTCGGTCAGGCCCAGCAATGGCCTTAGGCAAGGTACCAAACACTTCCCTTACCTCTCTGCACAACAGCACGACTGCCATCGGAAGCATGAAGCACGAAGCACGGTAACGGGTCGTTTTAAAACGGGCTGAGTAACCTGACGGGAGATGCTAAACGGGAAACTAAGCGGGAAACTGTGCAAACCATTTTTCTCAAATAGTTTCAGTTTTTCCCCTTTGGGAAGAGGGCACCCATTTGCCTATTCACTGGAACATGCCCCACTGGGGCCCTCCTGCAAGAGTTTGTTCAGACATAAACGGGCTTCCCCCCCAACAGGTTTTGCTCACAGGCTTTCAGCGAGCAGCACATGCCAAAAGACTGCCACCCCACGGGGTCACGGTCCCCTCTGGGGGTGAATTAAGGCAACTCGAGCTGACTCTACTCACGGTTAATCCCGTTCACAAACGCCTACACCACTTACACCCTGAAGGTTAGGGTGGGAAAAAGTGTTTAGTCCTAAGCAATGTGCCACTGAAATAACCTGACGCTCAAATCCCCATTCAAAATAATTCTTGCCTAAACTCCGGGCAGGTCCATGGGGAAGTTATTTTAACCCAGAGCTGCCTGTCCTGTTAAGAACACCAGAAGTTAACCGGATTAACCCCGTAGCCCGGTCAGCGTTTATGCCCCGGTGAGGTATGAAAAGCTATGTGCAATAAAACGCAATCCTCTCCGGAGGGAAACTTAAGAGTGCACAGAGAGCCAGAAATTAAACCAGAGGAATAAACACACATCGGGGGTTTGTTGTATTTCAGGACATTGTTGAACTAGAAGAAGCTAAAACGTGGCCAGCGGGAACAGCGGGTGTTCATTGATGGGGTCCCCGCCTGCCTGCCGAAAACAAAGCCCGAAACACGTGGGGGCAGAGCAAAGTGCAGCCGTGCAGAGCCACGATCGCTGCGAGCGAAGCCGAGCCGCCTGGCGCCGCGCCGCGAGGCTCCCCACCGCCGGCTGCAAGGCAGCGATGCCCCAAACCGCTGCACGAGCCGGAGTTTTGAGAACCGGTCTGATTTTTCTTGCACGAACGCCTCTTATCGGCCACCCCACGGGACCACTGCAGCAGTGAAACAGGAACGCTTGCCAACTGGGAATGGGGCATTTCAATAAACTATAGGTTCAGAGTTGACTTTTTCTCCCTTCTGGAAACGGCCAGGTCCTGCTTGGAAGGGCACAGCCCTACAGAGGCTTCTCGGCTACGAGCAGGATGAAATATTCTCCTTTCTACTGCTGGAGACCAAGTGACCCACGGGTAAGTGAGACAGATCCCTTCGGAGGCCCCCAGAAATGGGAGGTACCCCGAAGGCACACAGCCTCCACGCCACGTCTGAGCCCTGGCATTCATTTGTCAGCAGGATTCATGACTTGCTCACTGACAGGCTCCCACACACAGCTATCTGCATCCTTTCTCCCAGGGTCTGGCAGAGGGATTTTTCTCATCACTTTCCAACGAGCAGCCTTGTGTGTCCCAGACGCCTGAGAAAAAAAGTTCTTTCTGTCATTTCCTTAAGTTCTGGACAATGGAAGATGAAAGGTTTCTCTGCATCTCTTCTCTCTGCTGGTAGCACGGTCACTCCTCTGGGTTTGGACCGCGCTGCGCTCCCCATTTCCAGCTCCAGTTAACGGTCACAGATTCTGCGTTTGGCAAACGCTCCCATTCATTTTATAAACATCACGCAGCAAACAGCACATAACTCTTTTTGTCTACCTCGGAAGAGCCAAGCTTATTCACCCAGAATGCAAAACCTATTGCTCCTCTGAGGTTGTGCACTCAAAACCTGAGACTCGCACTAGTAGCCGAGCCCCCCGCTGGCCATCACAAAATGATGGATAAGTGAGACCGGGTGCAGACACAGAAATATTTAATATGTTGTGCTGTGTTTGGTGAATGATGCCATCAAATCCAGACAAAGAACGAAGGAGAGGGGAAAAAAAAAAAAGCCAAGGGTTCAAATATTTCTTAAATGTGGCTTTCAACTTCTATTTGTTTCAAAATGAACCAGTCCAATAAAGGAAAGAAAAAAAGACGCAGTTCTTAGAACCAGACCCTGGAAACACTACCCAGAACGAGGGACTCGAGCAGCATGTGGATTCCCTTCAAAAGTTCACAGCACTGTGATCAGCTCAAGCTCCCCACCCCACATCTGTCAACGGGTAAGCCCCTCACTGTTCCCATAAACAGAAGAAAAACAGTTGGATGAGCTATAGACTGCCTGCTCTGTACTGAGCCACGCAGAGAAGCAAAGAGAGCTCTGTGAAGAACTAACTAAGCTCCCTGTAACCTCTCTGGCCAGCCCCACTTCCACGATTCATGCTTATCTGTTTATCCAAGGCTCCTGGGGACCAAGGACCACAGGGATCAGAGGAGGCAGGAGGGGAAGTGTAAAATTACGCTCAGCCAGTTAGTTATCGCCTCGTTGGAAACATCTGGTTTCTTCTGTATTGTTTACATGATGGATGGCAGGCACAAAACAGGCACTGGATCTGACTGCGCTCCCTGCGTGGCATTCAGCTGGAGCCCACCGCGTTTTCCACTGACCTCCTCCTAGCAGCTGCTCTTTGCCCAATTTGCCACCCCCAGGGCTACAGCGCGCCTCCAAACTGCTTAAACAAACCATCCCCCAGGACCCCGGCCATGCGAATATCCTGGGCCACGGTTTAATTCTTCAGCATCGCAACAGATGTGGGGTGGGAAAAACCCTGGATTTACAGCTCGTGATTTCTGGGCCACAAAGTCGTTTTAGTTCAGCTCACTCTTCTGAACTATTATTTCGATCCCAAAATAAGCCGCGTGCCCTCTCACCAGCTTCTCCTACCACCCTGCACAACGTTTCTCAGGTCTTTGGCTTCCACTCACATTCGGCGGCTTCTCTCAGACCAGTTTTTGTATTATGGCATCCATAATATGACATCTAGTAATAACACATAGGTACTGAGTCATACATTGATTTGGAATGTCCACCGCAACAGTGAGCATCCATGGAAAGAAAAAGTGAACGTCCACCTTAATTAGAAAGCCTAACACAAAATTAGAGCCTGCTGCAATCCCAGTTCTAGTCCATACCACAGGAGGCTGAGCCGTTCTGTGAAGATACCAGCCAGAAATCACACAAGTTAACTCGGAAAGGATGATTCTGAATTCCTAAGTTTTGAGAACCTCGTTGTTTAATTTAATTAGCACCAAAGGGGTGCTTTTCAACTCTTCCAATATAAACATCAGTCTATATAAAATTTACCTTTTAGATTTCATTTGCTCTCGCAGTTTGCTGTACATCTCCAGGACTGGAAAGAGAAGGAAAACACGAGCATTGAGACAGAAGCATAAAGCAAAGAGATCTGAATTACAATAAACAGCTGTACAAATAAAGAGCAATTGCAGATCCTCACCAGGAAGACACAGCGTTAGCTTATCAACCGTCGCTGAAATATTTCTCTGTTGTAATCGGCATTGCTTCAGCTCTTCCATCGCTATTATCAGCTTCGGGGAAAAAAGAAAAAAAAGTCTCACCAAGAATAGTAAACAGACAGAGCAGAGAGGATACAAACTACTTGGCACTTGTCATGAACATCGAAACAGGAGGTCGACAACAAAGCCTACTCTGATAACGGGAGAGCTCCCTGAGCATTGCGCAGCATCGCTGAAATTGGGAGCGCAGGCAGCTTCGGGTGGTTTAATCAAATAGCAGAAGCATTCCCTCGTCTAATTTCAAGCAAGTAAGCAGCAAAACCAAAGCCATCAAAATACCAGCCTTGTAGCACGTCCTGTGAATTCCAAAAATGATTTTCCCCTTCCCATTTTTTTTTCATCTCTTCCATACTCCCGCTCTCCTTCCAAGTTTCTCTTTTCTAGTCCTTCTAAAAGGCAGGATGTGGCCGCTCGCTCCCAGAGGAATTCTTAGCATCCCAAACCAACCGTGAGCTTTAAAAGCTCCGTCTCCAACAGAAAAACCTATGCATCTGGACAACGGCAAAACAAGGATCAGCCACCACACACAAAAACTTCCTTAGTTCTGCTCTTTCAAAGGGGCAGGTCACAGTTCTGTCCTCTAGAGCACCGACTTGGCTCCACAGGACCAGACAGAGTTTGTGAAGTCCTTTTGAAATCCCCAGATATTCTACTTCGAGAGATGAATCTTCTGCTCAAGGTAACAGAGAAGCATGTTTATTTGGTTCAGGGGAGAAGCTGCATTACCTCCTCCCCACAAAGCATTTTTATCTTTGATCTTTAATAGAATAATTGGTCTGACACAGTCCAACGTGGTCTTTTCTCGTTTGTTTTTCAAATGCAGTGCAGCTGACTGAGATGGGGATGCCTGCATGTCCTCACAGCGAAATGCAGCCTGGCTGTCTGGGAGGGCAGTTAAGAAGGAAAACAGAAAGGGTGCAAAGAGCAGAAGATTGATATGAAATACAGGTAGAGCAATGAGATTCAACAGGAGGAAGGGGAAAAGACGGGAACAGAACTGTCCCTGGAAGCTCTCTCAGATCTCTGAGGCACTTGAAAAGCTTCAGACATCAGCGCCTTCGTGCAACGCCCAGCTGTCACCCACCTCTTGAGTCCCTCCAGCCTGCTAACATTACGATGAAAGGACAGAGGAATGAATGTGGTCAGAGGCAAATCGCACCCAAGGCACATTCAATCATTTCCTTCTCCATGCCTTGATGCCTCTACCCGTGGGGCTCAAAAACCACGCCGGCTTTAACTGCTGCCACGCTGCAGCACGGAGCAGGCACAGAGTCTCCAGCTCGCGTGGCCACAGACAACCCCATCCACGCCACTCAGGGCTGAAGGAGCGAGCCCACAACTTGATTACTGCTGATTCAAGGGCTTCCTGCTTTCCAGGTTTTCCCTTCCACTAGCTTTCAATCCACACACAGTAAAGAGAGAGAAAAATCACTTCCCAACACTCACACGACTTACGCTTCACAACGAGATGAGAGAGACAGGAGAGGATCAATGCCCACCTTGACACCAGCGCCAGGTACACCAGCAGTAACGCTCAGCGCTTACTGATGCTCAGTGTAATTCGCCACCAGCAAGCACGGCCACATCACGGAAAAGCAAAAAGGACAACGAGCGGATGCATCACTTACTTCTTTCCCTTCGTTCTGCAGCTTTCGGTTGGTGTCCGTCACTTGGTTCTGCGGGGACATTGGGGAAAAGAGAAGGAGCACATCTGCACGTGAGTCAGGACAATGCTTTTCACAAGAAATAACTGCACATAAACACCCTCACACAGCGTTCTCTTGCACGGCATAGAACAGTTTATTAACCGACCACGTGCCATAAAAGAATTTTCTTCCCCGTTACTGAACAAAAGTAGAAGGCAACAGGAGTTAACGCTGTCGGCACAGCCACCTCGAAAAGCTGCAGTACCGATGGACCAAATCTTGTACATGAGGGTTCCCCTCTTAAACGCTATTTTATGTAAGTGGTAGGACAGAAATCACCTCCTGGAAAGAAATTTCCCCTACCCAACACTAAACAGATTATAATTAGCCTTTAACTCCTTAGTATCACAGTAAGAAAAAAAAGTCTTCAGTGTGGACTTGACCTATGAAGTTCAAATATTTTCTTTTAGACCTTCACACGCATCTCTCATTGATTGCCTCCTCCCGGCTCCCATATCTTTATTGGTTTATTTTAAAGGATTGCTTATTTTCTTTACTCAACTGTCTTTCTGCATTACCCTATGAAGCTAGGGCTCAGAGTTCAAAAATCTCCCACTCTGCAAGCCCGCAGGTTCCCTGGACAAACGGGATCGCAGCACTTCAACCCTTTACGACATGTGCATCTGTTTGCCTCAGTGAAAACACAGAGGAGAACAAAGCTGCATTTTAAACTCATCAGGACAGAAAATAAGCAGCTTACACATTATTTAGACAACTTTGAAAGACGACTTTGGGAATTCTTCTGAATACTCGTTCGAGTTCAGACAGGAGGAGGTTTGTAAACAGAGATAGCATCTTACAGAGACCAGCTGGGATGGCTGAAAAATACACAAACGTTCAAGTAAACATGCCCACCTTCAGGTTTTTAACAAAAACAGCCAATTATAAAGATAAATACCACCAGAGAATAACTGCGCAGAGTTCAGGTGCCTCACGTCAGTGCAAGACTAACATGCCATAAAACTACTTTTCCCCCCCCCCCATAAAATTCTCTTTTTATAGCCATTAAAGTTGTAAATTTCAATTTCTAGACTCATCCTTGTAAAATGTCTCGGAGGTTTCTCGTTCTGCTCAGACCTACTGTACCGTGGAAACTGCTGCTGGACTTCAAGCGGCATCATCAAATTTTATGAAGCAGTTCATGTGTGTTTTGGGGAGTTCTGTTCGTTCTACACAAAAATCGGGACGAGAGATAAGACAACTGCAGGAATTGCAATAAGGAGCTCTCGGAGTACATTCAGGAGCACAAGATCCCACAAACCAAATTAAGAGCTCTGCTTCCAGTAAGAGACTCGGTAAATACTACCAACTTGTCTTGATTTCTCCCCGTCAAAGCGTTCAGACAGCCGCCAGCTGGCACGTCTCAGCAGCTGCAGGAGCAGGTACTGCACAGCCCCCTGGCTGCCACCACGTACAGCAGCCAGGAATTTTGAATGAATTCACTGCCAGCGAAGGTGTCCATGAAAAGCATTCTCCAAATACCCAACAGAACATGGACGGTGCATGGAGTGGCAGCAAGAGCAGAGCAAAGCAGGACAAGTTTCAAGGCATACCCAGAAGAAAACAGCCACCACTCTCTTTTTTTTCAGCACACCGCGAGGCAAGCGTTTCAGATAGAAGAGGAGTTTTGCATTAATATGTATAAAACTGATTCAGGATCCAATTTGTTGCCTGCCAATTACTGGAAGATACCGAGCAATAATGATGCTCCAAACTGGTCCGAGTTTCAACAGGAGGTCTCACATGGAGAGCTTGGTGCTGCTTCAACAAGCAAAGCCATCCCGCCTCACGGACCTCCTTTTGTGCTTAACGCTGGCCGTGCTGGTTATTTGCTTACCACGAGGTATGCGGAGGAGTCATCCCATGATCTCCCCGCACACAATTTCACTACAGCATCTGCATCATATTGCTCCCCCTTCTGCAGTAGCTTCAGCTCTCCTGGCTGCCTGCCCTGTGCAAAAACTGCTCATTTCCTTTATGATGTATTGAGATTTTACGAGCAGGAGCAGAGCATCTCTTCCAAAGATTATTTTATTTTCTTATATCCTGAAAATCCCACCAGGAAAAAGGAATCCATGTAGGGTAATTTAAAACTGCTCCTAAAATAATGCCAAGGCTGCACTAGTCTTCTATTAAAATTACACATCAACCCCAGCTAAGGCACAACGTAAGGATATATTCTGCCCCGGCACACTGAGAGTTTTCGGGAGGCAGGGGGTTGTGCTTTGGTTTGTTCTCGAGATCTACGTCCATACATCGAGAAGAAATAGATGATTATTCATAGAGATCCTCTGTACACACACTGAAGCTGCTCAGACGAGGAGATTTGATAATCGAAGACAGACGCCCAGCAAGGGGGGGACCGACAACAGGTGGGCACATGTGGAGAATGAGACGATGGGATCACGGAAGGGGCTTACGGGATGCTCAAGTTGTTAGTTCATTCATCTGCACGTGGAACATGTGGTACTGAGCAGGGCTTTTGTTTTGGGGTTTTTAGACGTCGCTCTGCTATCAGTTAGAGAGTGTCAGAGTGATGAGAGAGAAGAGCAAAGGGCGCTGGAGAGGAATCCCGGGAATGGATGCGAAGGGCAGCGGTCTGACCCCGCGCGGCTGCGCTGGCTGCATCCCCGCCTCCAACACCCGCCTACCCTGGGTCTTCACGTCCTTTTCCTACGAAAGGAGGGCTGGCTGCGGAGCAATCCTTCGAGTCAGCTCTGAACTTCCCAATCTGGAGAGAGCAGCCAAGGACCAGGTTAATTACCCACCACCACAGCCACGTTCTCTTCCTTTGTCCAACCCCTACGGGACTCCACTGCACGGCCGTCGCATTTTTAGGTCACGGCCGCGTTCCGCGGCAGCAATACCCACCGCTCGGGTTGGCGTGGGGAAGGTGAGCTTCCCTTTGCTTTACACCACCTGCCTCTGTTTTATTAGATCTGCCTTAATCTGAATGCTGTAAGCAATAAAGATCGCTTCCCATTCGTTTTCTTTCCCTGACTCTTAACTTCGTAGCTTTTACGACTGAGCACAGCGGTACCGTGAATGCTGGGAAAGAAGATCAGACTTGCAGACGGCTTCTCAGAGAAGAGCCTTTTTATTAATTGCTGTTCGGCAGTGGCAGGTGTGGAGCACTCACTCAGCTCGGGCAGGGGTAATGAGCTGCACGAAACAGGACAACAGGCGACTGGGCAGCAGCTCTGAGAAAGGACCCGGTGAGCACAGGGAATCAAACTGAAAATCAGCCCGTGCTGTGCTGCTACACAGCAAGCAAGCATCAGACAAGTGTGCATGAAGAGAATTCTACAGCACACCTGAAATAACCCTTCCACACCATTTCGCTGGTGACTGAGTGCCTGCTCCAGTTCAAAAACCATGCTGTTATAATGAAAAATAAAAAAAAATAAGGAAGAACCAACCAACTGGAAAGACTCCACAGTAGAAAAGTAAAAGCAGTGAGATGCCCAGAAAGCACAACCCACTGGGATGGATTGGGGCTACTTATCTTACAGACAACAAGGCCAGAGAACAGTCCCTCAGCCTCCACATTACAGGAGGCTGCTGCAGAAACAAGAAGGAATGATCTCTCTTTGGTGCCTGATAGGTCCAAAAGTTGTAGACATGAAAAAAGAAGTTTTTAACCACGCAACTTGGGTTTCCTAGAGAAGGAAGGGCAGGACTACTCGGAGGGAGGACTACCATTAGGTCAGACAAAAGTCCATCAGGAACAACACAGCTGAAGCAGGGCTTGCTTCAACTGACCCTCTGGAGTCGCTGAGGTTGGCACCAGCCCCGTGACTCTGCTCTGTTCCCTTTCACACCTCCAGTCAGGTTTTCCAAGTTGAACCATCCTAATGCATAATTTATCTTTGCTCTTTTAATTTCCACTGGAACCTTTATAAGATGGAGTAACTGGACTGGTAGACGGCTTGCAAGACCCAGTGGGAGTGCGAACTGGGACTGAGAAGAGTCAGTATCATGAAGCTGACTTCCTCATGAGAATGCAAGTTTTTGTGCAGTAGAAGATATGAGAACGTTTAAGATGTACAACATGCAAAAAGAGCAAAGCAAAAAGGGTTTTCTTTAAAACCACGTAAGAGGTTAAAAGTAAAGAGCCTTAGTAAAGCCATGCAGTTAAAAAAAAAAAAGAGTAAGGAAATGCAGAAGTTTTGGTTTAAAAAAAAAAGTTATCACCCAAAATAAGGAGATGCCTTTTTGAAAATGTGCCCCATGTATGCCCAACTAACTTACCTTTTTTTTTTCTCTTTTTTTTTTTTTTCTTTTTTTAAATCATATACTGATTCTCAAGCAGTGACCCAGCATCCTTGGAAAGCAACGCAAAGCTTCTTAGTGCAGAAATGCACTGCGGAGGAGCTCACCTGTGGAGCTAAAAGCTCAAGCTCCCAGTTAATTCAGAGCTAGCCCTTCACAGGCCAAGGAGAGCAGGAAGGAGAGCAGAAAGGCTGGCCACGCAGTCCTGATCAGGGTTCAGCCTGATGTGGGGCCACCTGAAACACAGCACTGCAGCGCAAAGGGAAGAGGGCAGCTGTGGTACACATGAGAGAGGGGAGACGATGCATCTGGCTCATAGCTTGCACTCTTAAAACAATGAACGTGGATATTTCTGCAAGTGTGACATTACAGAGAACGCCCCAAAGCTAAAAGCACGCGGCTACAGATACGTCCTGGAGGTGCAACACGGAGGGCATTTATTTCATAGCTGGTTGTACGTACGTTCAAAGAGCAGTGCTATTGAGAAAAAGACCGAGATCAAATACAGAATGAATAGCTGGAACAAAACACGCTCTCGCCACTGGACCCACGGATGATTCCCTGGGGAAACCCTTACAAAGAGGGCTCAATGTTTCTCAAATAAGCTTCTGTGTATATTTTTCCCATGTGCCGTTTTATAGATCACATAGTAATGGAAATCAAGAGAGATCCTGAGGGTAGAGATGGACTTCACAGTGCGCCACCAACAAAGTAGCTGTTTGTAGAATGGGAAACAGCAACGAGCCTTTGCAAACAAACAATGTGGAATTCTTGGCTAGAAACAATGGCTTTAAAAATCTTCTTTCATGGTATTTCCAATGGCCTTATCCTGCAATCAACCACTGGATGAATGCTCTTCGTGGAAAATGCCGTTGTAATAATAAGGGTGCTTCTGGTGTCAGGAAACACGCCTGGAGAGGTGCTCCTGCAAGCACACGGCTTGGGGGATCAAGGCCTTGTGCTAACCCTGAAGCAAGCCTGGAAAGGCCAGAAGTAGCTTTAAATGAAGAAATAAATAAACGTGTGAAAAGCAAGAGGCAGCACAGTGAAGGTAAAGTGGTTTTTTTTTTTTCTTTCTTTTCCAGAAAATTTGCTTTTCTAAGATTTTTTTCCCCTTATTTATGACTTCATCTTCTCTAGTGCCCACTGAATAGTCCCCCACTCTTCTAGATGCCCAAAAAGGTCCTTCTAAACAGGTCAGACTCCACCTCTCCACCCAGACTCCACAGGAAGACTTCTTGTGCTGGGTCTCCAGAGACAGAATTCTCCTTTTTGGGTGCCACCCAGCTCACTCCCATTCACTAACTGATCGTTCCAGGAAGTTGCTTTCGATTTTTATATCAAGGTCACAGCTCGGTGCTGCAGAAAAGAACGGAAAAGGCACACACGTTATCTTCTCTGCCTCTGTTCTAACTTCTCTAGGAGAAAGAGGAAGGCTCTCCAACCTCTGACACTCGTCAAGTCACTGCTACGCTGTCTTATATGCCCCAAATTGTGTAACATTCATATTTTAAGGCACACCAGCCAAGCTTGAACTGCAAGCCCACTTGACCCCTGCATGTAGGGACACCACCAATCTCTAGATCCTTTTTGTCCCGAGAAACCTTCCTACCACGTATCTGCATTCCAATCCTTACAAATGATTTTTCCCACACAATGCTGAGCACATTCTTCCAAGGAATCTGTAAAAATCCACCTCTCTCTCATCTTCCTGCACATCTTCAAGGGCCACATCATTTAGAAAATCCACCCCTAGCTGTAACCATTTTGCCTTCTCCATTCCTGGCTCTAGCCAGAAATGGAGAAGGCAAAATTATTAGAATTATTTTCTAGTTAAGCCAACCACACCTGGAGATGCCACAGAAAAAGAATCAAGCTATGTATTTGTTCAAATAGAGTTTCAGTATCTACTGATGACTTGCTTTTCACTTCTGTGCCTGCTTCCTCTGAATACTTTAGCACGCTCTGATGTCCATTTGCTTTTTAAATATCTCACTTGCCAGTGTTGGGCAGACACCTCCTGACTAAAGTCGGACCTGCATCAGGTCTTTTTGTAGCTCTGACTCTGATGTAATGCTATCGTAACGAGAATTTGATGTCACGTGGCGCATTAGAGTAGATGCTGCTATAGCAGACATCCTTCAGCCTGTAGAGCTTATTTTTGCTTAAGAAATTGGTCTAAGGTACACCAGGAAAAGCATGTGTTTCCTAATGGAGAACAGACTTAGAATCGCAAGGAAGATTAAAGCTAATGTACCACAGCATTCCAGTTTGCCTAAATAATTGTTGAACTCCAAACGACCAACCGATCGTTACAGGAAGAAACAATGAAGATTGCTGGGGTTTGTTTTTGTTTTTCCCAGACGGAGGAAAGATGCTCTGGACAAAAGGAGACGTTCACTTGGTCAATCACAGAACGGCTGAGGTTGTCGGGGACCTCCGGAGGTCACCTTGTCCAACCCCCTGCTCAAACAGGACCACCTAGAGCCGTGTCATTCAGGTGGCTTTCTCTTACCTTCAGTTTTTGAGCTTCTCCCCTAACTTTCAGCAGCTCCGTGATGGAGTCCACAAAGCCCTGGTAATGGAAGTTGCACATTTTCTCGATCTCCCGATCATGGTTTCTGATCCGTGCTTCCAATTTTTCCATGAAACGACCGTGCTCCTCTCCATCATAAACAGACCTAAAAAGAAGATGCCACCGTGAGTCAGGGTTCCAATACCTGTTAGCATAACTACTTAAAAGAAATATCCAGAATACAACTTCTAAAAATCAAAAGAAAACCTCTTTTTTTACTTGCCAGGCACCAAACCCAGGTTTGAAAATCCTTCTGCTCCAGCCTTCCTCCCCGTCCCCCCACTTGCCAAACACCAGCTCGATGTTCCCTCAGAGATCACAACTCGGCCAGCCCAGCTCTGAATCCTCTGAGATGAAATTGCCGCGCTCTAGCTTTGAGCTTAGCCACCTCTGACCACTATGTGCTACTGTATGCGGTATTCTCTGGGTGTTCTTCAGGATTCAAGGGGAAAAGCTGCAGTGGAGAAGTATCACCTCTACAGCTTCCAAAATCCCATTCCCTTTCCTACCTCCAAATTTGAACAGCCCAATTAGCCGTGCTGCTCTAAGTCCTACACAGCTGAAAACCACCCAGACTGATGGGGATACCCCAACAGAAGGTACGTGCACGCTGCGCATGCCGCAGGTACCAGGCAGCCTTTGGTACCACCAAGCAAAACCACTACTGTTAAATTCAGGGGGAAAGAAATAAAGTTATCCTTCTTGTTTGATTGAATTCCACCCAACTGGGAAGAGAAGCTTGAATTGTCGCGTTCTAACATTTTTCGCTCTGTACATTACTAATGCTCACTGTCCAGCAAAGACTATTTCCACAAGTTTTGTAACGCAGCCCAGAATGCAACTCTCCTGTTGGCAGAGGAAGGGACGGTGGCACAAACCTCACGTTATTGCAGAAAGCAGAGGGCCGATGTCACACCTGAAATGGGGTGTAGGGTTCTGGGAGTTGTTCAGTTTTCTGTATTGTATTCTGAGATGTTGACCTGTGAAGTTCTGTTATTTTGAGGAGCTGTGCTAACTGATAGACCCAAATTCTCTCTAGTCTGAAAAATGAAGTGCACAGCGAGCTTTATGAAACCCGAGGTTGTACTGCTTCAGAAAGTAAGGGTGAAATAATTACACGCCGGACTCCCCACAGCAATTAGAGATGAAAGGTGGGGAATGACACAGCTGTAGCCAGGTATAAGAAACAAATAAACGAAAAACATTTACTGTTTGCAGCAGTCCGAGTCATACCTCAGAAAGAACCATAACTAGATGAATCCCACTCAACATTTTTCATCTTCCAGGCTGAACCCCCACCTGATGTGACCTTCAGGTGTGATCTGTGCCTGCAGGTCACTTCGGGGAGTCCCACCCTGCAATCCACAACGGTCTCAACACTACACAAAAAAATACTGGGACAGGACTAACGCTGGAGGAAAAGTATTGAATTACCATTCTCTAAAACCTGCCCAGTTGTATAATTGAAGCAATTCCAATTATACAATTTCAGTAAACCATTCTCAGAGAAAAAACAAAAATGCCAAACCCTCCTAAGCTTGTTTAAATCTCCATGCAAAACAACAGTCACCAGGAGCAGAGGTGACAGCACTGCCTCCTGTAGCACCAACCGGCTTCTGCCTTGGAACAGAGGTGAAAAAACAACTTCCTAAAGTTTTATCAATGCCTCCACGGTATGATGCTAGCGGTTTTTCTGTGCAGCTGAGCAGAGTTTCGCTGGTGGAACATGAAAGCTGGAGGCAGAGTGCCATCTAGCGCTGCGCAGCCCCTTCACAGCATGGCTCGGGAAGCTCCAAGGCACCTCTGCTCTCAGGAGCTTAACTCGGAGAGGACAATTCATATATAATAAGCAAATGCACCTAGGCGAGTGGTGCTTTCATTCAAGTAGAAGCTTAACAGTAATTATGGGTGTCATATAAATGTGTATGCATGAAAAAAATACTGCCAGAATTTAAAAAGGCATCTATCTACGGAAAAAAAAAATTAAATGACTTAAAGACTTACAAACTCCAGGTGAAATTTCCTTTGCACATGGCCAACCTAAGTCACAAAGGTCCCATGACCAAAGCCATTCCCACCCCGAAGCCAAACTCTGGGGTCAAAAATAAAAGCTGGTGACAGGCAGCAATATAAAACCCACCTTGGAGGCAGCCCTAAGCTTATATTTAAACTCCGTAGGCTGCATTTTGAGGTCTCCTGTTTACCCACAACCCTCCCTTCGACGTAAAGCCAGCATCCTACACTCCTATCCTCTCTTTAAAAGATGAGCAAACGGGTGACAGCCAAGCGAGTCCCAGAGAGAAGCACCGTGCCTCCACAGATGTCAGCTCCAAACCTGTGGGATGCTGTGTTTGTGCTCTGTATTGAGCATCATCATAAGCGCAGGGCACAGTGACTGTGAAGTGACTCCTCTCAAATGAAACAACGCAGGACTCGGTGTGACTGCAAGAACAATCCACTCCACACCAACCCTGAGGTCCCAGACCCTACCGCCACCATTTCTGGTTCCCCAGCCCCTGGTAGAGGTCCACCTTCCTCAGCTGCTTCTGCAGCTGCCAGAGCCACAGCAGCACCCTTGGAAGGCCGTCCTGGTCCTCCCAGCCCACCCAGCATGGCCGACTCTGTCTCCAGACCACCTCAGGTTCTCAGCTGCTCTGCTCGACTGAGCACCACGAGGAAATCGGGATGGCCACGTGCGGGCATTATGCTTCCCATTTCTCCCCATCAAACCTGCCTCTGGCTCGCTCAGCCTCCTCCACTGCTCCCCTGCACAAAGGCTTTGCTTCTAATAACATCTTTTCTAGTTCAAACACTAATTACAGCCAGGTCGGGATCTTCAGTTAGTTCTCCTGAAGTGACTATCAAATCCGCAGACATTAGAAGGTGATCCACATACAAGTTCCTACAAAAAGAGATCTGCCATGTGTCTTCGTACCCAGTAATAATCACAAGAGCACACAACACAAAAAATAAAGCAAGGACAACAAGAATTAAAAGGGGAATAGGTTTGGGCTATTTGTCCTTTTGGTCGTGGAAAAAACAAGGCCTTGTGACAGTGCTACAGAAAACGAACCTTGAGGCTGCTTTTTTTTTTTTCTCTAATATAAAAAATTGCTGGTCAGATCGCTTCAGTAATGAGCCTCCCCCACAAAAAAGCCTTCTGATTAAAAAAGTCTGAGGAAGAGGGGCCTGTCCCACAGGCACTTATCTCAGAGCGCTGAGCAGGCCGTAACTCTCTGACTGAAGACTACGCTCAGTGACAGATCTGTCTGGTTTACATTTTTTAAATACGCTCACTAAACAAAACCATTAAGAGGACTTTTAAAAGTTCTTGGATTGTATTGTTCAAGTTTCACAATTTCTGCATTCATTAAAAATCCACACAGGTTTTGTTTTGTTTTTTTTCAAAGGTCAACTGGAAAAATCTTTCCAGGAAAGCTGTCACAGGCAATGCCTCTGCAAGACCAGGGTTCCCGTCTGCGGCCTCGGTCCTGCAGGGCCCGTCCCCAAAATGGGGGCAACCCACCCACCCCACAGCGAGAGGCCCCGCACGCCGCGGGCAGGGACTCCCCAAAATCTGGGGAAAGAGCAGAGATTTGGGGAATAATGCCCACGAGGAGAGTGTAAGAGCAACGAGGGGCAGGTCCAGAGGCCGCAGGCCCAGCCCGGAGCCCCGGCGGCTCCCCCTGCCCCTCAGGCAGCACTGCTGGGCCGGGCGGGTGCCGGAGCCCTGGCACAGGCTGCCCAGAGCTTGGGGGGCTCCTCCTGGGGGAGCTTCAGCAGCCGCCGGGACGTGGGGCTGGGCACCCTGCTGGGGGGGCCCTGCTGGGGCAGGGGGGGCCCTGCCCACCCCCATGTTCTGGGACCCCGTGAAGCTCAGCTACAACCCTGCTCCCCAAAACACGCTGTAGGCCAGATGCCACGTACGTGCTGGAGGAACACCCAAGAAGCTTCAAGTTACTGAACGTATATAAATTAATAGTAGGAAATCTTTAGGAACTCGCTCTGCAGGGCCTTCCTCCATCTCTCACTCAACTGGTTAAGAAAAGGACTTGAGGCAGTTCAGGAGAACGAGAAGCTACGAGGCTGGTACTGCGGCTTCATTCCCAACGAGTTGCCTGTAGGACAAGGACTCAAAAGTAACCTAAATACATTCAGCTGAAAGTACAGAGGAGGGAAATCTCTGGGGGCAAAATGAAAGAGATCTGGAACAATGCAAGGAGGACATTCTGGGGACAGTGGAACAGAAGTGACTTGCTTTTGTTTTCAATTAATAAATGGAACAAATTCCTGAGTCTGTTGTGGACTTCAATTTTTTCCCCCCCTTTAAACTTCTGTAGTGGTTTTACTCCCTCAGAAACATTTTCTTCTCATTAAGCTACATAAAAGCATTAGCAGTTTGTTTAATCTTATTCTAACTTTTATAATAAACAAATTAACTACTGAGCAATGCAGAAAAAGAATCAAGAGTGGTGCAACAACTCCATGGAAAAAAGGTCAAGGAAAGTTTGCAGGACGAATACCTGCTTCGTACCGCCTGGCAGCGCAGCCTGAAGCCTCGTGCGGCACGAGGTCCGTGCACAGCCACGGCACCCACAAAACCTCAGCCGAAACCCTGCTCGCTGTACTGCACCCAGAATATTTCAGCTGAAGATCAAGTGGGGAATTCACTTCTTGCTTTAATTCTAGTAACTAAACGGAGTTTAAATCCACTGTTTTCCCATATCACCCCCATAGGTTCACATTTGTATCATGTATATGGAGAAAGAAGCAATTCCTTTTTCTTTTTTTTTTCCCTTTCCTTTTTTGGTAAAGTATAAAACATTTAATCATAAATATATTTTATATTGTAGTTTAGAAGGCATTCCCATGTGTATTTTTCCTACTTAGACACATATATCTAGCCCACAAGTTTACCCCTCAACTCTATTTCAGTCTACAACCACAATCCTTTCAGTCGCTGTAAAATTCAAACTATTAGCAACATCCCATTATGGCAAGGTCCTGGAGAAGGAAACAAAGCAGATCTGAAAAGCACCACTGTTATCTGGCAGGATAACTGGTTTGATAGCAGGGGGAAGCTGCCCACGTGTACCTTGATTTGGGCACGGCACAGCTCTGGCAGCTGTATCTCTCGGAGCGCTTCGGGAAGAGCGCTGTGCAGAAATTACCATAAACCACACGCGCACACCACTCGAAAACCCTTCTAAAGACGAAGTTGCTTGTCAATAACTGGGCTCAACCAGAAGGGGCTTTTCAACAGTGCTTCCACATGAATTTCTTCCGAGCCTGGTTTTCTTCAGTGGTTTTATTAGTAAATTGGAAAATATAATACAAGCTGTACTTTCGAAATATGGTGGTAGCGCCGAAGTGAGGGCAGTCACGAGCCTGCTGGAAAGCAGCAGCCAAAGACCTCGAGAGACTGGGAACGCGACCAGAAGCTGCGGAGGTGAATGTTGGTGAAAGTGCATGGGAGACAGAGACCGAGGAAAGGCGAAGGCAGCAGCAGGGGTGGGACAGGACTAGAGGGAGGCAGGGTCGACCACGGCTCCTGCAAGATGGCAGTCACCACCACGACACCTTATTTACTGACCTGGGAAGAAGAGATGAAAGAATTGGGCTTTGATTTGAAGGACAAGCAGAATGAGGACATGCCAAATTAATAACGAGCTTTATTGGGCCGATAGAGAGGCATCTGGCACAGCCGTGCCCAGGAAGCCACCACAGCAGGCACCAGGCAGCACATGGCTGTAAGATCACAAAAGCAGACAAAAATCAATGCATGGAAGCAAAGTAGGGGTATTATTAATATGCAAAAACCTTGTCTTTTAGAAAATGTATTTTAGGTATGGTCTATGGCATCATACGCAAGCTCCCATCACACCTGAGCTCAGCCACCATGTTTGCGGAACAGAAAACCCTGCTGACTCCCATCATCCACGCAGCGCTGAGAAGCCTGAAGACCTGAGCCCCAGGACAAGGTACCAGGCACAAACCACCCCAAAAAGCCACCACTGGGCTGAATGACGACTCTGCTTGCCACAGTACTGCTCAAAGTCGGGGACAGTAAACAGAGAGGAAGCAGAATGGCACAGCCTGTGCAGAAACAGGGGATAAATGCCCATGGAAGTATTTGGGGTAAAGCAGAGCCCGGCAGCAAGAACTGAGATGCTGGGAGCACCTCGCTGGTCCTGCTACACAACCATGGCCATGCCAGCGTGTGGCGCAGGTGCAAGTTATCCCCTTCTAATTCCCTCTCACCACTCCACATAAAAGCTATTTCATCACGCTAAAAGCCGTGCACACAGAAAACAAAAACGATGGCAGCTTGGCCACGTCCCACGGCCAAAGCATGGCGAGATGAGGCCCATCTCCATCACAAGGAAGACGGTTCTGGAGAAAAGCACGTTCTGTCAGCTGGATGCTGCTGCCCTCCGTCTGGTTATTTACCCTATTAGCAGCACAGGAAAGGGAGACACTTGACAATGAAGATGAGAGGCACGCTTCCAAAGCGTCCACAAATACGGTTACTGATAACAAAATATCTTTTTTTAAAAAATAAACTTTACAGGATTAATATTTGAGTCATTATATCTATAAAAGCAGCTTAGATTACCACAGAAAAATTTTAATGTCTATGCTTGCTGTGTTATTGCCCAATAAAAGTTTTTTTCCCCTCCTAACAAAGTTCATTTTGTTGTCTTATGCATTGTTTAAACAAGGCGATTTCTGTTGTGTGCGTGCATTCTTGGCTCTAGGACTCGGGCCCTCCTTTCTGCTGTGAAGCAATGTTGTCATAACATCCAGCAGAGGCACAACAAATCCCCAAGACATGCCCGACATCAGAAGCGCTGCATCAGAAAACCGCACGAAGCGCGCTCGAGTCGACAGCGGCGTGACGGAGAACTTCCACGCTCGCCGCCCGCGTACCGGCGCCCCTCCAAAGGACGGGGGCAGCCGCGCTGGTGAACTCACGCCTGGTCCTTGATGCCCAAGAGCAGCCTCACTATTGCCTCCACCTCCACCTCGGGAGGCAGAGAGCACAAACAGCTCTTGGCACGGGCAGCCTGGCAGCCTGTGGTGCCCGCTCCAGCCCCTCTCCGCTCACAGAGGAGCGTGCCGCATTACCCAGGTCAACCCAAGGCCTGGATAAGCTCGCAGGCAGGAGCTGAAGGAGGTGGCAGGGCTCAGCCCTCTGCTGCCACTTCATCGTGTCGAGATGTTCCCAGCTTGCAGCAGCTGCCAGGGGAAAGCTCCTGCTCTGGTCCCATTAACGCTCCCGCCCTCCTGCCGCAGACCGTACGGCCTCTCCTGCACTACGAGCACCCTGCGGGAGCGAAGGTGCTTTAGAAAAAAAGTCTGAAAAGTTTCTTAAACTTACATCAGAGTAATCAAACCAGATTAGGAGCAATCACACAAGTGGCTCCCAGGAGGGAACCTCACACAACTTCTGCCAGAGACGAGCATCTTGCTGCCCCAGATTCTCCCATCAGCGCAGGCTGAGCGAGAGGAGGCTCTCATTTACAACCTAAAAATTGCTTCCTAAAACTCACGTGCAGCTCTCAGATCAGGGAACACGTAGGATTCGGTTGCCTAAAATATAGATGTGTAGTGCCCTCTGAAACAGCAGCCTAGGGTCTGGCAGCTTTGAGAGCAGACCCCACACCCGGAGCTCAGGGTGTATCTGTTAGTGCCCACGAGCTAAATAAGAAAAACTAAAACCAGAACAAGCTTTGCCAGCCTTGCTGAGCTGGAACCCCTCTAGAGAGCTCCGTACAGGAGGCACTAACCCTGCCTTAAACCACTGGCATCCAGGGTTAAGGTCTGGGACTCAAAGGCCGAGTTTGGGGTGAGCAAACCCCTCCTTCCCCACAGATCTCAGCCTCAGCCCCGAGCTGCTGCTCGCTTCTGAGCTGCAAAGCTGCAAGTGAAAGCCCGTCCTCTTTCCAACTATAGATGCCTACTCTGGCAAACTCATCTGGAGGACATGAGGCAGTAACAGCAACATCCTCGGGGAGGGAAGCTGGATTAACAGGCAGCAGTGTTTGGGATGTACGACTACCAGAGGAGGCCCAGACTCACATTCCCATGAAAATATTTCTGCCTATTGAAGAAAGGAAAAATAGTAATGGGCTCAAATTGCCCAGGAGAATTAGGTTAAACATTAGACAAAGCTTTCTAACTGCACGAGTGGCAGAAAACCAAAACAGAACATCTAGGCATGCTATAGGACCTCTTTAAAGTCATCATTTCTAAGAATAAGTCAGAAAAACGTCCAGCAGGAGTAAGTCAGACACATTTGCTCCCGTACCTCCTCAGACAGGGAGAGGATAAGCAGCTTCTTGAGGTTCTCCGTAGCTCTCCCCCCCGCCTTTTTTTTTTTTTTTTTTTTAATTATTTTTAATAGGGTCTGAACTGAATAGCTGAAGCTGTTTGGAAAGCACCTGATCTTAGCCAATGCTGTACGACATCCCGAAGCTGGAAGAAATGGTGTCTCTGGCTCCGGGTAGGAAAGCCTTCCAGGTTTTTTTTTTTTAAAGGACTTCAAAGAACCCAACTCCACTTTCACTGACAGCAACAGACAAATTCCCATTTCCTTCATTTGTACAAGATCAGGTCTTTGGTTATAAAATACTCTAAAGCCTTCTTGAGTGTTAATTTCTGAAAACAAAGACTTTTAGACTACACGTTACTGGAAAAACGGAGCCGCCATAAAGCCACAGCCATCTCCGGGGTAGAATATAGCTGCTCTGTGCCAGCAAGACTCCGAAGGAAACGAAGAATAATTACCCTGATTGAAAATATAATGGAACAACTCGGCTATAATGTCCCTATTAAAGAACGACTCTCAGACGATAAAAGACATGAAGAGGGAGAGCTTGAACAAATTAGCGCTCAGCCTCGAGACGAGCCAGGAAACGTAAGGAGCGACCCCGAGCCAGGCAAGGCAGAGCAGCTAGAGCAAGCATGAACACCCCCAGCTGAGGCGAAGATGGAGAGAACTGGCCACGAGCAGAGCTTTCAGCCTCCCTCCTTCTTCTGCGAGCACAATGGAAACAATTCCCCCAAGAACAAAAGCGATGCGTCAGCAGGCCCTACTCTCTCAAGCTCTTTCAAGTTGGAAGGACAGTTGATTTGCACCATGTGTAGGATAGGAATGCTAGCTAGAACCGAGCGAGATAAATTTCGCCCCGTCCAAGCTGGTTAACATTAAGACGGAGATGAATCATCTTTACAATGGCTGTAAACAACACAATTTAAAAAGGAAGAAATCTAACGATACACCCTAATCACACTTACTCGCAGGAAGTTCCCCAACGTTTCTACCACATGTACTATTGTTAGGAAAAGTGTCGAAATAAGGGGGCAGACACAAACCCACAAGAATCAGAGGATGTGGACTCTGAGCCACCGCAAATGTTCTAACCTCCCTCGTGCTGCGCCTGCAGTGGTGTTCCGGCACGTCGAGCCTCCGCGGCAGGCCGAGGGGACACGCTCGGAGTCGGGGAGGAGACGTACATCAGACGTGCTGTTTATAACGGGGCAGGAAGCTCTGGCTCCGGCTGATTCTCGTTCTGACCTGAGCTGATGGCTTCTGAAGGGAGAAACCAGATTATCTTAACCTGCTGCAGCGTGGGTTACCTTTATTTGGTAACTCAGATGAAGGAAGTACCAGCTCCAGAGCAACGAACATGCAAATCCCAGAGGCACACGAGTCCCAGATCATACCTAAAGGTGACTACAGAAGATCACGGGCCAGAAAAAGTGCCTTGGACATGGCATGATGCTTTGAGATCTCTCCACCTGGCTTATTCAAAGGGAGATTGAGAGGCAACTTAATACACACTGAAATAGGTCTTGCCACGTAACAGGGTACGTCCAGTCTCCTCCTCACCCAACCGAACTCCACAGCTAACCCGAAGGAGAACAGAGCAGGCGCCGCCGGCTCAAATATCGTGCAACGCGGTGACGACGACCTCGTGCAGTGGTGTGTCCCCAGGGGCTGATGCTGGGACTATGCAGGTTACCTCTTCAACAGCGACGTGGAGCCTCTGGAGAGCACACAGATATCTGATGGGTGGCAGGAAAGGCAGAGCCAGACTCTTCCTAGCGGTGGCCGGTGACCGGACAAGAGGCACCGAGAACAAATACGCACAAGAAATTCCATTGAAGATTTTTTTTTTTTTTTTTAAATTAAAAGCACGCACGCAGCTGTTACTATGATGGTGCTGAAACACTGAAATGGGTTACCCTATAGATGTTCAGGTGCCTCCATCCCTGAAGATACCTAAAACCCACCTGGACACCGTCCTGAGCGACCTGCTCTGGGTGACACCGCTTGAACAGGGGACGGGACTAGGAAATCTCCACAGATCCTTGCCAAGCTCAAGTAGTCTGCAATTCTGGGAGTGTTTTCCCACCAACAGTGGTCAGTCACCAATGCCATGCCTTTTCTTTACCCCCCCCCCCCCCCCAAATATATATATATATTCAAACATTTAAAATCAGTCTGATATTTTAATGGTTATATCCTTACAAACTCCATAAAATAATTTAACGTGAAATCTAAGAGACGAAGGGAAAGCTCCCTCTAAAGGTCTAGATAGGACAGCTCCCAGGGGAAAAGAAGAACGAGGTGAACCAAATCGAACATTTTATTCCTTTGCTACCTAAATGCCAGGAAAGCCCCCCCCAGGCAGCAACAGCCCAAATTACAGGAGTAACTGTGCCCAACACCACGCCAACAATTACGTCTACAAAACGCTGGCTTCTGCTCCTCAAGGACACCGGGATTCATAATTGCAAGACAACAACCAGAAATGAAGACTAATTTGTTAAAGTAACTCTTTTTTTTTTTTTTTTTTTCAGAGCATCGTTACTTTCTGCTAATGCCTCTAACAACAGCAGCAACCCTACAGTTCACAGTACCTGCACAAAGCTCTGATGACCAAAGTCTGGTTTGCTTCTGGGTTTTGTTTTCACAAGTCTGAGGTCCTCCGGCATTTTGCCATTTAAGAATGAGTTGTTTTTAAAGACCGTTCAGATGATCTTGAAGGTCTCTTCCAACCTTAATGACTCTGTGATCTCCCAGACACAGGATGTCACCAGAATCCAGCAGCACCGAGACATCTCCATCCCGCAGCACCTCTCACAACAGGGTCCTGCTCTCAATTCTGTTTTACATCTCCTTCTTCTTCCCAAACACAGCTGCGTTGAGAAGGTCCCAAGAGCTCTGCAGCTAATTCAAGAGCCTCTCATCGTTGCTTAGAGCATAACTGGGGCAATTCCACTCACATTTGGGACAATCAAGTCTTGTTCCTTACAGACTCCTCTCCCGTGGCTGATGTAGTTCAGTGTCTCAGCATGTGCAGGCATCAGCAACCTGGTCCTGTGAGCAGGACTTTTACACTGCCCATGCAGCGTCCAGCAGCAGGCAAGGCACAAAATCTGTCTGTTTACCTTCAGGCTCTTCTGCCTTCACGGGAGCTGTAGGAACAACACCTCTGCGAGTCCCACATCTTTGTCAAATACATTAGGAAGATGTCCATGCCCAGGTACCCTTAGAGATGGAACCTGGAGACTTTTACCTTTACCTTCAGAACCACATTAGGAACACGTGCCTAAGGGCATTTTAGGGACATGGTTTCGTGGGTTATACTGGTGGTAGAGGGACGGTTGGACCAGATGCTCAACCTAATGATTCTAGGATTATCACCACTACTATAATATCTTACAACAAGGACCATAAGAGAGGCACCACCACCGTGTGCTGATAACTGCACTGGTGCAGGCATCCCTTACCCTTCTCATCCCACCTCCTGGGATGACAGGGAGCTGACCACAAAACCCGTCCCACTTTTGGGGCTCTTGTGAATCTCTGGTTTCCTGCAGTTTCTTCACGCACACAGCTATGATGCCTGGGTCTAAGCAGGTCAGCCCTCCTCAGGTGGAGAGGAAGGAGCTAATAGTAGGCGTTAAACACTTGGGAGGAAAAGCAACAAGGAGCGATGAGATGTAGTTCTGCTTGTTATGGCATATATTCATGCCTCAACAATAACAGATTACTACAACAAAATATCAGAAGACATCCTGATACTGGGAAGTAATTTCCCAGAGTGAAAGCACATCACCTTCAGTACTTCATACATTTATGTGACCCTAATTAACCAAGGACGTTACAATTCTAACACGAGGAAGAGCTACACAGAGGTGGATAACACAAGTACCAAACAACTTGCCTACAGACATGCCGTAATTCAGTTAAAGAACAGCACACAGACATAAAATCAGCCCACTTAAACCTTGCATAAACACCACCCTATATTTTTTCCTTGAACCAGACATCCTGCTGGCTTCCTACAGAGGGAGGCAGTCATTCAGACTCTCCCCTACCCTACAAAGACTTACAAGAAGGATTACTTCGAGTGACCACCACAAACAGATGAAAAAAAAAGCGGTGGGAGGCACTTTAGTCAGTAATTCTTGCACAGTGCTGATTTTCACAGGCTGGCTCAGCCTTTCCCAGCGAGATAGATTCAAGCTTGAGAGAGATCTTGTAGATGCTCCTCCAGCTCCTCCGGGCTGTCTGGCCACAGACTGGTAAGTGGCTCCGACTTAGCTGAGTCCGGCTGGTCCTGTGAGCCCGTAGGGGCTGTTCTCCTGCCACGCTTTCATCCTGGAGAGAGCCGCAGGCTATGGGATGGGGCTGGAGGGGAGAGCACTGCTCGGTCCCAGGCAGAGGCCTGCGAGGCACTCACGCTGCAGAGGATGGCAAAACAAAGGCCATGGAGGTCAGCAGCACTGGAAGAGATGGAGGAGCAAGGAAAAAGCACGCTCTGAGCTCCCTTTCAGGCTCGTATTTAGCCAAAAGCAGCACAAAGAAAACACGACCCATGCAGGATGTGCTGACAAGAGCTTAATACACCAGACACGAAACAGAACAGCAGCACCACGCCAAGAACTGGAGGGACCTCTGTTGACCTCTATCAACATCAAAACCGACCTTACCAAAGCCAAACCAGCAACAAAAACGGCCCATAGGTGCCCAAAGGCTCTCCCCAGCTACGGGGAATAAAGATTACTAAGGAGAGACAGCAAAACGTTTTGCTCCTGATCTGGCGTGAAGCCTGAAAGGGCTTTAGGGCAATGCGTGTTAGGAGACGTGACAGCTCTGGGTGACACAGACAGGCCTGGACGACAGGGAGGCCGGAGGGAGACGGGCATCCAAGAGAACATGGGAAACAAGATTGCTGCTGCGGCTGGGCTTGGCTGAAACGAGCCACCCCACCCACGCTCCCCCGAAGCAGCAAAGTTACGGCCGTACCAGTACGTGGTCAGCTAGTCCTTGCCAAGGGGGCGCTCGGCCAGCAGGATCTAGAGCAGATTTAAATCAAGAGGAAGATCAAAACCAGGGATCGAAAGAAAGACTGAGGACATGAAGTCGTGTGTACCAAGCACGAGGGTGAGTTAACCACTGCCGGAAATCCTGGGGGCTCCCCAGCAGCGGTCACCACCAGCTCTTGCACAAACGCCATCAGTGGCTTGCGGAGCACGTACGAGGGGAGAAGCCTGGGGAGAAACAGACACAGGAAAAGGTAATTCAGAGCCACCAGAGCACCACGGCTCTGACGACGGCAAACCAAACCCGAGCCTGTGCCCGGCTTTGGGCCACCAGACTTTTAAGTGGCACCGCCACCCTGTGTCGCGAGGGCTGAACTGCACTGAGGCTCAGCATCCCCCACAGCTCAGCAGCTGTCAAACAATGCGTAACGCGCCCTGCAGCATGCAGGCGACCCAAGCCAGTCCGGCTTCATTATCTGGAAGGCCTCGAGTTGAACTCTGCTCGCAGGGAGGCTGAAGCCAAGTATTTCGTGCTGACGAGCAACCCAGACTCCAACTGCAGCGGGTTTTGTAAGACTTGAAGCCAGACACGGAATCAGCAAGAGGAAAAAGTTTGCTCAGGCAGTTGAAACCTGAATAGCGGGGGTACCAAGAACGGTTTGGAAATAGCGCATCGCCTCCTCGTTCAATAAACCACGATCGCCCTTGCACAAGACCTCACCGTGCTGCAGTGCGGAGGGCAGCCGGGCAGCCTCCGTTCCTGTCTGCAGAGGCACCCCCAGAGCACGTGCTGTGCAGTATTCCTGGAAGCATAGTGTTACAAAGGATCTCTCCAAACATTTGTATTTATTTTGAGATCAGCAGAATACTTCTTCAATCGTGTATACATTAAAACAAGAACCTAAACCAACCGCGTACCCTTAAACGCCATCTTTTATCAGAAGCGATCAGAATACCTTGCAAACACCAATCTGTCTCAATTTCCCTTTGAAGGGAAGCACCGTGCATATTTTAGATGCTGCCAAACGCAGGCACAGAAGAATTAAGTGCAGCGCCTATGGCCACACAACAAGCCACGGCGGTGCCAGAAATCAGAGTGCTTCCAACCCCGAGAGCAAGCAGAAGCCAAGGAAGCTGTAACTTCAGTGTATTAAGTCATTGAAAATTTGAGACCATGAACCAGGCCAGTTCTCCTCTTACCTACCACACAGCCAGTTATATCCAAGGCAGGTACAGAAAGCACGCCAGCGTTTAATGCCAAGCACTGAAGCATGATGTTGGAGCCGTGCACGCAAGCCCCTCGATGGGACAGGACCAAACAGGCTGGGCTTTGTGGTGTTTCAGCCAAGCCGGGCAATGCAGCACTCGTGTCCGTAACGCTGCTAGCAAACGAAACACAAAGAGCTTAGCAAAGTAGGAGAACATCATAACTACTCTGATTTAGGGGAAAGTTCGTACAATAAAACGGAGTACATTAAATAAAGATGCTATCATTAAATGCTTCCCTATAAAAATAGCCACAGGATGCCCATGCCACCAGACCTGTCATTTTAACACTAAGCACTCAAGGAAACACAGTAAGACTTAAATAAGCAGCAACGCAGCTTGTGGGCAGCAAACACAAGTGGTTTATCCCAGTCTGCTTCTGCCATTCAGCCACCAGCACCCCTCATAAAAGTCTTTCTCTGCCCATAATGATGCCCTCGAGAGCACGCTTTAACTTCTGGTTAGCCCTGCAGTGGGCAGGACTTGGACTCGCTGATCTGTGTAGGTCCCCTCCAACAGGGCCATCTCTTCTAAGCCCATCACCCCCGTGACCCTCATCCCACCTCCACTCCCTAAATCCTCCAGCCCATAAGGCAGCTCCCGTGCAGGAGAAAGCCAGCTGTAACACAGCAGCAGGCTGCCCTAGCACTTATTTCCTAGACTGGTGCTTGTAACAACGAGCCCAAGCTGCCCAGGAAGGCTCACTAATTAGAAGAAAACCACTTCCAGCTGCCGCCTGTGCAGGCAAAGGTGCAAGTGCCCTTGTGCCAGCCCAAACAGCACCAGGGAAGGGACGCGGGGGTACCGGAGCCGCACCAGGCCACACACACCCTGCAACAGCACAGAAACTCATGCCCAAGTCGTTCAAAGGGCTTCAGCCTTTATTCTTCCCCTGTTTGCAGGAGCCAGCTGCCAGCAATTGTTTTCAGCAGCGGGGGAATTCCCTCGTGTGCCCCCAGCTGCGGCTGCTGCTCCCGAGCCATCCCCTGCATCCACCACCCACCGACCCCACCGGGTGGCACCGCTGGGCTGACCCCAATTCACACCCTCCTCCTCCTCAGGATGGCATTTCCCCATTTTAAGTAACCACTAATCACAATTCATTTCAGAACTTAAGGTTGGGCTTTTTCTTAACTGGCAACGAAGCAACCCACTCGGTATGGAGACAGTTTCTAACTTGAATGAAGGATTTTGGGGGGGGGGGAGTCACTGCTGCTTTACAGTACGTGATCTAAGGATGTGATTCTCCGTTACTTTAAGCGGTGCAATGGCAGTCTGATAGCCCAGGGAAAATTAGGAAAATGAGACTTCCGCACATAGAAACTAAGCAAGGCAGAGTGGTCGGTCTCTAATGAGCTCTCTGTTCATCCCACAGTTTTTATAAGTGCCAATGACCGGACGGCGTACATCAGCCTTCCTCGATCACTGCAAATAAATGAATCTTTTTTTCCTCTTAGCAAGGGAGCTACGAGGAGCTAAACCAGCTCCAGCAGCAGTCCTGCATAGCCGCCAGAGCGGGGAGCTCTCGGTCACGCACCGAAATAAGCCGTCCCTGCTGCCTTGGAGAGGAGCAACGTTTGGTCTGCATTTGTTTTACAAAAATCACAGCGAGAAGCGAAGTATGTGCTTGTTTAGGCTTCACATTGAGCTAGGCACACGCTTCTGCTGAAATATACTTCCATTCACAAAGAGCGAAGTCGTTTCCAAGCACAGCAAGCCCGAAGTGGCCCTTGACCCGGGTACAACGGGGCCGTACGACTATTTTCCCCTTTCCCCCCACGTTCACTACTTCTGACGAGGTAACGGGATCAGCCGGGGATGTTGAGCTGTCCGAGAGGCAGACACTGTGCAGGCAGCCCCCAGCACCAACAAATAACTCCCGCCAACAAATAATTCCCACCAGGAAGAGCTCACTTTGCTTTTTTTTGGGAATTTTCAAGCTTCTCCTTACAGAAACCTCAAGAGCGCAGATGTAGCATGTTGCACAGTACTCATAGGAACTGCTTAACTAAGCCACACTGGACAAATACTTTTTTTAAAACATCTAAATGGAAATAAGGGCCAAAAGAGGTCGTTACCATCAAGAGGGGCCGTTCAATCACAGAGCAAAGGGGACATGATTTTTGCCCAAACTCTGGGCTCCTCCAGCTGCCGCAGCCCTGCGCCAAGAACCAGGACAGGCGACACTGGCAGTCCTCAGACGGGGTCCCCAGGTCCAAAACACACCGATGGAGGGGGGTCCCCAGGGACCCCGGGGGCCAGGCACCATTTGCTGCCCCACACAGCAGAAATAAGAAGGTCTCGACCCAGCTGTCCTGCTGCCCTTTACGCCCTACAAGTCCACATTCATGAACTCGATCCAGCTTGACTGATTTCTTAGTTGCTTTTCTCTACATAAGGAAGTTAATTATCCCAGTTTTAATGCTAATTAAACCTGGTTTGGGTTTTTTTTTGGCGGTTTGAAAGCCGTGCCATTCGATTTGGGAGGGCACTGCTAGGGGATGTGGGCAGACAGTGGCTCTGCTGACACAAGGGCCAGCCGCAGGATGCTGTCACGCAGCAAGACCAGCCCCGAAGCACCGGAGGGGAGATAACGATGAGCCTAAGCAGATCTCAGGCTGCCCCAACTCTCTTAGGGCGCTGGACGCAACCACAAGCACCCACAAAAGGAACTGTGGGGTCTTCTCAAAGACATACTTGACCGCTTCATGGCTTTGGAGGAGGTTTTATCCTGAAGGCAAGCTCGCAGTTCTTGTCAGTTGGTTTGTGCTTCTACAAACTCCAGAGCAAAGAGGTGAAAGAAAGCAAAAAGAATTTACAAATAAATTTTGAAACGTTTCTGGGCGATGAGGAGGTACTGCCCAGCTTTGCCATGCCAGCAGAGCCTTCCTGGTGGTCCTGCAGGAACCTGACAGGCACCCAAAGCAGGGTCACCAAGGGGCTGGCAGCTCTGAGCTAGGGAGAGGGGGAAGCAAATACAGAGCAGAAGGGATGCAGTCCCACCAGGGAGGCAAGGTGCACCAATGGCAGTCCCAAACCAGCAGCAGGAAAGCTGGAAAAAAAAAAAAAAGCATATCTGGCTTGCTTTCTCTGGGTAAAGGTGAAACGGGCTGCGATTTAGGTCTTTGAGCCCCTCTCTGATATCCAACAGCAACAGAGGAGCAAAGCTGTAGCCAAGCAAAGCGCAGTGCTGCCCAAAGCACGCCCTGCAGATCCCCACCTGAAAGCACATCTATCTAACGAAGGCAGCAGGCTTAACTGACGAGAACATCTCCTTTCCCTTCTCTTCCATTGTGCAGGTAAAGCCATCCAGACAACGCCTTTACTCAGCCCTGCGGAAAACCATGCCCTTCAGGAACAGAAACGATGTTCTTCAAGGGCCTTAAAAAAAAGAAAAAAAAAGCCTTTTTCATCTCTGTAAGCGAAGCCTACAGCATACGGATCTGGATTAACACCTGGATCGAAGTACATGCTGCTGAAGAAAGCCAAAGCTAAGGTTTGAGACGTCAATTCCTATTTTAAAGCTACGCATTGCGATTAAGCACCTATTTTTAAAGCCAGTGAATTGAGTATTTGTCAACAGCTGCTAACACTGACCTCTGCTACCCAGGTCCGGCCGTCGGCAGGCACGGGCTGCTTTCATTCCCCACATTGCACTCCCCCAGCTCCAGGGGGAGGCAAGGGATAGGGATGGCAAATTAAGGGGTGTTACCCTCAGGCAGTGAAAGAGGAGATTTAGCAGTTAAAATATATCAGTGCCACTGGAAACTTATTTCTGCTTACAGGAAGGCCAGGAGAGAGGGAAAAGCTGCCCCGGCAGGACCCCAGGAGGTAGAAACAACCCCAACCCTACAGCTGCCTCTGCGCAGAGTCCTGGGATCTGGTGCTTGAGCGTTTCCCCTGTTCTGTGAGAAATGAAGAGAGGCACCTGCAGCTCAGCACCCCCCAGAGCCGCAGCAGCAGCACTTCGTGGAAGAGCAGAGATGTTTCCTGCAGCTAAGGAGCGGTTTGGGACACGTCATGGCAAGCGTTACAGGAATTTATCCAAGCAACGCACGAGCATTTCTCACAACAGCTCTACAACACAATGCATTTTGCGCTCTCTAACTCTGTATTTCTAACTGCCAGGAGCAACCTTCTCTTTCCCTAAAAAGGTGCTGAGGTTTCAACCCCCTCGCTCCAGCTGGGGAACGTTTACCCTCAGGAGGCGGCGGCCACCCGAAGGACGTGCTGAGTTTTGGGGCTGCGGCGGGCGAGCGTGCAAGCAGAGGGGTGAGCGTGTTGTGCAGCTCAGGGCTGCATAAACCCGACGGCCACGCTGCGGGCACGGATTTTCAAACTGTGATGATTTACAAGGTTAGAGGTCCCCGGCCATCCAGCCTACCCCTCCGCCTGGAGGTATGCAACACGCACAAAGGGTAGTGGTAAAAAAAAAAAAAAAAGGCAGCGTGCCTGCAGCTGGCCAAATCCCTGCCTCCGCAGCAGTGTTTGCGAGCTGTGCTTATCAGAACCCAAAGTGAATCTGGCCGTGGCTGAAGGACACGCAGCCCCTCATTATCAGTCTCCTCGAGAGGTCAAATGCTCTCAGACTAGCACAGCGTCCGCACTAAGGGGGGGGAAGCCAGCACGCAGCGCAGCCCAGCACGCACGCCTGGGCTGAAGGGCTGTCAGGCAAAGCAGCAGCGGGTTTTGCCTACGAGCTGAAGACAGCAAAGGCATCCTGTCCTTCAAACGTTTGTAATGCACAAAGCCAAGAAGTGCTCCGGCAGAAAGCGGGCGGGGAAGGAGCCAGTCGTCCAAAAAGCCCATTTAGCGACTGATGGAATTGAAACTAATCCTCAGCCGTGCAGGAAGCATCAGCTGTCAGAGGACTGTGCCTCGCAACACACACCCTGCACTTTCCATCGTGGCCCAGACAGGACCAGATTGCTCAAAAACCAGCAGCCTGCCCAACCCAGCACGCCCGCAACGCTGCCATGGATGGAGGCACGAAGATGCAGGCTTAGCAAAGGGCGATGTGAGAAGAGACGTGCACAGGGTGAACCTCAAATGGGGTCAATGGCAGGACCAAAACATTAGCACGCAGTTCGGGCAGCGAGCGGATTAGGGCTAATCAGGTTGTTTTGAAGCCATCAGCGCTGACATTTGTGCCTTCACACCTCACGCTGGCTCGTCTCCTGCTGCCCAGGAGGAAGGCAACCGGGACTGGGGGCTGGGAAGGGCCCGGAGTAAGGGATTGTCGGCTTCCCGCTCCTCAGCCAAAATCCTCACGGCACAAAGAGAGTGACTGTTATCACGAGGACTGCACAACTGAAGAGACTGATGGTGCTGCTCATCCCGCAGCTGCTGGGCATCCCCTGCAAATGGAGCAGCTCCGGCACAGGAAGATCCTCAACCTCTTACCTATGTGAAGGGAAGGAGCTCATACACGAATAACATGAGCAGGACAGGGCATGTCAGAGTTACACTCTCCTGAAGGACCTGCCGCTGTCTCTCTCTGGGAGACTGGGCAGGCTTCTGGACCAGTGTTGTTCTCTCACCTGGCTTTGCGTTGTGCATAAACGGTATCTTCGGGTCTTCAGCCTTGTACATCGAGTACCTGCTTCCAGGTGATTCTTTTCCCCCTTTTGAGGTTCTCATTTTACCCCTATCGAGACAGCTCAGCCGCTTCCACACTCAGGCTTAAGAAAAAAAGGATTTGTCACAGTATTCATTACTTGCTGACGCTCTCCTGGAAAACTGCTGTCCACAGTATTTGGCGTGTGAAGCCTGGCAGTTGTATCTGGGGCATTGGTTTATTTCCCAGCAATGCCCAGTGACCACCCAGGCTGGGGGCCAGGGCATGCTCAGGTGCCTAAAATATTGCCTCCCCTTAGTAAGTAGTAACCTTGCAGCAACAGCAACACCTGTGCACCCAGTCCAGGTAAACCAGCTCGTTGAGCAGTAAGAAACAGGGGAAGGATCAGCCAGCAACCTCCCTGAAGCTGTACGGCTAAGAACCATCCTGACACCTGAAAGCTACGCTTTGCAACAAGCCCACGGGTTCAGATTAGAAAACTGGGACTGAAAAACACCATGGGTTTGGTTCGTTAGAAGCAGCAAACCTGAAGTGAACTAGTGGCAAGTCTACCACAGAAACCCTGCCTCCAGCAGGGTGATACGCGAGGCAGGTCCTGGCACAGAACAGAAAGCAATCAAATGGACTCTGCTTCCAGCTCCGCTTCTGTCTGTAAAGGTAATTTAATATTTAATAGAGTGAAAGAGAGAAAGGTACAGAACACGGGACGTCTTTTGCAGGCTAAAATGCAATGTACTTGCTCGTGGCCGCTGCTGCCAAAGGAAGGCTGGGTCCAGTCCGCACTTCTGAGCACCATCCGCCTGCTGGTCTTGCTCGCTGCCCACCAACACGCCTGATCAGCTTGATAAAATAAACTAAATGTTTAGAGCCTGTTTAGGAGCAAACGACGTAAGCACATAAAGGCTTGAGATTAATGAGAAGGGCAGGAATCAGATGGAAATAGAAGAAAATCCGTTACACCCTCCACAGCCTCTCTTTGAGGATGTAAAATTACCCCTACCGTCCCCAGATCGCGTCCTTCCCACACACACACGTCCCCCGCAATCTCACCGCACCCTCAAGCACAAGGGATGTTTCCTGCTTGCAGCCCCTGCTGTCCCTCATCACCTCCACCAAGCACCAATACTGCATTTTGCCACTTGATGGCACCAAAGGAAACCCTAAATTTTCACATTACCAGGTCGGGTTTAGAGGAGATGGTAAAGATTAGGTCTAAACCCTAAAGGAAAAGCGGACGGCCAACATACGGCACACAAACACATGAAAACGCCCCTTTCCTAGCCTCTATTACTCCTGCACCCAAACAGTGAAGCAGAAGCGATCGCACTGCTTGGATTTACAGACACAGCCCTTTTCAGGGTCTTGGAAATTGGCCCCAAGCCCCCCAGGAGCCGCAGCGAGGAGGCACCAGCACCAGGACAAGGCAAGCACCAGCCCCCGACCGGGTGGCGGAGGCGCAGCATGGTGCTGGGGGTGGCTGCCCATCACAGGCATCATCTCAGAGGCCTTCCTCACCTCCCCTTCGGCACGGCCCTTCGTACCCAACGTTTTTCAGCCGCACTCTGCCAGAAAACAGAGCAGGGGGAGCGGGACGGGCCGGCAAGGAACCAGCTCAAGGACCGGGCTCAGCACCAAAGGCTCAGCGCCTGGCAAAACCGAGCCACCGCCACGGCACCAGGTCACCTCAAGTGTCCCCGTTCAGCGCACGAAAGCGGTGCCGGGCTCCTGCACCACGTAGGAGAGCCGGGTCCTCACCCTGCCCTGGCGCTGGAGCCGGGAGAGCCGTGGCGTGCTCCCCGAAACGCCGGCTGCAGGCAGCCGGGATCAGCCTCCGGACACCTCCTGCCCCAGAGCTCCTCCTGATTTTGCAGTTACCAGCCTGAAGTGGCTACAGAGGGGAAAATTAAAAAAAAAAAAAAATAGAAAAGTGATCTGAATTTGTTCTAAAAACATACCGTGTTTCAGAAAACATCTGGGATATGTTTCTGCTTGTGCCGTGTACCCAAGAAACAAGTATTTGCTAGTTACTTAAAAGGATTTAGTAAGAAACACTAGACTCGAAAACATATATGAAGCTTTCACCTCAGATTTACGTCCGCTGTTATCAGCCCAGACAGTTTTCTGTGTTACAGCTTAATTAAAAATCCATGCTGGAAGTTCCAACCAAAACCACAAGGCAAGCTCGTTCTGAGCGTCGGACGGGGACCACCGCAGACATCCGTCTCCAGAGCCACACATCAGCCGGGACAGGCAGGAAAATAAAGCAGCTTGTGCAAGCCAAAACAAAAACCCGCACGGACAAATTGGCTTTGCCACAACGGGGACTGCTCTGCAGGCTGCTCCAGAAATGTATTGAAGCCTTGCTCCAGCAGCGTCTGCTCGTCGGGGAGCTGGGAACCCAGGTCACTTCCACGCCCAGGGACGGTTTAGGAACCAGAGCTACAAGAAAAGTTCAGACAGGTCAATGCCCTGATGGGGTGACTGACGGAAAACGTTACCTTGTGCACAAAGACGGGGAATGCTGGCTGCGAACGGCGAGGTGCTTGTGTCCCGTTGCACGCAATGAATGACATCAGTAGGAGAATCAATTCCAACACCTCCTATTAACATTTGTCCACCTGGGTCTGAACTTGAGCGTGTTCCTTCGGCCACAGCCACCCAGAGCACTACAGGGGACAGCCAGAAAGCCAAACCCGTCCCCACAGCAGCCGCTGCTGTGACCCCTGGGGGAGCCGCACTTCGTGCGTCCTCTTGTGGGCACGGACCGGGGGAAACCAGACCCACGCAGCCACCACCTGCAGCAAAACCGGACGATCTGGGAGGCCTTCTCCAACCTTCATGATTCCGTGAAAATCAGCCCCCAAAGACCGGGGAGTAACAGCAGTGGCTCACAGCGACCTGCTTTGAGCTTTCATTCCCGGATGACGCTGGTGACACGATCCGAACGGCGTTTCTTTGCTGCTTAACGCTCGCGTGGTGGCATTACTGACGCAACGGGCCTATTTGAGACCTATTTGCAGAACTGGAAGAGAAAGGACAGGCTGAAACTGATTCAGAAACCCCGACTTCAGCCCAGATGAACCCTACGCGTGACCTAAGGAGCGCCATCTGCTTAGTTTAAAGAAGAAAATAAAGGAACCCACGTACGGAATAACTTGACCTGTTTCTACCATTTGCTGTGTAATTGCGGGCAGCACTTCTCTGCGCTGCTCCCCGCAGCAGGGCTCAGCCCACCTGGGAACCACAGCCAGGCAGATTCCTGGCTTTGCAAGCAGTAAGAGTAATCCCTTTGTAATAAAGAACCACGAGAGAAGACGAACTTTCCACCCCAACGCTTTTCCATCAACGCCTAATCCCAACTCGAGCTCAAGCAAAGGCCACGGCCTTTAGTGGGGAATTTACGGTCTGCGTTGTGCAAAGGTCAGAGGAGAGAAATTAATAGTTCCTTCGTCCTTAAAAAAAAACCAGAACTGTAACGCTGCCAAGGGAAGCAAGGCCACTCAGCCAGCGGGGAAGGGCGGCGAACGCCGGCGTGCTTTGGTCCGAGCACGGGCAGCCACGCCGGCAGCGCCGGGTGCCGCCAGGGGAGCAGATGCTGGGAACGCCTCGCGTGGCCAGCAGAGACCGGAGGGGCTGGGGGCGATCTGTCTGCGCTGTCTGCGAGGAGCAGACCCCGAGCAGAAGCAGCATTTAAAGGAAACAGCGAGCCTAAGGCACCCTTGCCAGGACGCTTACTGCAAATGGGGATTTGCAGGTGCTCGTCCAGCAGCGGCTCCAGCGACACCGCCCTTCTTGGGGCCGCAGCACTGCCTCCCCGCAGGGACCGACCCTCAGCCTCCTACAAATCCGGCACCACCGCCACATCGATCGCAAGCATTTTAAATTGACTTGGGAGCCAAGTGAAGCGCCACCACTTTCCTTTTTTTTTTTTTTTTTTTAACTAGCACGTGGATACTTACCCTTCTTACACCGTGCCCGTTTCTAACCAAAAAACACTTTATGAGAACTCCAACAGAGACGGAGAGCAGGGAGGCAGGACGATATCTTCCTGCAGTAATGAAAGATGAAGATACAGCAGAGGAAGCAACTGGCACGGGCATTCAATGCACAGCAAAGAGGAGACAAACTTATTTAACAAAGTTTTTCCAGACTTTCAAAGGCTTTAGCGAATTTACCTTGGAAAGTTTGCTCCAGAAAATCCAAGGGCGCAGGGCGGCTCTGGCAGCACAAGCTCCCCAAGTCCTCTCCTGCACGAGCAACGAGCCTGAGCCGCCTCCAGCACTGCAGAGGCTCAGTTTGCAACCCAAGGGCTGCACCAAACTGGGGGGGGGGGGGGGGGGGGGGGACATCAAACTGCCACCGTGGGGTCCCGCACCCACCACGTGCAAAGCACCGCGGCACGGGGGGACACGAGCACCTCGTGCTGGTCGCTGCGCCGAGCTCGGGCAGCTACGGGATTTCTTAAAACGCGAGCAGCTCGGTTTGTTTTTAGCGTTTTGTTTTTAGCAAAAATTAACGCTAACAGCCCCAAATGATGGGATAAGCGCCTCTCCTACCAAGGGTTCCTAGAGAGTTCCCCAGCTCCGGCTTGGTGAGCTACCCAAGACCCAGCTCTCGCCGGAGCAGAACAAAGCAGCTCGCAGCTATTGAGGACAGGAAGCGAAGGACGCTGCGTCCAGCTGATAGCGCAAAAGGAATTTTAAAAAGGCAACGTGCAATGGCTCAGGCCTCGAGCCAATGCGCTTCAAAGGACCCCAGCGTCCCCAACGGGAAAGTCAAGGAGAAGAAAACACGCACGGAGCGCACAAAGAAATCAGGCACGAAGCTCTCGCCTCTGCCCCGGTGCCGCGCCGGCAGGGCCAGCCACTGCAATGGCCCGCGCGTGGTGCTGGGCGCTGAAATCTGCCCTCCAGCCCCGCGGTTATCAAGCGAGCCAGGCGCTTCCAGGCCAGGAGGGGCTCTCGGGGCCGGCTGATCCGCTTCATAAACACGCTGCGGAACAGCCCGGCAATTCCCAAAGCGGGTGGAGCTGCCCTGAGGCTCCTCCACGGCAAGCGCCTCGTCCAGCCCAAACACCACGGACACCAGACGCTTCCTTGGCGGTATTCAGACCGGTCTGCAGCTGTATCAGCGCTTCAGCCAGGGGCAGTGGAGGGCAAGGGGTGCCGGAGGACACCAGGACCTCGTCGCCCTTGCAGTGCCTGCTTTGGGATGCTCACAGGGCAGCACCCAACGGCAGAACCACTGCCAGGAGCACCCCCACAGCCCAGCAGCGCTTATGTCTGGCTTCTGCAGCAAACCAGCCCTCCTAGCCCTGGGTATTTCCCCCGGGACGATCAGTTTGCACATCCACTTCACCACGGAGCCAGCCCAGCGCCACGGAGGCAGAGGCAAGCAGCAGCCCCCGCGCTTTCCCGAGCTGCGTCCTGCGGAAGAGGCTTCTCGAAGCCCCGTCCCACGTGAAGATTAAAGAGCCCAGCCTGACCCCTCGTATATTTACACCTCTGCCTTGTCAAAATAGGCCTGTCATTCAGCAGCAGTTCAGAGTTCTTCCTCGGGAGGAAAAAATAAAGCCCCGGCTTTTCCTGTTTGGGAAGCAGGCAAGGGGGAAAAAAAAAAAAAAAAAAAAAAACCAGCGGTGCGCTCTTTCGATTTAAAAAGAAAAAAACAACATACACAGAGCACAGGATGTGTAAAAATAGGGCTCCTGATTAGATCAGGACAATCGACTGTTTATGAGTTCCACCTCCTCTGCTCGCTCAGGCTCGTCCCTCTCGTGTCCCCCTCTCGCTGGGGGCTCCCAGCTTTTTTTTTTGTTCATCTCCGACCAGCTCCCCAGCCTTTCCCAGCTACCTTCTCTATCCCACCTGGGAAAAAAACTACAGAAGAAGTCCAAACCCCGGTCTCTGCGTGTAACGATCGCTCTGCGGGCAGCTCACGGGCGTGCAAGTGGAAGGAGAGCCGGGTCAGCGGGGCGCGAGCAAGCACCGACCGTCCCTGGGGATCGGCGGCTTCCAGCTGGTCCGGAGCGGGAAGCTCGGGGCTGAGCAACGATCGGCGCACGGCTTCGAGCATGAGCGGCTCTAAAAATACATCCTGCGCTAAGGAGACTCACAAAAGCATGCCAAAGAGCTCATTAAAGAGCAGCGGAAGGTCCGCCGGAGTGCAAAACCGGTGCTCCGGCCTGGGAACCTCCGGCCTGGGAACGGGGAGGAGTTCAGGGACAGACACCGGGGCTGCGGCTTTCCCACGTGGGAAAGCACACCGCTGAGCCAACAGCGGGGTCAGGCTCCTCAGCACCTGCAGGGAAAGGCCAAAACACACAGGCCTGCACGCACAGACGTGGGCAGACCTCGTGTGAATCAGCTGGAGGGTGCGGGACTCGGGGCGGGTGCACGACTGGGAGCACGCTGCAATATGGGGAGCCAAAGGAGGAAGTATCCTATGGGCTGAGCTAATGAATCACCACCGCCGTGGCTTCAAGAAAATAAGGACAGAACTGCTGTCATCCAGTAAAGAGCCAGGGAACAGAGGTATTCACACACACGGCTTGCAGCGTAGGCCTAAAGCACGGAGGTTTAGCAACCCAACCCCAGTAAACCGTACATACGTTACAGCAGAGGGAGGCCAGGGCACTCTGAACAGCTGAACTGAACAGCTCTGCTCGAGTCCAAATCCTCCTAACGGCGGAGGAAACACCCCACCAGCAACCGGGAAGCGCTTGGAGTGCCTCCTTATTTTGAAGACGCAAGCGTGGCGGAAAAATGAAACCAAAAACCAAGAGCAGCCCAACTGCCCTCACGCTCGTTAAATCATCCCGCTACCAGCCCCAGGCTTTTGTCCACCTTTTGTGGTGTCACCCCAACCGGTTTCAGACGGCAATCAGCCCCGAGAGCCCCAAGCACGGGCTGGCCTCCGTGCCCCCGGGGGTTGCCGAGCCCTCGCTCGCACGCCAGCGAGCCCGGCAAAGCCCTCGAGCCACTGAAACGTAACGCTGGGCTTCTCGTGGTGTTCGTCTGCTTCTGCGGGGACTTACCTGCTTGTCACATCCCTCCTCGCCTAAAGAGCCGGCTTCTTCCGAAAACCCTGGCCAATTGCGCATTGGTAAGTTCCTCTTTTATTATACCTTTTCTGAGCAAACACGGGTTACAAAAAAACAAACAACTCGAAAGCTTTGGAGGCTTTAATGAAGCGTTTCTGCTGGAAAACCGTAATACCCAACCCACGACGGCAATACCAGCTAAAGGACTGGGTGCAAACACCCCCTTCCTGCAGATGTACTGCAAGAAACGGCCAAAAATAAATAAATAACTAATACGACCACAGCTTTTAGTGAAGAAAGTCATCCCCGGGCAGCAGTGCAGCGAACCAGAAGGAGGACAGACGTGTTTTCTGTAGATTGCCACCGCGGAGCAGCTCCCATTTCTCGCGCACACGTGAGAGCAGTTACCACGCGCTTCCCCTGGCCGCCCCGTCCAGCCCCTGGCGAGCAGATGGGCAGCGCTCAAAACCCGCTCGCTGGGCGCAGCGGGATCAGGAGATCTCCCAGGAGGTGTGTCGGCAGCACCCCGGGGACAGCCGCGGTCCTTGTGCCCGACGTGGCCACGCTGCAGCACCTGCACGGTCTCCGTCCTCTGCACCTCTCCGAGACAGGGCGAGTTTCAGGCTGCAGGGGTGTTATCAGACGCTCCGCAGCCCTAAAATCATACGGAGGAAAAATACCTTCACGTGCAACAGCTGAAGAATCGCTTTAAGATACCTAGTGCTGCCGTGACTCTCGTTTTTAGCTACTTCACCCACGAAATAACGTGGTTTTCATCAGCTGCAGAGGTAAGAGCGCTGCGTCTGTCAGTTTATTCAGCAGCTGCACACCCTATGGAAGGAAACGGGCCCCCAGACGAATGTGTCACAGACATCAGAGGTGAGAAACCACCTGTGAAACCACTCCTAAACGCCACACAGATCACGCAGCAGGACGGGCACACCCTACTTTTTGAGCCAGCCGCTGCAGGACTGCTCCTTACAGCATGGTAACGTAACTCACGGTTAATCCGCGCTGCAGAAAGCAGCGGTCTCCTCTTCAGACTGGGAACTCGGGTGAATATATCCCACTCCAATAGGAATAAGACACATCCTTTTAGCGAGACACATTCGTGTTCAAGTTCACGCGTGCACTTTGCATAGGTAAAAGCACGTAGGAAACCACGCCGGGGGCGATTCAGTACGGACAGCAGCTTCAGCCCGCTTGTAGCTTCGCGCTTAGCTGACTGCTGCTGTCCCCACAGGCACCTTCACCAGGCTGAGCTTGAGCACGGGGCTCAGCAGAAGCATCTCTGTCGGGACGTGGAAGCCCAGGGGGACGTCCGACGGCACTTCCCTGCACCGAGCATCGCCGCCTGCAGCCAGCGGTGAGCTGCTCAGACAATTCCAGCCTCCGCGGGTGGCTCCCGTTCCCCGGGCAGGCTGATTTCTGCCACCAGGCTTCCTGCGTGGTGGGCAGGCAGGGCCACGATCCTCTGCCCGTCTCGAAGCACGATGATGAGAACACGCTGCAGACTTCTCAGCAAAGAGCTGCATCCTCCTGCTGGCCTTATGCACGAGACACAACCCGCTCTGTGCCGCCACGCGGCGCGGCCGTTCCTCCCCGCCAGCAGAGCCCCTAAATGCTCGGCTCCCATCACGGCTCTCGGTTTGGGATTATTTTATTCTCTCTCCTTGGCAGGGAGCTTTATTGCTGTGTGCACAGGCAAACACCGAGCAAAGGCAAGTTATTTTTCCAATAAAAGTCACTTGGGTTGAGCCAGGCTGAATCTCATTTTGCACTTCCTGCTTTTATTTCCAGCTTCCATTTATTTTCCTGTCCCCGCCGCCGCGTCCAGCCCTTGCACTGCAGCTTTAGCCACACGTGTAACTGAAGCTGGCTGTGTTATTACCACCTCTTAAAGACTAAAGACTGTTATGCTACCTGGCTGCGCTCACAGGCCCTGAAGCAGCTGCGTCCCTCGTATTTTGCCCTTCTACCTGAATTGTCTCTTATTACCATTATTTATAGCTTCCGATAAAAATGAAAGCAGTGCCCAAGTAGCCTGAATGGATTAGTTAACCTTACACGCCAACGAGCATCCTGCATGCTGGACTTCAGACGAATCTGTACCAGACAACTCTGCCCATCAGCACCAAAAATGCTCAGAAAAAAAAAAAAAAAGGAACTGCAATAACTCCACCTGCACAAGTGAGATCCTGTTCGGGACAAGGCACAGATCCATTCACGAAGGACAACCTGAAGAAATGAGCCCGAAGCGCATTTGACTTCATCTCCGTCTCCCCAAAACAGCTATTTTTAAGGAAAATAACAAAAACACTACTTTATTTCAAGCTTATTTCACAGGGATCTCTATTATTTGGAAGAATAATATAATAAGAATAATTAGATCACATTTCCCAGGAAAGAATATTTTGTTATTTGCTTCAGACTTCCTTATTTTAGCTTAAAAACTAGAAATAAGGAAATGGACAAATAACGATTAAGTGCACAATAATGATTACGTAATGATAAATGTGCAGCAGGTCCATAAAAGGACTGAGTCGGGTTTTTGTTTTTTTTTTTTTTACCCCCATTACTACTTGTTGCAAAAGAGTTAACTTTCCACGGCGATCTACAATAGCGCCCGAAGCTTTTAGAATAAAAACACAACCCCCCCGGCATATTTACTGCCGCCTGTGGATGTGTCGCCTACCAGGTTCCCTTCCAGCGCCCGTTTTGGAATCCTCTCCAGAACAAAGCGCTTGTGAGTTGGTCTGGCACGCAACAACTCCTGGCACGGCACCAGCAAGGGACGGGCACTTTTAGCTGCTGCTTCCGAACCAAGCAGCAAACAAGCAGGGCCAGCACATTACAGAGCAGAGAGGAAAAACTGCCGGAGTTTGTGGGTTTGTTTGGGGTTTTTTTTTTGTTGTTCGTTGGGTTTTTGTGCGTTGTGACTGGTGGTTTGTTTGTTTGTTTGTTTTTTTTTGGTCAATCGATAAATTCAAAACCAAAACCCTGCTCTTAACATGATTTCACTACCAACTACTGCTAGCGGGCAGAAACAGGCAGACCCGGATGAACGGTCTACGGAAGTATTTCAAGCCTGCAAGCCTGCTTTGGCTCATCACCAGAACATTTGTATCATTTATTTATTATTTTATTTTTATTCCACCCGGGCCAGCCCGGTGCTAGCAGGCAGCATTTTTGGCCACCGGCGGCTGCCACGCAGATCGCCAGCGACCACAAGGTAAATCCACACCTGAAACAAAAAGCCCCAAGCATGGGGCAAATCGGACGACTCCAAAAATTGGGGTCCAGACCATAAACGTCCCTTTCTGTTCAGGCCACCGCAACAGACGCTTCCTGCGGCATTTCCAGCTTGGAGTGCCGGAGGAACCTCGGTGAAGGCCGCCCCGGCAGCGGTCCGGCTGCGCTGCCGGACTGCAGGAGCGATAACCAAGCTAACCACCCCGCCTGGCTTTGCTCTTGCTTTGTTTCCTAAAGAGATGTTTCCTACAGCCCTGCATGAGAGGGCAGGGTCTCCGAAAGCTCACGCTGGGGTTTTTCTAGCCCTTAAATGCAAAGGAAGCTCAATGACATCCAACGTTTCCGACGGATCCCGCCTAGAAGCGACCACTTCTCCGAGCACCCAGGGCAGCGTGGCGGAAGGCAACGAGTAACACAGGCTGCACCTCCCCGACATGAGACGGTCGAGCTCCTGCATTTCAGTGCAAGGAGCGCTCGAGCCCATGGGGTTCATTGCTCTGCCGGCCCCAAAAAGCCTCTTCTGGTCCCCACGTGCCGCCTACGGCCCAAAGACCCCCAGCAGCGCTGCGCTACGAGATGCAAGCAGAAGCGACAGCGCTTCACGTGGAATTTGAGGTCTGACTCCAAGCCGTGAAGTTTCTCCTACCTTTACGAACCTTTTAGGGAAGAAAAGCAGCACGACAGCAGCACAAGGAGGCAGAGGACGGGCGAGCCACCTGACGAGCAGCTGCGTTGGGAGGCAGAGCCACGCCAGGCACAACAAGAGGAGCCCAGGAGGCTGCGTACCCGCGCCAGCCCCTCCGGCTGCCGGGGCCAGCCCTGGTACTGCTCTGCTGCCCGCTAGCTGCGCAGCTCGTGGCACCTCAGGTCAGTTCGATGAGAAATTAAGAAGGAAAACGTTCCTCTTGTGGATGGGTAACCCCAGCCAGAGCACCGGCAATTCCCAGGCACGGTGCTCCAGCTCGAGCGGTCGGGTACGCGCACAAATCTGACCTTTGCAGGCGTGTTCTGCAACGGGATTTATCTGCTCCGTTCCGACTTGCTGACCTTCATCCTGCCCAGCCAAACACAACCACAGCAAAGGGCTCTCAGCTCCCCACGAGAGGGACAAGGCACTCCATGGACACCACCTACCCACTGCATCTTCTTCCACAGCTTCAGAAGGGCGTTGTTAAACGCCTACAGAAGCGAGCAGGGGCACAAAACACCACAAACGACAGCCCAGGACTGAGCCTGTGTTACAGCACGCAGCGCGGCAGGGCTCTCATTTCCCGGCGGGGGCCTCTGGCTCCCTGCACAGCCCCGCACCCCTTCTGCGGACGGGAAGGGGACCCTAACTCTAAAGGCCCCATAAACACGTTTTACTTCTCACCGAAGCCACGCAGGTAGAAAAATCTCTGCAGGAGTACATCATTGCAAACAAAGGGGAAAAAAAAAAAAAGTGATTTGCTAAAGACATGGCTCCAGAAGACTTGCAAGGAATTCACGGTGAGCAGACCTCTGCCCTCCCTGTAAGCTCAAAGCATTAATCCAGGATCCAGCTCCTTACCGAAGAGGCCGAGCACAAAGTTTCTACTTTTACCTGCAGCAGCGTCTTACCCACGCAGGAAAGCCCCACGAGTGGTTTCTGAGCAGCAACCACGGGTAAATTCACTCGGGATCTAAAAGCCACGAGCTCGCAGATGAAGCCAGCACGATGCTGGCTGCCAGGAAAAGGCAGCCTGAGGAGGATACCGACACCTCTGTCGGCCTTCCGCGGGGCATTGTTCCTCTAGCAAATTCAGGTTATAATCCTTTGGTGTCTGAGGCTCTCCTGATCAGGAGAAGAAAGGAATGGATTGGGAAGACGGCTCGAATGGTCTTCATGCTCGCTTGTTTCTGATAACACAGAAGGAAGCTTTACTTAATAAAGGCAATATTTGGAAGATATTCCTTTAACAGGTACCCTCTTCCAGGGGACTATACCTCCAAGGAAGCTCACACCCAAGAAATCCCTGCTTCTTATCGATTAAGAAAAAAAAAAATCTGGGACCCTGGCTCAGTTTTGGCAGCGCTGCCTCTGTCCAGGCTTGCTCCCTTCCTCACCACACCGCTCACGTGCTTCGTCTTCCAAGACGTCAGCCTGAAAGCAAAGTCCACGGCCCCGTGCATCGGCCAGAACACTGCCTCCGCGTTTCCAGGCGCCTCCCTTACCTTGGAGCTCGTCGTGACTCAGCAGAGAGGGGAAAATAAAAAAAAAAAAAAAAAAAAAGCTCCTGCCACTCAGCTTTTCCCTTTCTGTTCCCCTCGAATGGCGACAGAAATTTAAAAAAAAAGAAAAAAAACCACTGCTTCTCAGTAAACCTTTTATGGAAGACCTGGCAAATCTCTGAACCTCACGGACAGATCTTAAGGAGGAGACTCGTTCTGCTGCCTCCAGCCGCTCTGCCTGCACTCAAACAGCAACACAGAGCTCAGCACCAGGCGCAGCCACACGCTGAGCTGCAGCAGCATCCTCAGCCCCCACGCCCACACTGCACGGGGCAGCGATGTTTGGAGCTTTCTTTGTCGCAGGAAGGGAGGCAAGGAATTAATTCTGATCAGAGGAGGGAAAAGAGCTCCTCTGGGCTGCATGTCAACCATCGGCTGGCCTGGGCAGAGGAAGGCAGAAGAGGACGAGGATGTTGCAGCTCCCTTTTGGCACAGGGAGCAAAGCACTGACTGTGGGGACGTCTGGGCTCGAGGCAGCTCCCGTCCCCCACGCTCTGGATTTGCGAGAGCACGAGGAAGACTTCCCTGCTCTGGGTCAGCGGCTGATGATGGGTCTGAGCCTGTCGAGCAGCCTCCCAACTCCCCACGCCGTTGCTTAGCTCGGTCCCCACCTACTCATGCGCTCGAGGGCCCGCTCCGGCCACGTGTGCTTGTGGCACTGCGCCCGGAGAGCCCTGCTGCGACCCGAGGAGCACCCGGAGAGCCAGCAGCCCCTCTCTGGAGCCCTCTTAAGAGCCTCTCCCCACGCACAAGGCTCCCAGACTTCATTTCATTCTCCCCGCTGGCACCAGCGACAACACCGGCACGTTCACCGCCTGCTGGAGTCCAGGCCAGAAGCGAAGTATTAAAAAAACAAGAATAATAAGCCTTCAAATAACAGGTTGCTAAAGCACAGGGATTTCAGGAAGAGCGCAGCCACTTCTGCAGATGTTGACCTTTCTGTCGCTGCCGCACGCAGTTTAAAACCCCAAAAGCACCGGGCTGGCCCCGAACGCAGCCTCCTGCCCAGCTTGTTCTAGTAACTACCCCTGAGAAGCCGCAGAAACGAGGATTTGCTCGCCTGCTGCCCTGCCCCAGCGAATGCTGCCCAGCCCCTTCGGCCCTAAGTGACTGAAAGAGCACAAAGCAGCGCGCTTGCCCGAGCAAATTGCCAGCCCTAAGGCCAACCCGACAGCAGAGCTAATTATCCGTATGCTGACTTTCCAAACCCAAACCAATTTTGAAGCGGAGGGAAGGAAATTCCAGCAGACAGGCGCACGGCGCGTCCTCGTTTCTGCAAGAGGAACGGCACCTGGGAACAGGCTGGCGATTACAAAGGAGGAATTCTTTATGATGACCTAAAGCTGAATCAGAAATGTTATTAAAGGACGTTACTTCCTACGGTACATCCACGGGAAGCGGAGCAGCCTGGCCTCCCGTTTTTGGCTTTTCACGGAGCCGTGGCAGCCGCCCTACGGCGCATCGGAGCGGGGAGCACTTGACGAGGGCAGCACCCCGCGAACAACCCAGCCAGCCCGCTGCCTCCGACGAGCCCTCAGAAAGGAGGGCAGCCAAAAGCCGGCTGAAGGAACTGCTCTGGCAGAAAAAAACCCTCCTGGAGGCTCCTCGAACCCAGCGAGAGCAGCACGAGCTATCCCCAGGAGCTCAGGCACGCGCCTGCTGGAAACACCTCGAGCGCCACGCACACGGGAGCGAAACCAGCCTCGCAGAGGCGCTGCCGACACGCTTACTCAGACGAGGTGCCCCACAGCTAAGGTTTTAGGCTTCCCAAATTGTTGCGTTTGAGTCAGGACAGCTCCGGAAGGTGCCTCAGCTCCCAGCCTCTGAAGCATTCGGAATCTGCGACGCAGCCCCGTAAAGCCCCAAACCCCACACCTCTGTGGGAGCAGGAGGAAAACTCTCACACGCACAGAGGAACACAAAGAGGAACGGCGTGAAAAAGGAAATTAAAAAGGAACAGCTAGAAGTATTAAGAGCTTGGGGGCGGCAAGATAACTGCTTAAGAGACGTGTTTATATGCTCCAAGCCAGCAGTACACTAACGACGAATAAAGGCTTCAAACGCTCACGTACACACGCACCCCCTCAGCGGCAGGAAAGGTTTTCAAGGAATAAGAGAAAGATTTTCCAGCTCCGCAAAATTGAAGAGCACAAATCCCAGTAAGCTAAATGCAACTGCAAGATAAGCTATTAAAAAAAAAAAAAAAAGACTTTTTAAAAGCTAATTTTTTAATATACGAAAACCTGTAACTTACTCAAACAGCAGAGGGAGGAAACCTGCCAGAGCAAGCAAGGGGGTGGGAGCTCTTCGGGAAAGCAAACCCGGCGTGCAAGGGCTGGCAAAATGCTCCGCTGCGTGCCACCGGTGGGTCCAGGGAGCTTCTGCACCGAAACCTCTCCTGCCGCCACCGACCGAGGCGTTAACAGAAGGTGCTGAGACCAGCGCAGCAAAACGAACAGTTGCGTTTGCTCACACGCGCGTAGAACTGCCCGGCCACGAACACGGCATCAGCAACAACCTACTGCTGACGTCGCTGTTACTGCGAGAGGAGCGAAAGACGGAGAACACGACACCCATTTCCGCGGCACGCGAAGAATCCAGCCCGCTGCAGAGCGCTGAACGTGACTGGGCGGAGCAGGAAAAGGCTTCCTTACAAAACTGTTAGCAAACTTGTAGATGTACAATACGGGAAGGAGGGAACAGCTGCCTCGGGTGGCATTCATGGAGTTTATTTACCAGCGCTCTTTGGAGGAGTCAGGCTTGTTAACCAGGGGCATCTGGTCAACACTCGCGTGTTAAAAGCACTCAAAACTCCAAGGAAAAAAAAAAAAACAGACGGTTGATTTTCATCTAGTTTGTTGTGCTTACCAGCGGTTTGAAGAAGGCCAGAGGCGGAGGGCACAGAACTGTTCGGTTTGATTAGCCCCAAAGCAAAAAGCTGCAGGGGATCTCACAATGCCACTATCAGGTGAGAGAACAACAATAAATTCAGTGTCGGCAGCCTAAAGCAGGGCGCTTGCTGGGGAGGAAGCGGGGACAAGCCCTTTGTCATACACCAGCAGCGAGGGGCCCCAAATTAACTGCGGCCACCGAGGAGGAAAGACGGGAGTGTTATTAGGGCCACACTGCCAGCAGGGCTGGCTCAGGCCAGAGAGACCCCAAGGAACCATGAGCAGAAGGGAAAGCAAAGCCCAAAACATCACCGTGCCGCTTAATCCAGCTCAAGAACCGAATCTGCACCTTCATCACTACGTGCAGCTCGGATCTTCCCAGCGTCGCTGCAAAAAGGTGAGAGCTCTACGAGAAAAGATGCCAGGAAAAGCGACAGAGATCGTGGGCGATTCAGAACAGCGCTAGCAGGAAAACTGACTGAATTGGTTCAGAGCTTCCAGCTTGGAAGGCGAAACAAGAAAAATAGACAGGGAAACGAAGGGAAAACAAAAAAAGGCAACAACTGAACAACAATTTCTCATAATCCTTCGTGACAGCCCAGGCCTTGTCCTAGCAGAAAACAATTTGAAGCCCTCAAGAAGTACACAATGCGCAACTAAGCTGCAGAATTCATCACCTTGAAAGGTTTGAATGTTAGAGCAATAGCCGGCTGAGTGATGAGACGGGGAAAAGACCCGTCAGAAGCTCGCGAGCAGAGCGGTGCTGGTGCAATCCGAGCAGCGAACTCCGAAGGACAGACCGAAGAAACCAGACGCGTGTGCCCGTACCTGCTCTGAACTCGGTTCGATAAGCACCCCTTCCTCACGGCCGTCGGAGACAAAACAACGAACACGAAGGGCCTTTGATGTGACCGGCACAAACATTTGCAAGATTTTCTTAACTATCCATCAGAGGGCAACTCCTTACGTTTATCCTGAGCCCCCACTGCTGCAGCTGTAGTCCAGACCTCAGTAACACACAGCAATACTGTAAGAATAATATACAGCAATTCTGCGGTTTTTATTTAATAAAAAAGCTCTTCTTCATCTTTTCAACAGTCTGTCCTATATCTGAAGATGAATTACATGCCCGCCTTGTCTTCTCTGGGTTAAGCAATCCCAGTCATTTCATGGTTTTTTCCTCAGAGGCTGTTTTTGCTCTCCTCTGGGACGAGGGAATCACAAAAAAACGTATTATTAGGCTTCTGCGTCCACAGAATAAATGTCCATTTTATTTAAAAAAAAAAAAACTTCCAACCACTGAAAGTGGAATCGGGAGGAGCACGACAGCAGGGACAGAGCAGGTAGCGTTCAACGCCGCAGGGCCGGCTTCCAAAGCAGCCCAGCAGAGCTCCGAGGAGGAGCCCGGCTGCCAGCCCCGAGGAAATACTGCGAAGTCACACGCAGCGACAGCTCCAGAGGACAGCAGCGCGGACTCCTACGGCAGCTTCTCCCTAACGGTACCGGGGAAATCTCTCCCTTTAGCTTACGACCTCACAACACTGCCGCCAGGCATCAAAGGTGCCCGGGGGGTAAGCAGAGAAACAAAGTCGGTGAGCTGCAAGAGCCCAGACACACTTCCACAGCCCCCGGAACAGGAACAGGCACTCGATAATCTGCCCCTTGACAGTGATTCATTAAATTCCAGAAAGGAATGTACTTCTGTGAGAGAAAGGAAGAAAAACGCAAGCTATAAATAACCGGGCAGCACATTCCCGCAAGCTGTTCCCTTCAGCCTGCACCGGGGTGCGGACTGAAATAAAAAGGGTTACACAATTATAGGGATTCGCCGTCCCAAAGCGGTTTCCAGAACCTTAACGCTGCAAGCGAGGAATTATTCCTAAAAGCTGGCGTCGTGAAGTGAAGCGTACCTCCAGGCAGGGCTTGCCGTGCCATGCGCGTCCGTCTCCTGACGTACCTTTAGTGCTGGTGCTGAATTACTTCACAGGAGCCCTCGCTGGTTATTTTTCTTTTCCTCTCCACAGCAGAAAACACGGAGCTGAAGAGCATCAGCCTGACCAGAAGGGAACACTAATATAATTCAAGCAGCACTGCAACGAGCTGTCTTTTAAAAGACACTTAATTACGTGCATATGAACAGCGGCACAGGCTCGTTTGCAGGAGATTGCAGTTTCCCCGTCTGGGTGGCAGGAGAACGGGCTGAAAGATGCTTCAAAAGATCCCGCGAGGCTTTTATTAGCAGACAATTCACAGTTGCTACAAGCAGCTTCCTGAGCGAGCTCTGCGGGCAGCAGTCAGCGTCTGGACGGGCTGTGCCCTGCCGCTTCTCCGCCGCGCTCCCTCGCCGGCGGCCGGCCCTTGGCGCTCGCCGCACGTAGCGCGGAGATGGGACGGGCACAGCCACCCGAAGCAGCTGGAGGGCACCAAGCGGCGGCCACGACACCTCGGTGAAGTTTTGCCTCCGCAAGTCCGCTCAGCTGTCTGCCTCGGGGGATTTTTATTTTTTTTATTTTATTTTTTAAAACGGATGCTGCGTGTAGTTTTTGAGTGCTCTTCAGTTCTTACCCGGCTTGGGACCTCGATGGGGAACTTCGTGGCCGGTCCCAGCACGCGTACGAGAAGATCCCAACCCTGCTCCACGCTGCCCTGCCCTCCTGCTCGGCTGGAGGACAGCGCAGCAGTCGCAGCCGCCTGCCACCAGCGTTGGTAGGCGCGAGCAGGAGGGTGCCCACCGTGCCCTCTTCGCGCCTCCCCGCGGAAATACTCAGCGGGAAGCTCCTAAACCCGCCGCCTGTCGCTGCCCCTCGCTCCACATCTGCGACGCAGACCCTTATCCTCGTCTCACCCACGGCAGCAGACGAGGACCAGCCCGGCTGCCCGTCCTGCCCAGCACCCAGCCCCGAAGGCTGGCACAGCACCGCTGCTCCTGCTCCCTGCCGACACCCCAAAAACCAGCTCCGCTCCCCAGCCGAGCACCCTTCTGCCAGGTGAGGAGCTGAAGCAGCTCACAGAGGGCAAAGCCAAGCCGTGGATGTCAGGTATCTGACAGCACAGCTGGCCCCCAGACCCAGCCGTCACATCCCTCGTGCCACCCACCCTAGGCACTGGGATGCCACAAAACGAGCCCGAGATGAAGCGGGGGGCGAAGTGATCCAGCCGAAATAATGAAGTGGGAAAGGGGAGGGCAGTGTTTCCGCACCCACCTGAGCCCTGCGCCACGCTGACACCTGGGAGGAGGAAATGAAAGACGGGGAAAAACGCCTGTGGCAGTGCCAGCTGCCAAGCCGTGCCCCGTAGCCCCGGGAGGCACCCAGCACTCACCTGCCGGCTTCGTGCCCACCTTCGCAACACAAGAGGGCAGGGCAGGGCAGGACGAAGACACCCGGCTCTCATAAGCTTTTGGTTTTTTATGTAGCTGGGTCATTTTTTCCACCCAGCCCCATTGCCGATGGGGTTTACCAAGGACGCACCTCCCAGCTGAGGAGGCGCTGGGCGCTCAGAGGGACTAACGGGAGCCCCACCACCTGCCTGGCCCTGAGAGCCAAGCCCCAGTTTTCAGAGCTCTGCACCAGAAAACGGAACGGGACAGGCACAGAGGCTGCGACAGAGCCAGGACCCCAGCAAGCTGCTGCTATTCGTCCTGCAAAACAACGGCTCCAGCCCGGAGCAGCGAGAGGGGAGCTTGGGGCGCCCCCAAAACCAGCGCGGAGCCTCGGCGCTCAGCCGGCAGGACTGCCATGCTACTTTCTTTACTCCCAGAAAATATTTTTATTTGTTATCCCTTTGAATCAGGAGACCCAGAACGCTACACGAGGCGGCTGAGGACCTCCGGCTCCGGTGTTGAAGCAGGACCACGGCACGGGGCGGGTGCAGGCAGCAGGATGAGCACGGCACGGTGCCGGGATGATAAAAGGGTCGGCCAGGCAGCTACGGGTCAGCCGGGACGACGCTAATCCCAAACACAGTCGTGGAAAACTCGATAAAGGATTAAGAGAATAGAGCCTAATTACAGTCCTGCTTTAATCTCCGCCGAGAGCTGCTTAGGAGAAACTACACCCTATCAAGTGGGCTCAGTTTCATTCTTAGGTTAAACAACTCTGTAATCTCCCCAACAAGCACAATTAGCAGACAGACACCAAACTCCTGTTAAAAGTACAGTTCTGTATCAAAGCACGCAGGGAATGACTAATTGCTGTTTGAGATCTAAGGTTTGTCAGCTTTCTGAAGGGGTTCAGGTAAGTACAAGCCCTAGCGTAGCTGATAAAATCTCAACCACCGAGGAACAATCCAGAAAGTAAATATATATCTCAAAAGAAAAAAAAAAAAAAAACAAAAAAAAACGATGATATAATTTGCAGATGACACAAAAGCTGGCAGAGTAACAGCGCCTGAAATCAGGCAGCTACGGAGAACAATCCCTTGCAAACCTCGGTCCTTCCCAGCAGCTCACGCTGCAGCAGCCTCCAGTACAAAGGTACAGGCGGAGCCACGAGGAGCACGATCCACAGCTTCCAGCAACTGAATTCCCAAGAAAACAGCTCCGCATGAAGTACTAAACCCTGCTCTAATGCTGAGGAAAAGACAGCTGCTCCAAGCTCTCAGGGTATGAACAGGAGACTACTCCGGAGAGCACAGACAGAATTTTACCCGCACCTAAAGCGCTGAGGAGGCAGCGGGAACGCTGTGGCTATGTCTGTGTGGCCGGAGGGGTTTTTGCTTTAATTTATCGAACACTGCTTAAAAATTCTTCCCCGATTTCTAAAAGCTGCCAGTGCAGCTTGAGAGCAAGAAAGGCAAGGCATCTGAAGCAGCGGCCGATTTAAGAAGCTCGAGCCGTAGAACTGCAAAGCAGATTAAGAAGTCACTTGCAAATCCAAGCGCCCACTTTAACCGTGAGATGACATCGGCTGCTAAAGGACACTGCAGAGTAACAGGGGAAGCGACAGCAAAATATCCGCAGGCTGAAACCCAAAAAAGAAAATGCAAAATGATCAGCAAGTCATACAACCACACGGGCTCGTCCGTCGGTGACGGGCTGAGCACGGGGAGAAGCGAGTGACGCTGCGTGGCCCACGTACACGGGCTGTCGTACAGAATAACCCCGCTGCTTCGCCTGCCCTTACCCCGTACCGGTCTGAGTCATTCGTTTATGATCTGGGAGCACAGCACAAAACAGGGAGCTGAAGATAAGACATTATATGTGAAGAGCTAGGGAGAAGTTAGAAAAAGTCACAGAAGGCAGTAAAACAGCATTAGCTACGTGATAACCTTTGTGTGTTTTAGGGGAAGCAGCAGCGGTGAGATATTTCAGGACAAGCACTCAGCAAACGCTGCACGAGGTTGCACGGTGAGGGACCAGCCTCTTCCCCTGAGTGACTTCGGGTTAGAAAGTGCAGAGGCGTCCAGCAGCGAGGGCGACGCAGCAACCAGCCCCGCTCACGGTGACCGCGGCTACATCGTGGTCCAGCACTAGCTCCCTCTCACTGAGAAAAAACATACCAGGGGGAGAAAAAGCTCGCTGAAGAGCAACAAACTTCACGGGCCAATTGGGCGTAATAAAAATGAGAGCGCTCTGAAGTCACAGCTCAGTCGAGAGGAGCTTTTAGGCCGGCAAGTTTCCTTTTCCCTCGAAGGTTACCTGACCCCGCAGATTTACGCGATTCTTAGAAACCTGGAGAGAGGAGATCCAAAAATACTCTGCAGAATCAAGGAGCATGACAAGAGGGGGAAAAAAAAAAAAAAAAAAGAGGAATTAGAACAGCAGAAGGAAGTGGAATTAGGAGCAATGGATATAATTAGTAGGGGCTGAATAGCAGGAAAGACATCCTGAAATGCATTATTTGGATTCCAGGAGCATCGCAGACTCGAGGGGGTCCCCACAGAGACTCGCTGAACTTGCTCGGTGTCCTCCTTCAGACACAGCGGCATTTGCTGTTCAGGTATTAATCTATACGTACATACGAAACAGAAATTAAATGTATGTATTTGAGAGAGCCCTCGACAGCATCTGAGCCACCAGTGTAGCAGGCCACGAGACGGGCCCAGCTCATCACACAGCCCAGCGCTGTCGCAATGCTTCCTCACATGCCCCCGTCTCCCGTTTTATATTCAGAACGAAACGGCTCTCGTTGGAGAGGGGCAGGCTTTGTCCCACATCTGCACAGCGCCTCGCACAATGGAGTCCCGGCCCATCCTGCTGACTCCCAGAATCACAGAAAGAAAACAGCAGAAAAATAGGGCTGGAAGGGACTTCAAGAAGGCATCTCGGCCTTCCCCCGCCCCAGGGCGAGAATTACTACACTTGCTTTTTTTTTTCTTTTTTCTTTTTTTTTTTTTTTCCCCAACAGAAAACTCTCCCTGATGGGTGGGACACGAACCCACCCAGACAGATGAATTAGTTGGACCTTAACTTTAACATCTTAACCCCTCAGCCACCCTCTGATAATACCAATTCAGCACCGAGCCCCTACAACACGGGGCAGCTGCAATCACGGTATCTAACTCTGCCATGTCAGACGCTGATAACGGTGCAGTTCTGCAAACAAGCCCGTGCTGGAGGTAGGAGCCCAGCAGCGCAGCCTATTTCTGAACCGTGTTTCGGGACTGCTGTTCCTAGAAGGGAAGGCAGCCCGGCTCCTGAGACACACTTCTTCCATGATGCTTCCCAGCAGTGAGTCACCTTTTTTTTTTTTTTTCCCTCAAGTTTCCATCATCCACATTCCCGGACTCTCCAGCACATCATGTTTACCCCGAGCTGCTTCAGTTTAAACTCCAGAAATCCTTGGAGCAGGTAGCATTTACGCTCGTGCAGATACCAGTCCTCCTGATGAAGTGCCACTGCTGAAGTTAACGCAGCAAAGGACAAACCTTGCTTCGCCCCAGATGCTCATTAGTGTTTCTTCTGTGGGTATGCAAAGATAGATATAAAGCCTCCACATCTAGCCTTAATATTAAGGAACAAGACTAACTGCGCTCAGCTCTACGAAATTGAACAAGAAGAACCACCCACACTCTTAATTCTGGCAGTTCCCAGCCATTCTAACCAGTTTTTTCAGTTTTGTTAATAGAGCTAACGCCATTCAGCTTACCTTTAAAGGTTTACAGAAGAACTTCAGAAATAAAACTGCGAAGTCAGAAAAACTAAACAAAGAGGCAACCCTTCCAGCAAGACGAACTCAGCATCCTATTGATCCACACACAAAAAGCTTTGCCTTTAACTTTCTGCCTGCACTGGAGCATCACTGCACGTCAAACAGCTTAAATCCATTTATTTTTAAAGAAAGCCACCTGAGTCATTTAAAACCACGATTCTGGAAAACTTAAACATTGAAAAGAAAGGAAGGGCTGCCACGGAGGGGATGGGACAGGAGGCTGGAGGTCTGTTTATACCTAAATGCTCTCACCTGGCACCGTGATTGCAAGTTCAGCAGCTCCTGGGCTGATAGAGAGAAACCGAAAGATGAAGGTGAAACCCTTACAGCGAGCTATAAACAGCCTCTGCCCGTTTGTATCATTAACCTCCCAGCAGATAACGAACACATTTGTGCCCGGCGTTACGAGTAATGCGTTTTGGTTTTCACATGAAGTTCCCTGGGGAACTTGTTTTACTTTAAAGGGGGGCAGGAGGTGCTCGCAGTTTGCTGAATCAAGCCCGTGGCTTCTATCGGGACCGCGATGCTACCAGCATGGCGCCTGCTTAAACGGGCAGAATTTATCTAAAATATCACAATTAAAAATAAATACATCAGACGATTTCTCCTGAGAAGCGGGCTTCTGTGGAACAGCCAGCTCGCACGTCTTTCCAATTAACAACGCAGCAGAAACCCCTGCTGCAAAACCCTAAAGGGCATCGCAAAGAAACCCGTACGGGGACCAGCAGCAGACCCAGACCTACAGGCAGGAGCAGGAGGGAGAAGAAAAGCTCAGGGACGGAGCTGCGGGGCAGGCGGCTGCCTTCACCTGCGCTCCTCGGACAGGAGAGCACGGCAGCGGGGTCTGCCAGCTGACGGACACTGCAAGAACCGCTGGAAAAAGATGTTTAAGGGGAGAACAAAGGAGCCGTTAAGCAAACGGAAGCATTAACTCATATCATCGTCGGGACAGTAATTGTGCCCGCACCACAGCTCCGCAATTAGTCATGGTTTTTGTGAAGCAAATACAGATCAACAAAAAGGGCGGACAACGGTTCGAAGAATAACTTTGACAAGTCCTGGGATACGGGCAGCAAAATCCTCGTGCCCCTTCTCCCCCCTGTGTCCTGCCCGTCCTACAAGTGCCACCACGGGCTGTGTGACAGCTCGCCATCGTCACCTGGGGACGAGCACGCTGCCGGGGGGGGGTGGGGGGGCTCGAAGGAAGCAGGCCCCGAGAAAGGGATGAAGTGGTCCGACACCCAACATGTCCTCACAGCACAGCTGCGTGTGGCGAGGGGCAAAGCAGCCCAGGGACAGAAGGCGACATCGCCCAAAGGTGGCGAAGGAGAAGTCGGAGGACCAAGAGGGGCAGGCAGGTGGCAGGCCAAGGTTCGCCCACCCCAACGCCTGCACCTCCCATGTCCCCGACCCCAGGGGGCTGGGGGCTTCGCACCTCTCCCGAGGGCTTTCCCCCTGCAGAAACAAATCCCATTTCTCCTCACACAGCCGCGAAGCGCAGCCCAGGGCCGGGGATGTCCCCTGCGGGCCTCGGGCAGGTGCCACCTGCCGGCCCCGCCGCCCACCGGGGGAGCACCCCGGGGTGCCCCCAGCCCCAGGGGTGCTCCCCCAACCCCGGGGGTGCCCGGGCCGGGCCGTACCTGAGCGTGGGGCCGATGCAGGCCGTGTCGGTGCTCTCGATCTCCCGCAGGATCCGTTCGTGCTCCGCCGCCGTCTCCAGGCTCTCCAGCTCCGCCATCTTCCCCCGCTCCATGGAGGAGGAGGAGGAGGAGGAGGAGGAGGAGGAGGAGCAGGGGGAAGGCTCCGGCGGGCACGCAGCGAGCCCAGCCCGGCCGGGCCGAGCCGAGCCGTGCCGAGCCGACCCTCCTACCTGCCGGTCCTCCCCGCTCCGCTCAGCCCGGCCCTGCCCGGGCACGCCGGGAGTTGTAGTGCGGGGAGCCCGGGGGAGAGCCGGGGCCTGCGGGGCCGCTGCGAGGAGCCCGGCCCCGAGCGGGGCGGGGAGAGCCCCGGGACCGGCCCCCGGAGGGGCGGCCGGAGGGCGAGGGAGGCGGGTGTCCGTGCTCCGTGAGGGGAAGGGCGGGGAGGCCTCCGACATGGCCGCGGGTCCCTGAGCTGGTCGTGAGGGGTCGCAGCCCCACGGCAGTGACAGCCTCCATGAGGGGACGCAGCCCCGTGGCAGCGACCCCATGTGTCATCCCCCGTGAGGGGACACAGCCCCACAGCAGTGACAGTCTCCATGAGGGGGGACAGCCCCCTGGCTGTGGCATTATGCCATGTTCCCTTGAGGGGGCGCAGCCCCATCGCAGTGATATTCTCCGTGAGGGGTCACAAACCCATAGCAGCGACATCCTCCATGAGGGGACACAGCCCCATGGCAGTGTCCCTTGTGCCATGTACCCTTGAAGGGACACAAGCCCACGGCAGTGACCCCATGACATCCCCCACGAGAAGTCAGAAACCCACAGCAGTGACATCCTCCATGAGGGGACACAGCCCCACGGCATTAAACCTACGCCATGTCCCCTTGAGGGGACACAGCCCCATGGCTGTGGCCCCATTGTCACCTACCATGAAGGGAGGTTCCCTTCATGGCCCCAGTGAGGGGACACCCCCATGGGAACATGCCTGTGCCATGCCCCAGGAGGTTCAGCCGCCTCACCATTCTCCCCCAGAGAAGAGGAGCGCTCCCTTGCGGCGCTTTGTGCCCTCTGCCATCTTCCCCATGAGACTGTCCCCAGCTTAGCCCCTTCCTACGGATGTGCCCAGCGGGACCCCAGTCCAAACTATCCTCATCCCCCTCCCACCCCATTGCAAGGCCCCTACCATCACCCTAGGGAGGAAGGAAACACCCAGACCAGCCCTTTGGGTGTGTTTTGGGGTAACTCTCAATATCACTGCCATCCCACAGGACAAACCTCCTTTCACCCTGAACCCCAATAAGTGAGGTCACCCCCATCCTGAAACAGTGCCATTGACTGTGGGCTGAAAAAAAAAAGCTTCCCATGACTCTGAACCGCCTTTCAGCTCGATCTTATGGTGTCTCACCAGCTGCCTAATTGCAGCCCCTCCTTGGCCACTGTCAGAAGCGGCTCAACCTCAGAGGTGCCTTCACCCAAGGACACCACAGAGCTTCCTACAGAGAGTGCTGCCAGCCTCCAAAAACAGCCTTGGGTGTCAAGGTCTCCTTGAGAGCTTGCTGTGGCTCCCAGCGCTAATCTCTCCTAAAATGGCTGGTTATCATTATTATTATTATTTTGTGTATGAAAGCTATGTGTTATCCCAGCTATGTGCTATCACTGGGTTGGGTGCCAGGAGATCCCATGGTCTGCGAGATGCACAGCGGGTTAAGTGTGATGTATAATGGGATGAATAGCAGAAAGGGCAGGCTACACATGCTGCCGAGGGTTTCTGCATTTGCTTTTGTTGTTTCATGCTCTGAGATATAAATAAACTGAGTTAATTGTAAGAGCACGCCTCTGGCTTCCCTCACTGTGGCTTTCTAAGAGGCTGAGCACTGCTGGTCTGATTATCTCTGTATCATCCCTTGAATTAAATGAGAGGATGATAAAAGAACTTCCCAAAACATTATCCGTGCATGACTGTAACGAAACAAGAGTGGCAAGGAAAGCCTGACAAAAACTTTGTTAGCTCATATGAAGTTCACCAGCTCTTGCATATCATGCCTACGGCTGCCAAACACGGTGTCGTGCGAGACCAGATGGATGTCGCTTCGGATGTGTTAACACCAGTGAGGAAATCTGTACTCTGATGGCAGTCACCATGGAGATCCGATAGAAGCTTTCCGAGGACCAGAAGCAAAGAGACACGTCAGTGATATAATGGAGGCAGATAAAAATAGCTGGGCAATTTCTGAGCCCAGCAGACGTAGCATTCCCCCAGGGCTGGTTCGGGATCCAACGGGAGGGGAGCGCTGTGCATTTTGCGCCTGCCTCCGCCGGCTGCTCCACAGAGGCGAGCTGGACTCTCCTCCTCGCCGGCGCGCCAGGAGCCTCATGCTTCCAGCACCCCTCCTCGCAGGTGCAGCCCCCCGTGGCAAAGCAGAGCGAGGAGATCGGCTGGGATTCAGACTGCTCTGGACTTCAGACCTCCAAGAAGAGCTGCCTGTGGCTACAGGAAACATATAATGCACTGCTCGGCATGCGATACGTGCCCAGCTCCAGTGTGAAATCCACAGATACTACCATCTACCGCTGCTAGCAGCTAAGAAGATTACTGTTTTCCTTCAAATTAGTAGTGGTCTGAGCCAATGTTCCTGAAGTCAGTGGTAAATATTACATTGTCTTCACTGAGCCTCAGAAACAGGATTAAACACCAGAGGCTGAGTGAGCAGCTGGCGGTGGCGCTTGATGGTTTCGGTTACAGTATGAGAGCTGCAAGGAATGACACCAAAGCCAGGTCTGATCCTGAACGCTCGGCTAGGTAATGGTGCCACCACAAACACCGCGCTCAGCAGGGTCTGGTTTTCTGTTCTGAGCACACTGCTTGGTCCACCACACCTTACTACAAGGGCTTTGAGCCTGGAGCTAGGAACTTACAAATAAATTTGTCACCCAACTCTGACATTTACTCCGTTGTTAACTTCGGTCTTACGGTCCTGTACCAGCAGAAAAAAAAAAAATCCTGGAGAAAAACAGAGCATTAACCTCCACAGAGGAACATGGGAAGGTATTATGAGACATGGTAGCACTGTCTAAAAAGAAATGTTTGGTTTTTAATTGAATTAAAGCAAATAAATATATATATTAATTTACCGGCAAAGCCTCATGTTTTTTCTCAAGGGGAAAGCACCAAAAATATTTCCATAGATTCATAAATATTCATGGCAAATGGGGAAGGAGAGGGATATTTTTATCTTGTAGCAGGACCTCCTGAGAAGCACTAACCATAGATTTTCAGTGTGTCAAGTGATTTCCAAATCTGTGGTGAAATGTGAACATACTTTAAGGGAAAACCTAGTGCTGTTTTAGATGCCATACAATATCCCACCTGGACTCCAGCTGCAGACCTCTCTAAGCCCGTACCTAGTAGAGTCAAAACACTGCTGTGATCCAGTGTTTGGTGTTTGGGTATGGTCCTGGCATCTGGGATCACCCAGCCTTCTCTTTGATCAGCTGAACAGACCGAGTTTGTGGAGCCTTTCACCCTACGGCATGTTTTTACTAATTTACTCGTTCATGCATTTTTTTGCAAAAACCCGTCCATATTTCAAGATGTTAATTCTCAGTCCATGGAGGCCAGAAGTGGACAGAGCAGTGGCTCTAGGAAGAAGCACGAAGAGAATATAAACCACCTGGTCCTCCCAAATGGTGTGTTCGTACCATCGCGGGGGCCATTAGCCAGTCCCACCGGCCACGGCGTCTCGCCGAGGCTGGTGTTCAGCTGTTTAGCCACCATCACCTTCAATTCTCCTCAGGTCACTGCCACCTGGGATAAAATTTTCCATTCTGCACAAAAAGCTCCATTCTTTGTCCCTGGACACAGGGCATTCGGTCACCTTCAGATGAATTTTCATTGCTTGCGCCTGGCTTACTGACATGGCGTGTCTGGGATGTGCCCTTATTATTTGTTGCCACACAAACTTTGTGTCATTTGAAAGCCTGTCCACAAGAAGTTTATTTATCCTTGCCAGTCACTGACATAAGCATTCTGCATTTGTATTGTTCTAATTTATTAATCAAATCATCATGCAGAGCCAACACAAATGCATCAAAGATGTCTGTTACAAGCTCATAATCCCATTAAAAAAATGATATCACTTGCCTGACAGATTCTATTTCCCTAAAAACAATGTCAGCTGACAGGAACTCTTTTATGTTCTTTTAATTTCCGGCTAACGAAGTTCCATATCAGTAGGTACATTATTTTTATGGGGCAGGCATCAGCCTGACGGAGCTTTCAAAAGTCCCTTTTAATCCCTGACCTCCCTTTAGCATTTTTCCAGTTCCACACTGGGTTGTAATTCTGTCATTTCACTGGATGGATACCACTGACAGAATTTCTTTCATTTATTATTTTTTTTTTGAAATCCCAACAATCTCTTTCTCATTGTGCTTGCTTTGGTGGTCCCTGGTTTTTCAGCTTGTGCTGTTATTTTGCTGAACTGCTTCCAACAGCTCCTGGCATCTCTGTGTCCCTGCTGGTGTCCCCGCTCTCGCTGCTTGTCCCGTCCCTTCCGCTCACTTCCACGGTCTTCGGACCCAACTTTTGGAGGAGCCGAGTTTGACCCGCTCAAGAAATGGTACGTGGGCGTGATGGCAGGCTCATTTTCTTTTGGTCTCGCCCGTGTCATTCAGGAAAACATTTCACCTTGAAATAAGAGGGGTGGAAAACTGATCCGTGAATGAAAACGGGAAGGAACAAGGCACACTCCGTGACAAAATAGCCGCCTGCAATGTCGGGTACTCAAATCATCCCTGCGGGCTGGTCCCTTCCCCTGTGCTGGGTCACTGGCAGTGCCCCCCGACCTGCCAGCTCCCCAGTTTCCCCAGCCCCGATCCCTCATCCCAGCTCCTCTTTTTAAGCGGCGTACTTCCATTTCCACAGCACCACGCAGCTTCGACCCTCGCTGGTCTCCCGGAGCCGCTGCTGCTGCCCTCGCTTCTCCTCCTGGCCCCCAGCCTGCTCCTGCTCCCACCTCTCCCTCCTGCCTTTACCAAACCCGTCACCATCACCTCGTTTGCAGCCGGGCTGTGCATCACCATTCACCTCCTCCTACCCCAGCGCATGAAACTATCCCAGAAAAGCCGCCTGGCTTTTCCAAACCAGCAGGAACGACGGAGGCCAACCCTCAAGGCACCGCGGGCGAGCTTTGCGCGCTCGGCCAACCCCTCCTGTTTACCCTGGGCGTGCAGCAGCCTGCTTTCCTTCCCCAGGGCCGACCTTTAGCCCCGCTCCAACCACCCGGGGAACAAAGCCCCGCAGCCCCGAGAGGTGCCCGCGTCTCATTCAGCCGCCCGCTGCGGCTTCCCCCCGCCGAAACCGCCCCGCGCAGACGAAACGCGGCCGTGCCCGGCCACGGGGAGCTGGACGCAGGGCTGGAGGGTGGCAGAAGCCTTTCAGCAGCCGCCGCTTTGGGAAGGGCAGCGGCTGGCTCTGCACCCACCGCCACCGTCCCACACACTGTGCTGCCACCCACGGCAGCGGCAGCAGCAGCCGGCCGGGGGGTTCGGAGGCTCGGGGCAGTGCTTCCACCCCGGCTGTGCCGCTCTCGGTGCCTTCAGGCAGGTGCCCCTGCCCAGAGCTGGCTCTGCCTGTGCGCTTTGTTGTCCCCGTCCGTGTCCGTCTGCACGTATCGGTGACCCCAAGATAATTCAGTTTTCCAGAGCGTATTTATAGGGGATAAATCCCAGTCTTCCAGCCACCACTGTCGCTGTGCTTCAAGTCCTGTTCTGCTTCACATCAAGACCTGCCAACACTGAAATAAATTTTTAAGCCTCTCTGATATTGCAATGCTGTTCCCCAAGCCCCTGCTTGGGACTTGGTGCCTCTAATCCGGATTCCTGCTTTCTCATGCATTTTGTCATACCTTTCCTTCTGAATACGGGAAATTAATAGAATGGAGAGATTGAAACAGTGGCAAGGTGGACTTCAGCCTTGGAGTCAGAACTGAGCTCTGGCTTTCAAAAGTTGTGGACAGTTTTTCGAAACTGACCTTCTGATTTAGTTAAAGACAGGGACGGGGATCTCCGGTGGCAATGCTGGGGCGAAAACCTCTCGGCAAGCCGCACTGGGATTCCTAAACTCCTGCCAAAATCCACCAGCTCAGCATGGGATGGCTTCATCCAGCCAGGACTCGGAGGGAGAGGGGGCAGAGCCCCACCTGCGGCTCAGGGCGGCTCCGTAGCTCTGAGCCCCCTTCGGAGCTCACAGAGCCGGCTGCTGAGCAGGGCCTGCGTGAACACCACGGGATCCCCCAGCCTGGGGGCCTCTGGGCTACCAGAACAAGCAGCAGAGCTCAGGAGCGAAACCACAGCCCTCCCTTCCAGCTGCCCCGGCCGCGCGGGCTGCGGGTAGCCATGGAAATGTTCTATGAAATGACGGCTGCAGCCAGGGCCACCTTGTGTGACTCGCAGCCCTGCCCTTCTTGGGTGGTAACGACGGGCAGAAATACCCAGGGCTCTTCCTGAAAGCTATTGTTCAAAGCCCTTTGCTGGAGGGGAATTTCACGCTTCCTCTCCAGCACGGGTTTAGCCCTGGCAGTGGCACGGCGGCGGCCGCTCGCAGGGCCAGCTCCGGCGTTCCTGGGGTGGGTTTCCCTCCGGGTGGGTTTCCCTCCCAGGGCCTCTCCTGCCTTGCCCGAGCCCTGTTACACCCCGCAGAAGCTGCCCAGAGCGCTGCGGACGCACACGCACGCAATATCCCAGTGCCAACAGGATCCGTGCTGCGACGGCGGAGCGGCTCGGGCAGCTTCTCGGGACAAATCCTATAGGCGTAACTTCAAACACCGGACAGTCTGGGCAATTCTGATAAGACACCAGGAGCCACCTCGAGCAGCACGGCCGTGCTTCCACCCCCAGCAGCTCCCTGCTGCCCTAGCCACCTCCTGTCCTTCGCCCCGCTCCCCTCCGGCAGCCCCAGCCTGGAAATGCCGCTGACACCTAGCGTCGTGTCCCTCGACTGCACCCCGAGCTGCAAGGGAAGCCCAAAGGCTGGTGAACGTGGGTGATTTTGTGGGCCGCGGGGTTCTGTAAATCCTGCACCCAGCCTCCCTCTGTCCTGGATGCGTCCCTGCAGCCAGCAGAGGTGCGCAACCAGAGCTGATCCTGCTCCTTGCAACCTTCCTGCATCACTCTGCTTGTCCTCCCGCATCTACGTGCTCACAGGGGTGAGGTGATGCTCGTGTTCCTCAGGGCAAAAAGCCCCAAAAGCCTCCCTGGACCACCTGCACCCACTGCACCCCACCGTGCCACTCACCCAGATGTCCCCGCAGCAGGGCAGCACCTTGCACCCATCTGACAGTGACCCCTCTGCAGCGTACAGCCCCTCCTGCTCTTCCTTATTTCATGCATTAGATGCTTTTATATCACGTTTCTTTATGTACTTGTCAAATCCCCGGCTGACAGCAATCATTTATGTTTTAAAACACGTTCTCTTGCAGTTTTCCACTCCTTGAAACCAGCGCTGCAGAGCAGTCCAACCAAAAGGCGCTGGCTTCCAGTGACTGCACTAAAACTGTGTTCTGCTCCTTGCCCTTCTCCAGTATTAATTTAATTTTTGGAGTGCTCCTCTGCTCAGACAGCAGCCGCCATTTCTAGAGTCCTCCCTCCATGGGGAAAGTCTCTGTTTGTGAATTATCCCTGCAGACCTACGGCTAGGTTTGGGTAGTGGGTGAGGAGAGGAACTAGCAAGTTGCAAAAAAAAAAAACACAGAGATAAAAAGGCAGCCAGGAAAAATCAGAAACAAAAAAAAAATAAAATAAAAAAGAATGATTTGGGAATTTAATTTGGTATTTAATTTGATTTGGGATTTTTAGGATTTAGCCCCTAGTCCAGATCTCCCGATGCGAGGCTCCCTACCCCTGCAGCACCCCCTCGCCTTTCATCCCTCAGGGCTCTGGCACCAGCACATCAAGGTGTTTGGAGGAAGGATAAGAAAAGAGAGCTGGTGCCTCCTTGTCCCTGACCACAAAAAACTGAGACTGCAGCAGGCCCTGAAATTGCTGAGTGATGCTTAGGGGTGAGTATTCGCCAGGAGAAGTGGAATAGGCACTGTCAGCGTGATTGTGTCACATTGAAATCCAGCAGAAAAAGCAAGCTGCTGTCGTGGGAGCCAGGGAGCAGCTGGTGTATGACCACAGAAACGCCAGGAAATGGAGCTTTTGCTGTGCCACTGTGTGCCCCGAGCTGCTCGTGTCACGCTCAGCCATCGCCCTCACCACGCTGCTAACGGGGGCTCTCTGCAGTGCAGCATCCACCCCACGACAGAGGAATTCATCCTGGACACCACCTAGAGGTGCGGGTAATAAATCTGACCTTGCTGATGGGTCCGGTTCTCCTCTTTTCCTCTCCGTGCTCTGGACTTCGCCCCACAAGCTGCCCACCTGAGGGCAAAAGACGCCCTTCACAGCATAACATGATGTTCAGCCAACCCCCAAATGGACCGAATTAAAAAGAAATCTAGGGAAAGGAAAGAGAAGTGATTTGAGGAGGTTCTGCAGGACTAAAGGGCACAGCTAAATTCCCAGCTCTCACGTCAGGTGGGATTTGGTTGTCCGGACCAGGGAATGCTGAGTGCACCCAGGCCTCCCCGCATGGGCGATCAGACCCAGGCACAAGTGCCCCGTCAGTGCTGAGGATGGGATTTTGCTGCAACACAAGGAAAATATGCGTGCAGCAGCTAAAGGAGGGAAGCTATCGGTGCTGATGAAGCAGGAGAGAAGTCCCAGGCACCACGTCCACCCGCCCAGGGTGGAGACAGACACCCGCTCCAGCACCACGCGGCGTCTCGCTCGGTAAGTGATGCGGCTGGCAGAGCGGCGGCAGCAGGACGTCCCCAGGGCTCGAGCACATCGGCAGGTTTCGGGCTTTCACAGGTCAGCCGTGCCAGAGCAGCTCCCAGAGCACGGGAAGTCATTTTGCTCGGACCGCGGTGTCAAAGAGCCACCGAGACACATCGCATCGCCTTCCGTCTGCCTAAATTTGCGCAGCGCAAAGGACGTCCTTGGCACGAGCCAGTTCGTCCACCAGGGAGCACAAGGGAGAGAATCAAAGATCAGGAGGCACCCCACGGGTCTGGAACTCCTCCGCAGCTCTGCCATCCAGTTGCAGCTCGGGCTAGGTCAGCAGTTTCCTCCCTCTCTCTGATTTCTTGGTTTTAGTGCACATTAACGCGGGCAGCCTCTGCCGGCTTCCCAAACCCTCACCCCCACTTCTACACCCTTCGTTGGGGGCTGGTAACAGCTCAGATGGGAGAAGTGAACCGCTGGAAGAAAAGTCCACTAAAACGTTGGTCATTTCCAGCTGGCCCTGGGAACTGGGGGGCGAGAAATGTGATGGGTGCAGGGCATCGGCGCTGCCAGGCGGGAAGGGGGAACTGGCAACCACGAAGGCAAGTTCTGCCATCAAGAAGCTGCTCGTGAAAAAGATACGCATTTACTGTCTTATTTCTTGCTGATGATCTTAATTTTGCCGAATGTGTAAGATTTGCTTTAGCAAAACAAATATCACTCTTGGGCTTTTGCCACGCCATGAATTTTTAATGCTTTATTAGAAGGCGCGAGGGTTTCAGCAGCAGCTGTGACTGCTTAATGGAGCAAAACTCCGCTTTGTTACCTGCTCACGCACCGTGGGGACCATCTGTCCTCAGGATGTGAGAGCTGTGAGACCGGGCCCAGCCGCCAACTAGCTCCTCACCCACTGGGCCCCACTTCCAACAGCCCTCTTGGAAAGTTGGCTGTACCTTCACGCACTAAAATATTTATTTACAAAGGGCTTTAGGACTCTCTGGGATCGGGCCACACTTTTGCCACCTAATCCCAGGATCCTGGCGTGGCTGAGGTGGGCAGGGCCCACTAGCCCCCAGCAGGGCTCCCCCAGCAGGGTGCCCAGCCCCACGTCCCGGCGGCTGCTGAAGCTCCCCCAGGAGGAGCCCCCCAAGCTCTGGGCAGCCTGTGCCAGGGCTCCGGCACCCGCCCGGCCCAGCAGTGCTGCCTGAGGGGCAGGGGGAGCCGCCGGGGCTCCGGGCTGGGCCCGCGGCCTCTGGGCCTGGCCCTGGGCACCGCCGAGCAGAGCCTGGCTCCGGCCTCTCTGCACCTCCCTGCGGGGCTTGGCGGACACGGACGGGATCCCCCTGCCCTCCTCGTCCCCAGGCCGAGCAGCCCCGGCTCTCTCAGCCTCTCCTCGCAGCAGAGGTGCCCCAGGCCCTGCGGCAGCTCAGGGGGTGATGCCGGGCTCATCCCAGTGTGCCCAGGGCTCTCTGACAGAGCCAACACTGGATTTGCAAAGAAGCAACCCCTCTTAATGGCACGCTGTTGAACACCAAGCACAAAGGTGTACAGAGGCCAAGAGGACAGCAGCGCAAGGAGCGGCAGCGCTGGGCGTGGAAGGTCTGGATCAGGGTAACAGGCACAACAGCTGCACTGGAAAAAAAATAATAAAAAGTTAGAGGGAAAAAAAAGTCAAATGGGGGGGGAAAAAAAAGCTGTATCAGTGAAAAAAAAAAACAACAAGCAAATATTGGGAAAAAAAAGTATATCGGGGAAAAAATATATTGGGGAAAAAAAAAACTATGTCGGGAAAAAAACATGATATCGGGCAAAATATATATATATATATCGGGAAAAAAAAATGATATCGAGGAAAAATAAAATTATGTGGGGGGAAAAATTTGATATTGGGTGAAAAAAGACCACATTTGTGGGAAATAATTATATCGGGGAAAAAAATTATATCGGGGAGAAATAAATATATCAGGAAAAAAATGATATCAGGAAAAAAAATATATCGGGAAAAAAATACATCGTGGGAAAAAAAAAAAAAAAAAAAACTGTTATGGGGCCAAAACCCCGATTTGGGGCCAAAACGCGCTGGAGAAGCCCCGCGGGGCCGGGGCGCGGCGGGAGCAGAGCCGAGCCCTGGCCCCGCCCACCGGGCCGCGGGCGGGGGCGGCGGCAGCCAATGGGAGCTGGCGCGGGCGGAGCGGCCATTGCGGGGGCATGAATGGGGCGCGTGACGTCACGGGGGCATGAATGGGGCGCGTGACGTTACGGGGGCGCTAAGCCACGCCCCCCGCCGTGGCGCGCCGCGATGGAGCCGGGGCCGGGAGCGCGATCGGGAGCGGGGCCGGGAGCGGGGCCGGGAGCGGGGCCGCAGCGCTGGCCCGCGGCCTCCTGCGTGCTGACGGGCGCCTCGCGGGGCTTCGGGCGCAGCCTGGCGCGGCTGCTGGCCCCGCGGCTGGGCCGGGGCTCGCTGCTGGTGCTGCTGGCCCGCTCCGAGGCGCCGCTGGCCCAGCTGGCGGCCGAGCTGCGGGGCGCCGCCGCCCCCGGGCTGCGGGTGGAGTGCGTGGCCGCCGAGCTGAGCTCCCAGCAGGGGCTGCGGAAGGCGGAGGAGGCCCTGCGGGAGCTGCTGCCTTCGGCGCCGCCCGGCCCGCTGCTCGTCGTCAACAACGCCGGTAACTCCCGGGCTCGGGGTCCCTAACGGCGGGGGTGGGCGCGGGGGGATTGCCGGGGGCTTGTTGTGAACGGGGCCGGGGAGCTGGGGCAGCAGCGCCGGGACCGCTTCTTGTCGGGATGTGGCACAGGAGCTCCGTGCTCTGCTGCTGCCGAGGCTCCTGCAGCCCCCCACTCTCCTCCGGCCCTGCTCCCCAACCTCTGTCCTCCAGAAAATCTTCTGGCCCTGCCGTGTGTGCAGGTTTTTTTGGCTTTAGGGCCAAAGTCTGCTGGCTTTAGGGCCGCTTTTTCCCCGTTACTGCTGTGATAAGGCCAACCATTCAGTAGGTAACGGCACTGGGGGGTAGGACCTCAGGTATTCCCCTGCCTTGGTTCAGGAAGATCAAACTGGCGCAGAGCGCGTGGTGCCCCGTGGGACATTGCGCTTGAGGCCGAAGGTTGGGAGCTGTTTGTTCAGCCAGGGCAGGTCCTTGTCCCGTGGTGCTGCCCGTGGGCGCTGCTGGCTCGGGGTGACCCAAAACCCTGAGCAGAGCCGTGCCGAGCTCCTCGCTCTGCCGGGAGATCCTGATCTAGGCAGGAGAGCTTGGACCAGCAAAGCTGCCTGATGCTTGTCCGCGTTGGGGGGTTGCTTGTGGAAATGTGGGTGCAAATGTGGATGTTGTTTGACCCATATTTAACTACTCCAGCCTCACTTGTCCTTTGTTCCAAGGCTCCCTGGGAGACATCTCCAAATCCTTCCTCGACCTCACCGACCCGGATGAAATCAACACCTACTTCGCCTTCAACGTCACCTCGGCACTTTGCCTCACCACCGCCTCCCTGCAGGCCTTTGGGAAGCGCCCCGGCTCGAGCAGGACGGTGGTGAACATCTCCTCCCTCTGCGCCCTGAAGCCCTTCAAGAACTGGGCGCTGTACTGCGGCGGGAAGGCTGCCCGGGACATGATGTTCCAGGTGCTGGCGCTGGAGGAGCCCGATGTCCGCGTGCTCAACTACGCCCCGGGTGAGCAGGGGGCTCGTTAATTGCTGCTGGCTTTATAAGAGGAAATATTCCTCCAGGTGCAGAAGGAGAACGGGCACCAGAGTTTGTGATTTCTTCTGCTTTATTTACCCAGGTCCTCTGGACACGGACATGCAGCTCTTGGCCCGCACGAAGACCGGAGACCCCGAGATGCGGCGGCATTTCCAGAGCCTGCAGGAGAGCGGGCAGCTCATAGACTGCTCCGTGTCGGCCCAGAAGCTCCTGAAGCTCCTGGAGGAGGACGCCTTCAGCTCCGGCGCCCACGTGGACTTCTACGACGTCTGAGCTGCTCTCACCTGGCCCCTCATCTGCGTGCTTTGCTTTCTTACTTCTGTCGGCCGAGCTGCCCCTTGAGTCGGGGCTTTTCCGAAGGAACGGGCACGGGGGCTTAGAGCTCTCCTGTGCAGGCACGTGTGCGAGCCGGGGAGATAACTGGGTGCGTGAGGGCAGCTCGGAGGGGAAGGAGCCCCCAGAAGGTCTGGAGGAGCTCCCCAAGCCGTCCCCTTGCCCTGCAGGAGCTGTGTGCTCAGCATCTGAGCACGTCACCAAAGCCCAGAAGAGCTGTGGCAGGGCAGAGGAGATGGCTGTCACCCCCTGACTTCCCTATCTCACCAGAGACCCTCCTGCAGCTCGGGGGCTCTCTGCACAGCCCGGAGGGTTTGGGAGCAGAGCCGAGCCCCTCCCGGTGCTGCTTGCAGGCAGGGAGCTGCCAGGAGAGGGAGCTGCCTGCGCGGGAGATGCGAACACCGGGGTGCCTGCCCGGGGCTCCGGCTGCACCAACCTGGGCACAAGCACAGCCCTGGGTGAGGGTTTGATCACTGCCCCGAGTTTGTGCCCTGCTCCTGTTTGAACGGGTCCAGGCCTGGGGCTGGGGCTTGAGCCTGTCCTGGGTTGTTCTTTTAGTTATTTTGTGGGCTTTTGTCCTCGTTTTTCCATCAGGTTCCATAAGCTGTAAGCCCACCCCTTGTAGTGACAGAGGCGGGACAAGCACAGTGCTGCCGGCGAGGCTGGCACCCCCTGCCTGCCCCAGAAACACCCAGTGTCCCTCCCAGCTCCGTGACAGCAACCTTCTGCCACCCTGTTCTTGCAGCCCTGCATTCCAATATTATTTTTCTGTCTACCTGCATCTACAATCATTAAAAGTTTCCTGTCTGGTCTGGATCTTCTGTTATATGTTCAGAAGGGGTGCGCTCTGGGGTGGGTGGCAGCGGTGAGCCTGGCTCAGGTAATGGTCGTCATCCAGCAAGGCACCACGCGTGTCCCTCTGGGTCCCGCTCTGCCACCTCCAGGTGATTTCCTTAAGTCCGTGGTCACTTAATTCCATCAAAAAAGCCTTTTCCATTAACTCCACGTTCACTTAATTCCATCAAGCTCTAAAAAGCCTTCTCCAGAGCTCGTCTGCCTCTTGGTTTCCTCTTCACTCTGTGCCTGTGAAGCTCATTATTAGCAGAAATCCCCCTGCTTCCTATACATGTTCTGGGGTTGGTGCCTGATGCTGCTGCACGTTTTTGGGAAGCCCGGAAGGACCCGCTGCTGTCCTGTCGGGGGTCAGTGGGTCCTGGGCTCGCCTCCTTTCACGGAGGGCTAAAAAATCACCCCTCACCCTGCAGCCGGGTGGGCCCTGTCCCAGCCAGCTCATGGGCAGCGATGGGGTCCTTTGGGGATCTGCTTCTCTGCAATGAGTAGCACCAGCGACCACGGCTGGGTATCCCAAATCCTGCTCTTACAGGTTCTGGGCTGGGGGAGGAGGGAGATCCCCCAGAGGAGGTGGAAGGAGCCCCACGTTGCTGGCGGAGCAGGGAGGGTGCTGGGGGACAGCTTGGTAGGAGCCGGGTGGGAAGGGGCTGGGGGGTGCCGGTGGGCTCTTTGGGGTGAGATGCAGTAAAAGTGAGGGGCCCCGAAGGGGAGGATTATTTTGGGGCTGTGCCTAGCGGGTTGGGGCCTGACCACCCTCCAGCAGCAAATCTGTGCGGCGCCTTACAGCATCTGCGTGGGGGGCTGTGGTACCACAGAGGCCATTTAAAATCAGAGCCCTCACGAGAAGTTTTTAGCATTTTTACCTGGATTTTAGACATTTGCCTAAATGCGGGTGTTTAAACTAGTGCAAATAAGCTAGGGGCTGTGTCCCCGGGTGCTGCCCAAGCCTCTCCTTCCCAAGTGCTGAGTGTGCCGGTGTCCATCTGCGCTGCGGCACCGGGCGCGGACACGCTGTCCCAGGATGGGACCAGATGTCCCCAGCTCTCCCCATCCCATCCCCTCGGACCAGATGTCCCCGTTTCCATCCCCTCGGACCTACTAAATGTGTGCTCGGGTGCTCAGCACCGCCCCGCAGCCCCCGGGGACGTGCGGTGCCTGCGATGCCAGCGGTGCTCTCAGAGCACCCCCGGCCGGCGTCCCTGCACCCATGGGTGCCGCAAGGTGCGAAGGCAAAATGATAGGAAATATTGTTCTCCCTTTTATTTTTATTTTTTTAAATCATTTTCTGTGACCAGCTGAGGGCGTACCGAGACCGGGTAACGGGCGGGGACCGGCGCAGCCACGGGCCCGGGGGTGAGGCAGCTGCAGCGGGGCTGTGGGGAGCCCCAGCCTCATCCCCTCAGGGCTCAGGGCCTGGGGGAGCAGCGGGCTTGGAGGGGATGGGTTGGGATGTGAAGCTGAGCCTCCCCTCCTGACCCCCCATGGTTAAGCACAACAGCCTCGCACCAACCACTGTGGGTCCCGGAGCCATGGGACCTCGCCAGAATCTCACTTAGGAGAGGGAAAAAAAAAGAAGTTTCCGGCTCTGCCGATATCCCAGGTAAATCTGGTGAATCCAATTTACCAGGTAAAGGTTTGCTCACCCAGCAAAGCAGAGCCCACAGGGAAAACCTTCCCGGCCCTCCAGGGAGCCCCAGCACCTGGGGGTGCTCTCCCATGGATGAGCACGGCGGCGGTGCAGCTTTGTGACCCCCCCCCCCATTTCTCCTCTGGGTTTGGGGAGCGGGGAGAGGAGGGGGCCACAGCCCCTTCCCAGCCCAGCTGCCAGTGACGTGGGTTGCTCTAACTGGTCTGCTGCTGGCAGCCAGGGCTTGTCGGAGGGTTTCGGCCCCGAGCCACCAGCCCAGAAAGGAGCCGTGGCCCTGTTCGCCCAGAGGTGACGATGTGCAGGTGTTGAGCCCCAGACCCTGCCTAGCACCGGGGTCCCTCCAGCAGCTCTGCCTCCCGCACTGCCTGGTGCAGCGAGGCACTGCTCAGGCCATTTTACCCCTTCCTTTCCTATTTTATTTCCTTTTCCCTCTGCTTTTCCCTTCCCATACCATCCCCAGAGCAAGGCGCTGGGGTGGTGGCAGCCCCAGGGAGGGCCCTTGAGCCCCACTGTCCCTGTCCCCAGGGCTCTGGTACGTGGCTGCAGGGGCTCCCACGGGAGAGCCCCGTCCCTTTCTGTTCCTCTGAGCTTATTTAACACGAAATAAATCAGCCTGCTGCTGGGGGCACAGCAGCCAGCAGCGCCAGGCCCTTTCCTGCTGCAGAGCTTTTCTTCTCTGGGTTGGATGTTCACCAAGGGCGATGCGGTGCAGGAGGGAGCCCAGGCAAACAGCGGGGACGAGGCTGGAGCAGACACCTCCTGCTGTGAGACCCGAATTAAGGCATTACAGAAAGCCCCTGAGATGGTCTCGATGGCACTTTGGGCCAGGAAAAGGGGAGCGTGCACCGGTGACCTGCCCCGGGTCCCAGCCCCCTCCTGTGCCAGCAGACACTGCCGCCTTTGTGCCGGTGGCAGGGGGTGAAATACGGGGAACTGGGTTATGAAAGGAGCCAAAGTCACCGCTGGGGTTTTGTTTCCATGCGTGTCACCGGGTCCCTGGCACACAGGGTGAGGGCAAGCCTGCTAAATCCCCCGCAAAGCCCCGCCGCCGCTCCGCAAAGCCTCCCAAATTAAAAAGGGAGCGCACCCCGCCACCTCCCCGAGCCCTCCCGCTGACCCGGGCTGCCCCCGGCTCAGCGGGTCGAGAGGCTGCAGCCAGGTCCCTCTGCCCCTTATTAAAGGTTTCTCAGCGGAGGGGAGAAGTTCTTCATTGTCCCGGCTGCTGGGCAGAACTGCTGAGCACGGCCCTTTCCGGGGGGACGCCGAGTGCCCGCTCGCAAACACGCAGCCGCCTCTGGCCACGGGGCCAAAGGTAAAGGAGCTGCTCCTCGGCGAGGTGCTCCCGGGGGGAAAAGGGCCTGGCGGTGCCCACGTTTCCCCCCCCCCCCCCAAGACCCCACAGAGGGTGTGCAGTTACTGGGGGGATGCCCCCCAGGCAGGCAGTCCCCTGGCCCGGAGCCCCCTGCCTCTCCTCCGGAGCTCCGCAGGGGCTTCTCGGGGCCGTTCCTGGGATTTTGGGGATGTTCACCGAGCCCCAGGGGGTTACAACAACCACCACCTTCCTGCTGAGCTGGCAGCCTCTCTCCAGCAAGTCCTTCACTCCACACCGCACCAAAAACACCTGACAGTGCCACAAAGCCCCTCTGATCCTTCCCAAACCCCTGCGGGATGTTGGCTTGGAGGATTCGGGGCAATCCTCCTCCGAAGGCAGGCTCAGCGTGAGCCGCAGGAAGGCCGACCCGTGGCCAGGTCCCCGTCCCACTTCTATTCATGTCCCCCCCGTGCTGCCCCCTGCTTTTGGTGGCCTTAGCACCAAGCGAGGAGCAGGAGCAGCTCCAGGCCGGCTGTGCCCCCCCCCAGAGCAGCCCTTTAATGTGTAACGAGGGACCCCTCGGTTAGGCAAGGAGGGATGACAGATTAACCCGGTTTAGAGCCAAAGAGCAGCGGGTTCGCTGGTAAACTGTCCTGTTCCTGCGAGCCCCAAGTGCCTTTAATGAGTTAGTATTTAGTCTGCGATGGAGGTTAATGGGGGGACATTGCAGAAATGATCTGTGATTAATTAAACCGTCTTTATCCCGCACGGTCAGAGCACCTGGGCTCGTCGGGCTGGCGCTGAGCTGGGATCAGCGCCGGACCCACAGCTTCAGCACCGCTCCCGGTGCTCCCCCACACCCCAAACTCACCGCAGCGCCGCAGCGGTGCAGCGCGGGCCCAACAGCACCCTCCACCCTGATAGGGAAGGGCTGCCAGGAACAGGAGGCTTTTGCCTATTTTTCCGCACCACCCCAAAACCAGATTTGTCCCGTTTGCTGCCAGCCCGTGCGCGATGCAACCCGGGCGCATTTTTGAGCCTCGTGCCCCACACGTGGGGACCATGACACCAGCCAGCCCAGACCCCAACCCCACTGCTCCCCAACCCCTTTCCATCCTCTTTCTCCGTCCCCACACTGCTTGGGGTGGGGGGGGGGTTCAAACCCCGGCAGGCTTTTGAAGCCCCCCCCTTGCTCCAAAACCCTTTCCCAGCAGAGCTGCCGGCGGGGCCAGGAGCGCGGAGCCGCATTCACATTCCTGCCGCGAGCACACTTGTCAGCCGAGCTGTCAGCCGCTCCCGTAATAGGGCCACGGCGGTCACTCGTGTTGGGAGTAAACACAGCCGAATCTGAGAAAACAAGAGCAGAGCCGAGCCCGGGCGCTTCCCGCAGCGCACAGGGGAGCGGGGCTCGTGGCGACACCGGGGGGACGCTCATCAGCTCCCCCCTGTCCCCTATATCCCCGCCGCCACCCCAAAAGCCAGCCCCTGGGAAGGATGTGCCGGAGCTCTCGGACATTTCTGGGGATGAGGTCAGATGTTCCCGCAAGGAAAAGGGGCAGATGTGGGAGCTGGGAGAAAAATTGGGTCACACGGGGTGTGGGAGCGGGTGCCTGGGGACCCCGGGGGAAAAGGGACAGCCCCATCCCCAGGAGGAGGGAGCTGGAGGAGCTGCAGGGCGGTGATTCCTGCTGGTGATTCCCGGCACAAACTCACCGCAGCTGGGCTGGAGAATAACAATTTTCTTATTTTTTAAACTAAAAAATGG